>NC_133334.1:101824961-102128961 GCF_042186555.1 Aquarana catesbeiana | reverse complement strand
AGTACGGGGCCCAGTGGGGTAGGTACGAGCGGGGTTCATAGTGTAGAGGGATCGGAGGGAGGCAGGGAGTCCTCTGGTCTACTGGGTTTCCTGGCAGGTATAAAGGAGCTGGTGAAAAGATTTGAGACTCCCGCAGGACCGGTGGCATCCTGGATACCGCCGGTCGGGGGTGCTGGGGCATCAGGAATAGCAGAGAGCACGCAAGGGACGGCAAAAACGGCGGCGGTGGTTGAGGCTGCGGGTAGGCAAGACATAACCAGGTTGGCTGACGCCGCAAAATGTGAAGTATATGTGTGCTATGAGGGACCGTTAGGGTCGCATTTGAAACAGGAGGTGCGTGAGAAGTTGTGGAAAGGTGAGTACGTGGAAATTTTTTCGCTGCTACCGTTGGAGAAATTCAACCTGGATAGGGTGAAGCCAGATGACTCCAAAAAGGAGGATGAAGAGAAGAGGAGGTACCGCTTGATACCGAGAACGTTTGCCAACTGGTTGCAGGCGTTTGCGATTATGGCAAGCGTCATCGGGGAAAAGCAACCTGAGCATTGCTCGGCTCTTTTCTGTTACCAGGATGCGATTGGAGAAGCGTATAGGGTCTATGGGGGTACAGCATGGCTAAGGTACGATGAGCAGTTTCGGCAGCGGAGGGCAGTGCGGCCGGCATTACGGTGGGACCATAAGGACATCAGCTTATGGATGAGATTGATGACTACGGCGAGGGCCTCCAATCAGTTTTTTCAAGGGGGGACCGGCGCCCTTCGGCACAGGGACAGTCGGTCGGAAACAAGAAGGGGTTGTGCTGGCAATACAACACAGGGAGCTGCAAGTTTGGCGCCAATTGTAAGTATAAACACGAGTGTTCAGGATGCGGGGGGTCTCACCCAGGATCTAGATGTTTTAAGCAGGGCAAGGGCCGTCCAGGAGAGGCTGCAAGCAAAAGGGAGGACCCCGGTGAGAGTGGAAAAGATGCGACCATTTCTAAGTAGGTATCCTGACAAGAAAGCTGCGCAATTGTTGGAGGAAGGTTTTTCGGTGGGTTTCAGGATCCCATGCTCATTAACGGTTATCCCCCCAGTGTCACGCAATTTAAAGTCTGCAATGCAACATCCGGAAGTAGTTAGGGAAAAACTGGGGAAGGAGGTTGCATTGGGGCGCATGGGCGGTCCATTCCCGGAGGCGCCATTTAAAGATTTGGTGGTTTCGCCTCTGGGGGTGGTTCCCAAAAAGGAACCGGGCAAATTCAGGCTTATTCACCACCTCTCCTTCCCTAGAGGGGGGTCCGTTAATGATGCCATAGATCAAGGGGAGTGTTCGGTGACTTACACTTCATTCGATGCGGCAGTGGGATGGGTACGGCGATATGGGAAAGGGGCCTTGATGGCTAAAGCGGATGTGGAATCCGCTTTTAGGCTGTTGCCGGTACACCCCGAGAGTTTTCGGTTATTGGGGTGTCATTGGGATAATGAATTCTATGTGGACCAATGCCTACCCATGGGTTGCTCGATATCGTGTGCGATATTTGAGCAATTCAGCTCATTTGTGGAATGGGTGGTACGAGAGGTGTCGGGGGTGAATTCTATAATTCATTACCTCGATGATTTTCTCTGTATGGGTCCGGCTTCTTCGCGCATCTGCGCTGTGCTCCTGGCCACACTGGAACACATTGCAGAAAAATTTGGCATTCCATTGGCTGCTGATAAAACGGAGGGACCTTGCACGGTCATCACGTTTTTGGGCATTGTCCTGGATTCGGAGGCGATGGAATGCAGGCTGCCGGACGATAAATTAGAAGACCTTAAAAGGGAAATAGCAGGGCTTTTGGGATTGCGTAAAGTACAGCTGCGGACGCTGCAATCGGTCCTGGGCAAACTTAATTTTGCATGCCGCATATTACCCATGGGGAGGGTGTTCAGTCGCCGGCTGGCGGCTAGCACGAGTGGAATCAAATCGCCAAAACATTTTGTGCGTCTAACCGAAGCGCACAGGGCAGATTTGAGGGTGTGGCATTCCTTTTTAGAGTCTTTTAATGGTAGGGCGTTTTGGATGTCGGGTCCAGTCAGCAATTTTGACTTGGAACTGTTCACGGACGCAGCGGGTTCCACGGGTTTTTGGGGTATTTTTTCAGGGCCAGTGGAGCGCTGGGCCTTGGCCTCAGACCTGGGTTGAGGCAGGATTCACAAAGAATTTGGTGCTACTGGAATTGTTTCCAGTAGTACTGGCAGTGGAACTATGGGGTGCATCATTCAGGGATCTGAAGGTGCGATTCCATGGCGACAATATGGGGGTAGTGCAGGTGATTAACGGGAGTACGGCATCCTCGCCGCCAGTGATTAAGCTGCTGCGGCATTTGGTCTTGCGCTGTCTGCAACTAAATGTGTTTGTGCATGCTGTACATTTACCGGGGGTGGAAAATGTCATCGCTGATGCGTTGTCTCGCTTCCAGTGGGACAGGTTCCGGGAGTTGGCGCCGGATGCGGAACAACAAGGGGTACCCTGTCCCGAATGGCTGTGGGAGATAGCATTTGCACCATAGCAGGATGGATAAAGAAGTCGGTGAGTAGGGCGACATGGGCAGCATACACGAAGGTATGGAAGGAATGGAGTGAGTTTGCAGATAGTGTGGGGGAGGATCCAGCTGGTCAGGACATGCGTTTGCTGGTACTGTACTATATATCGAGAAAAATGGAGGAAGGTGTGTCCGCATCAATGGTTAACAAGAGGGTAGCTGGTTTAGCGTTTCTTTTTAAGCTACAAGGTAGGCCAGATTGGACAAAGGAATTTTGGATAAGGCAGGCACTGAAGGGTTATAGGAAGTCGATTTCTCGACGAGATGCCAGGAGGCCAGGGACGTTTGAAATCCTGCAGGGGATAGTAAATCAGTTGTTTCAGGTGTGTACGTCCAGTTATGAAGTTGTGTTGTTTACGGCAGCCTTTTTATTGGCATTTTTTGGGGCATTTCGGATAGGGGAACTGGTCAGCCCTTCTAAAACCACACCAGGGGGGTGGATGTATCAGGAGATGTCATGGGGTGATGAGGGTTTGAAGTTGTGGCTACGGTGCTCACAGACTGATCAACTAGGTAGGGGGAGAAGGGTTGAGGTGTATCCAATTGCGGGATCACTATTATGCCCGGTAACAGGGGTCAGGGAATTTTTGAAGGTCCGTCCTGCGATAATGGGCCCCTTGTTGCTCCATAAGGGGGGTGAGTTCTTGTCTAGATTTCAGTTTGTAACGGTTTTTAATAAATGTATTAAGGGGTTGGGGCTGGCAGAGAAGGGTTTTTCGTCTCACTCCTTTAGGATTGGGGCCGCTACGGAGGCAGCCAGAAATGGTATGGACGTGGAAGCAGTGAAGCGAATTGGGAGGTGGGAATCTAATAGGTTCCGATCATACGTGCGCCCACATATGGTGGTAAACTTGTAGTAGGTTATAGGGGCTTGCGGTTTTGGTAAATGGGGGTAACAAGCAAATGTGGAACAAAACCGGGGCTCACGGTATGGTGTTTTTTCTTTTGTGTTCTTCTATTTTCAGGTGCAGTGCCGGGGATGGTATGGATAATGGGCCATTCCTATGTGGCTTGGGGGGCTCGGAGAGGGGACGCCCGCAAGGAGGGTAGGCAATTGGGTTTTAGCAAAAGGGAGGCCTGTGTTAAGGGGTTGGGGATCCCAGGCATGTTGTGGGGTAGATTGGTGCCGGAAGTGCATCGCTATGCACAAAGGGACAGTCCCCCGGACGTATTAGTCATCCATGTAGGAGGCAACGATTTGGGCTTAAGAGCCATGGTAGATATCTTGCGTGACATCATGCTCGATGTAGAGCGGTTAAAGCAAGCCTTCCCTAACATGATCATAGTCTGGTCTGACATGGTGGCTAGGATGTCATGGAGAATGGCCAGGTCGGTAGAGGGTGTGAATAGGGCCCGTAAGAAAATAAACAGGGCGGTTAGCAAGTTTGTGGTAAATAATGGGGGTGTGGCGGTTAGGCACCTTGAGCTAGAGTTTGAGACATGGAGGTATCTGAGAGCGGATGGAGTGCACTTGAATGAAGTTGGTATAGACTTGGGGGCATTAGGCCTACAAGACGGCATACAGAGAGCACTCCGGGTGTGGAGGGGCACCCATGATTAAGGTGTTATTCCTGGGTGCTGTGGCGGGCGTTGGTCTGTGCAAAAGAAGGAAAATTACTAAAGTAAGAGTTGGTTTGGCAGAAAAAGTTGATATGGGTCCTTATGGTGGTTCCCGGTTAACGGAGGTTAGCCGGGAAGTGATAATGGGGCACTGCGGTCATTGGTTAGTCTCTGTGCCAGCTTGTCGGCTTGAGGCCTATGGTATATATTTGATGGGGCCGCAGTGCAAGTGTGTTATGGACATGTTTTGATTATTAAGAGATTGCGCAGACCAACGCTTGAGATATTCAATTGCAGTTAATGTAAATATGTTTATATTTCTAATTAAAAGATTTATTTGTTTAAATAAAGTAGGCTGCTAAGGCCTTTTATTACTCCAATCTTGGTGTGGTCTTAGTTATTGGGGTAATGGGGTAAAAGATGGGGGTAAAAGGGTATGTTAAGCATATCTGTTATCCAACAGTCAAGGAGAGCCCGGAACAGCAGCATGCAATGCCTAGGTGCAGGGCGTGCATGACTTTGGGAGCAGTAGGGTTAACCAAGCTGGTAGGAGGGGTTGGAGTTAGCCGAGGGGGAGGTATTAAGGGAAGCCTTAAATGGGTAATCCCGCCCTGGGGGAGTAACAGAAGAGTGGAGGAAAGTTCCCGCCCACCCTCCCCTTTTTATCGGTGAAGGGAAT
The DNA here is from genome assembly GCF_042186555.1 of Aquarana catesbeiana. Classification (NCBI taxonomy): domain Eukaryota; kingdom Metazoa; phylum Chordata; class Amphibia; order Anura; family Ranidae; genus Aquarana; species Aquarana catesbeiana. Next base: position 102,124,159 of record NC_133334.1, on the reverse strand, counting down.
TTGCGTTTGGAGGATGGTGTTTTATTCTCTTACAGGTTGAAGACGAGGAGAGATCCTGGTAGAGCGGGCGTTGGTCTGTGCAAAAGAAGGAAAATTACTAAAGTAAGAGTTGGTTTGGCAGAAAAAGTTGATATGGGTCCTTATGGTGGTTCCCGGTTAACGGAGGTTAGCCGGGAAGTGATAATGGGGCACTGCGGTCATTGGTTAGTCTCTGTGCCAGCTTGTCGGCTTGAGGCCTATGGTATATATTTGATGGGGCCGCAGTGCAAGTGTGTTATGGACATGTTTTGATTATTAAGAGATTGCGCAGACCAACGCTTGAGATATTCAATTGCAGTTAATGTAAATATGTTTATATTTCTAATTAAAAGATTTATTTGTTTAAATAAAGTAGGCTGCTAAGGCCTTTTATTACTCCAATCTTGGTGTGGTCTTAGTTATTGGGGTAATGGGGTAAAAGATGGGGGTAAAAGGGTATGTTAAGCATATCTGTTATCCAACAGTCATGGGTGCTGGTGAGGCCGTATTTATGGGTGCTGATGTTACTGCATTTTTGGGTGCTGGTAAGGCCACATTTATGGGTGCTGATGTTACTGCATTTATGGGTGCTGGTGAGGAGGCATTTATGGGTGCTGATGTTACTGCATTTATGGGTGCTGATGTTACTGCATTTATGGGTGCTGATGTTACTGCATTTTTGGGTGCTGGTGAGGCCGCATTTATGGGTGCTGATGCTACTGCATTTATGGGTGCTGGTAAGGCCGCATTTATGGGTGCTGATGTTATTGCTTTTTTGGGTGCTGGTGAGGCCGAATTTATGGGTGCTGATATTACTGCATTTATGGGTGCTGATGTTACTGTCTTTATGGGTGCTGATGTTACTGTATTTATGGGTGCTGGTAAGGCCGCATTTATGGGTGCTGATGTTACTGTATTTATGGGTGCTGATGTTACTGGCTTTATGGGTGCTGGTGAGGCTGTATTTATGGGTGCTAATGTTACTGCATTTTTGGGTGCTGATGTTACTGCATTTTTGGGTGCTGGTGAGGCTGTATTTATGGGTGCTGATGTTACTGCTTTTTTGGGTGCTGATGGTATTGGATTTTTGGGTGCTGGTAAGGCCGCATTTATGGGTGCTGATGTTACTGTATTTATGGGTGCTGGTGTTACTGCATTTATAGGTGCTGATGTAACTGCATTTATGGGTGCTGGTGAGGCCGTATTTATGGGTGCTGCTGTTACGGCATTTTTGGATGCTGGTAAGGCCGCATTTATGGGTGCTGATGTTACTGCATTTATGGGTACTGGTAAGGCCACATTTATGAGTGCTGGTGAGGCCGCATTTATGGGTGCTGATGTTACTGCAGTTATGGGTGCTGATGTTACTGCATTTTTGGGTGCTGGTGAGGCCGCATTTATGGGTGCTGATGTTACTTCATTTATGGGTGCTGATGCTACTGCATTCATGGGTGCTGGTAAGGCCGCATTTATGGGTGCTGGTGAGGCCGCATTTATGGGTGCTGATGTTACTGCATTTATGGGTGCTGATGTTACAACTATTGCGCAAAAAACCACACTCGTAAATGAACACAGGGAGCTGCCAACATAAAAGAGTATACTCACATAACTCGAAAAAATGATATAAAATATATATATGTGGCGCTACCCCACCTACAATATAATAACTACTGATCCAAAAAATCAATAGTACATAGATGTAATACAAAGGGGATAATCAATATAATGTGCAATGATCAAATAAACACCAATGGCGTTGATACTGTGCAAATGAGCAATAAAGTGAACTCACTAGTAAAAGTGCAATGTGCATATAAATATAAACAATAATATGCAATATATACTCAGAGATGTGTAAACTAATAATCCATATTACCGAAAAAATGTATATACAAATATATATATGCAAGTCAGAAAAAAACAAAAAAACATTTACGGCGCGACTCCTAATAGCAGCATGAAAATTCTAATAAAGGTGATAAAAAAGTGCAAGTGCAATAATAAATATACATTAGGATGTGCAAAAATAGTGCAAACTAATACCACATACACTATAAGATAAAATATCCAAACAGACGCAAGGTGGTGTGGCTGAGGAGGGAGCGCTGGAGGCGGCGAGGACGCACAGGACAGAGGCGGGGGAGCCTGCAGTGGGTCTTTGATTTCTGACGAGTAGAAGATTTGATGTGGAGGACACCCGAGAACATCGATTGAGTGTGGGAGAGGGTTTTACTGTGGCTAGTGTACCTGTGTTCCCGAAGGCTGTTACAACTACTGGAAGCTCGTCTTCGCTATACAGTTCCACCACTGGTTGGTACATGCTCGATTCAGCCAATTGGGGGCCGCAACTACAGGTGAGAGGCTGGGGGAAACGATAGCTGCACTCCGGAACAAGATTGGATTGACACACTGAATATTAAACACTGGCTGTTACAGTGTTTTGCCCACTGCACTTGCACTTTTGCATCACCTATAAAAGATTTTTACCGTGCTGTTATCAGGAGTCGCACGTTATGCTTTTCTGAACTGCACCTTGCGTCTCTTTGGACATTTTATCTTATAGTGTATGTGGTATTAGTTTACACTATTTTTGCGCATTTATGGGTGCTGATGTTACTGCATTCATGGGTGCTGATGTTACTGCATTTTTGGGTACTGGTGAGGCCGCATTTATGGGTGCTGATGTTACTGCATTGATGGGTGCTGATGTTACTGCATTTATGGGTGCTGGTAAGGCCACAATTATGGGTGCTGATGTTACTGCTTTTTTGGGTGCTGGTGAGGCCGCATTTATGGGTGCCGATGTTACAGCATTTATGGGTGCTGATGTAACTGCATTTATGGGTGCTGGTAAGGCCGCATTTATGGGTGTTGATGTTACTGCTTTTTTGGTGCTGGTAAGGCGGCATTTATGGGTGCTGATGTTACTGCATTTATGGGTGCTGGTAAGGCTGCATTTATGGGTGCTGATGTTACTGCATTTATGGGTGCTGATGAGGCCGCATTCGTGGGTGCTGATGTTACTGCATTTATGGGTGCTGGTGAGGCCGCATTTATGGGTGCTGATGTTACTGCATTTATGGGTGCTGGTAAGGCCGCATTTATGGGTGCTGATGTTACTGCATTAATGAGTGCTGATGTTACTGCATTTATGGGTGCTGATGTTACTGCATTTTTGGGTGCTGGTGAGGCCGCATTTATGGGTGCTGATGTTACTGCATTTATGGGTGCTGATGTTACTGCATTTTTGGGTGCTGGTGAGGCCGCATTTATGGGTGCTGATGTTACTGCATTTATGGGTGCTGATGTTACTGCATTTTTGGGTGCTGGTGAGGCCGCATTTATGGGTGCTGATGTTACTGCATTTATAGGTGCTGATGTTACTGCATTTATGGGTGCTGGTAAGGCCGCATTTATGGGTGCTGATGTTACTGATTTTTTGGGTGCTGGTAAGGCCACATTTATGGGTGCTGATGTTACTGCTTTTTTGGGTGCTGGTAAGGGCGCATTTATGGGTGCTGATGTTACTGATTTTTTGGGTGCTGGTAAGGCCGCATTTATGGGCGCTGATGTTACTGCATTTATGGGTGCTGGTAAGGCCACATTTATGGGTGCTGATGTTACTGCATTTATGGGTGCTGGTGAGGCCGTATTTATGGGTGATGATATTACTGCATTTATGGGTGCTGGTAAGGCCGCATTTATTGGTGCTGATGTTGCCGCATTTATGGGTGCTGGTGAGGCCGCATTTGTGGGTGTTGATGTTACTGCATTTATGGGTGCTGGTGAGGCCGCATTTATGGGTGCTGATGTTACTGCATTTATGGGTACTGGTAAGGCCGCATTTATGGGTGCTGATGTTACTGCTTTTTTGGGTGCTGGTAAGGCCACATTTTTGGGTACTGATGTTACTGCTTTTTTGGGTGCTGGTAAGGCCGCATTTATGGGTGCTGATGTTACTGCATTTATGGGTGCTGGTGAGGCCGCATTTATGGATTCTGATGTTACTGCATTTATGGGTGCTGATGTTACTGCCTTTATGGGTGCTGGTAAGGCTGCATTTATGGGTGCTGATGTTTCTGCATTTATGGGTGCTGGTGAGGCCGCATTTATGGGTGCTGATGTTACTGATTTTTTGGGTGCTAGTGAGGCCGCATTTACGGATGCTGATGTTACTGCATTTATGAGTGCTGATATTACTGCATTTATGGGTGCTGGTAAGGCCGCATTCATGGGTGCTGATGTTTCTGCATTTATGGGTGCTGGTAAGGCCGTATTTATGGGTGCTTATGTTACTGCTTTTTTGGGTGCTGATGTTACTGCATTTTTGGGTGCTGGTAAGGCCGCATTTATGGGTGCTGATGTTACTGCGTTTATGGGTGCTGATGTTACTGCATTTTTGGGTGCTGGTGAGGCCGCATTTATGGGTGCCGATGTTACTGCATTTATGGGTGCTGATAAGGCCACATTTATGGGTGCTGATGTTACTGCGTTTATGGGTGCTGATGTTACTGCATTTATGGGTGCTGGTGAGGCCGCATTTATGGGTGTTGATATTTCTGCATTTATGGGTGCTGGTGAGGCCGTATTTGTGGGTGCTGATGTTACTGCATTTATGGGTGCTGATATTACTGCATTTATGGGTGCTGGTGAGGCCGCATTTATGGGTGCTGATGTTACTGCATTTATAGGTGCTGATGTTACTGCATTTATGGGTGCTGGTAAGGCCGCATTTATGGGTGCTGATGTTGTTGCATTTATGGGTGCTGATGTTACTGCATTTATGGGTGCTGATGTTACTGCATTTTTGGGTGCTGATGTTACTGCATTTATAGGTGCTGGTAAAGCCGCATTTATGGGTGCTTATGTTGCTGCATTGATGGGTGCTGGTGAGGCCGAATTTGTGGGTGCTTATGTTACTGCATTTATGGGTGCTGATATTACTGCATTTATGGGTGCTGGTGAGGCCGCATTTATGGGTGCTGATGTTACTGCATTCATGGGTGCTGATATTACTGCATTTATGGGTGCTGGTAAGGCCGCATTTATGGGTGCTGATGTTACTGCATTCATGGGTGCTGATGTTACTGCATTTATAGGTGCTGGTGAGGCCGCATTTATGGGTGCTGATGTTGCTGCATTTATGGGTGCTGATGTTACTGCATTTTTGGGTGCTGTTGAGGCCGCATTTATGGGTGCTAATGTTACTGCATTTATGGGTGCTGATGTTACTGCATTTATGGGTGCTGGTAAGGCCGCATTTATGGGTGCTGATGTTACTGATTTTTTGGGTGCTGGTATGGCCACATTTTTGGGTACTGATGTTACTGCTTTTTTGGGTGCTGGTAAGGCCGCATTTATGGGTGCTGATGTTACTGCATTTATGGGTGCTGGTGAGGCCGCATTTGTGGATTCTGATGTTACTGCATTTATGGGTGCTGATGTTACTGCCTTTATGGGTGCTGGTAAGGCTGCATTTATGGGTGCTGATGTTTCTGCACTTATGGGTGCTGGTGAGGCCGCATTTATGGGTGCTGATATTTCTGCATTTATGGGTGCTGGTGAGGCCGTATTTGTGGGTGCTGATGTTACTGCATTTATGGGTGCTGATATTACTGCATTTATGGGTGCTGGTGAGGCCGCATTTATGGGTGCTGATGTTACTGCATTTATAGGTGCTGATGTTACTGCATTTATGGGTGCTGGTAAGGCCGCATTTATGGGTGCTGATGTTGTTGCATTTATGGGTGCTGATGTTACTGCATTTATGGGTGCTGATGTTACTGCATTTTTGGGTGCTGATGTTACTGCATTTATAGGTGCTGGTAAAGCCGCATTTATGGGTGCTTATGTTGCTGCATTGATGGGTGCTGGTGAGGCCGAATTTGTGGGTGCTTATGTTACTGCATTTATGGGTGCTGATATTACTGCATTTATGGGTGCTGGTGAGGCCGCATTTATGGGTGCTGATGTTACTGCATTCATGGGTGCTGATATTACTGCATTTATAGGTGCTGGTGAGGCCGCATTTATGGGTGCTGATGTTGCTGCATTTATGGGTGCTGATGTTACTGCATTTTTGGGTGCTGTTGAGGCCGCATTTATGGGTGCTAATGTTACTGCATTTATGGGTGCTGATGTTACTGCATTTATGGGTGCTGGTAAGGCCGCATTTATGGGTGCTGATGTTACTGATTTTTTGGGTGCTGGTATGGCCACATTTTTGGGTACTGATGTTACTGCTTTTTTGGGTGCTGGTAAGGCCGCATTTATGGGTGCTGATGTTACTGCATTTATGGGTGCTGGTGAGGCCGCATTTGTGGATTCTGATGTTACTGCATTTATGGGTGCTGATGTTACTGCCTTTATGGGTGCTGGTAAGGCTGCATTTATGGGTGCTGATGTTTCTGCACTTATGGGTGCTGGTGAGGCCGCATTTATGGGTGCTGATGTTACTGATTTTTTGGGTGCTGGTAAAGCCACATTTATGGGTGCTGATGTTGCTGCATTTATGGGTGCTGATGTTACTGCATTTATGGGTGCTGATGTTACTGCATTTATGGGTGCTGGTAAGGCCGCATTCATGGGTGCTGATTTTACTGCATTTATGGGTGCTAGTGAGGCCGCATTTATGGGTGCTGATGTTACTCCATTTATGGGTGCTGATGTTACTGCATTTATGGGTGCTAGTGAGGCCGCATTTACGGATGCTGATGTTACTGCATTTATGAGTGCTGATGTTACTGCATTTATGGGTGCTGGTAAGGCCGCATTCATGGGTGCTGATGTTTCTGCATTTATGGGTGCTGGTAAGGCCGTATTTATGGGTGCTTATGTTACTGCTTTTTTGGGTGCTGATGTTACTGCATTTTTGGGTGCTGGTAAGGCCGCATTTATGGGTGCTGATGTTACTGCGTTTATGGGTGCTGATGTTACTGCATTTTTGGGTGCTGGTGAGGCCGCATTTATGGGTGCCGATGTTACTGCATTCATGGGTGCTGATAAGGCCACATTTATGGGTGCTGATGTTACTGCATTTATGGGTGCTGGTGAGGCCGCATTTATGGGTGCTGATATTTCTGCATTTATGGGTGCTGGTGAGGCCGTATTTGTGGGTGCTGATGTTACTGCATTTATGGGTGCTGATATTACTGCATTTATGGGTGCTGGTGAGGCCGCATTTATGGGTGCTGATGTTACTGCATTTATAGGTTCTGATGTTACTGCATTTATGGGTGCTGGTGAGGCCGCATTTATGGGTGCTGATGTTGTTGCATTTATGGGTGCTGATGTTACTGCATTTTTGGGTGCTGATGTTACTGCATTTATAGGTGCTGGTAAGGCCGCATTTATGGGTGCTTATGTTGCTGCATTTATGGGTGCTGATGTTACTGCATTTATGGGTGCTGATGTTACTGCATTTTTGGGTGCTGGTGAGGCCGCATTTTTGGGTGCTGATGTTACTGCATTTTTGGGTGCTGGTGAGGCCGCATTTATGGGTGCTGATGTTACTGCATTTTTGGGTGCTGATGTTACTGCATTTTTGGGTGCTGGTAAGGCCACATTTATGGGTGCTGATGTTACTGCATTCATGGGTGCTGATGTTACTGCATTTATGAGTGCTGGTAAGGCCACATTTATGGGTGCTGATGTTACTGCATTTATGGGTGCTGGTGAGGCCGCATTTATAGGTGCTGATATTACAGCATTCATGGGTGCTGATGTTACTGCATTTATGGGTGCTGGTGAGGCCGCATTTATGGATGCTGATGTTACTGCATTTATGGGTGCTGATGTTACTGCATTTATGGGTGCTGGTAAGGCTGCATTTATGGGTGCTTTTGTTTCTGCATTTATGGGTGCTGGTAAGGCCGCATTTATGGGTGCTGATGTTACTGCTTTTTTGGGTGCTGGTAAGGCCACATTTGTGGGTGCTGATGTTACTGCGTTTATGGGTGCTGATGTTACTGCATTTATGGGTGCTGGTGAGGCCGCATTTATGGGTGCTGATATTTCTGCATTTATGGGTGCTGGTGAGGCCGTATTTGTGGGTGCTGATGTTACTGCATTTATGGGTGCTGATATTACTGCATTTATGGGTGCTGGTGAGGCCGCATTTATGGGTGCTGATGTTACTGCATTTATAGGTGCTGATGTTACTGCATTTATGGGTGCTGGTAAGGCCGCATTTATGGGTGCTGATGTTGTTGCATTTATGGGTGCTGATGTTACTGCATTTATGGGTGCTGATGTTACTGCATTTTTGGGTGCTGATGTTACTGCATTTATAGGTGCTGGTAAAGCCGCATTTATGGGTGCTTATGTTGCTGCATTGATGGGTGCTGGTGAGGCCGAATTTGTGGGTGCTTATGTTACTGCATTTATGGGTGCTGATATTACTGCATTTATGGGTGCTGGTGAGGCCGCATTTATGGGTGCTGATGTTACTGCATTCATGGGTGCTGATATTACTGCATTTATGGGTGCTGGTAAGGCCGCATTTATGGGTGCTGATGTTACTGCATTCATGGGTGCTGATGTTACTGCATTTATAGGTGCTGGTGAGGCCGCATTTATGGGTGCTGATGTTGCTGCATTTATGGGTGCTGATGTTACTGCATTTTTGGGTGCTGTTGAGGCCGCATTTATGGGTGCTAATGTTACTGCATTTATGGGTGCTGATGTTACTGCATTTATGGGTGCTGGTAAGGCCGCATTTATGGGTGCTGATGTTACTGATTTTTTGGGTGCTGGTATGGCCACATTTTTGGGTACTGATGTTACTGCTTTTTTGGGTGCTGGTAAGGCCGCATTTATGGGTGCTGATGTTACTGCATTTATGGGTGCTGGTGAGGCCGCATTTGTGGATTCTGATGTTACTGCATTTATGGGTGCTGATGTTACTGCCTTTATGGGTGCTGGTAAGGCTGCATTTATGGGTGCTGATGTTTCTGCACTTATGGGTGCTGGTGAGGCCGCATTTATGGGTGCTGATGTTACTGATTTTTTGGGTGCTGGTAAAGCCACATTTATGGGTGCTGATGTTGCTGCATTTATGGGTGCTGATGTTACTGCATTTATGGGTGCTGATGTTACTGCATTTATGGGTGCTGGTAAGGCCGCATTCATGGGTGCTGATTTTACTGCATTTATGGGTGCTAGTGAGGCCGCATTTATGGGTGCTGATGTTACTCCATTTATGGGTGCTGATGTTACTGCATTTATGGGTGCTAGTGAGGCCGCATTTACGGATGCTGATGTTACTGCATTTATGAGTGCTGATGTTACTGCATTTATGGGTGCTGGTAAGGCCGCATTCATGGGTGCTGATGTTTCTGCATTTATGGGTGCTGGTAAGGCCGTATTTATGGGTGCTTATGTTACTGCTTTTTTGGGTGCTGATGTTACTGCATTTTTGGGTGCTGGTAAGGCCGCATTTATGGGTGCTGATGTTACTGCGTTTATGGGTGCTGGTGAGGCCGCATTTATGGGTGCCGATGTTACTGCATTCATGGGTGCTGATAAGGCCACATTTATGGGTGCTGATGTTACTGCATTTATGGGTGCTGGTGAGGCCGCATTTATGGGTGCTGATATTTCTGCATTTATGGGTGCTGGTGAGGCCGTATTTGTGGGTGCTGATGTTACTGCATTTATGGGTGCTGATATTACTGCATTTATGGGTGCTGGTGAGGCCGCATTTATGGGTGCTGATGTTACTGCATTTATAGGTTCTGATGTTACTGCATTTATGGGTGCTGGTGAGGCCGCATTTATGGGTGCTGATGTTGTTGCATTTATGGGTGCTGATGTTACTGCATTTTTGGGTGCTGATGTTACTGCATTTATAGGTGCTGGTAAGGCCGCATTTATGGGTGCTTATGTTGCTGCATTTATGGGTGCTGATGTTACTGCATTTATGGGTGCTGATGTTACTGCATTTTTGGGTGCTGGTGAGGCCGCATTTTTGGGTGCTGATGTTACTGCATTTTTGGGTGCTGGTGAGGCCGCATTTATGGGTGCTGATGTTACTGCATTTTTGGGTGCTGATGTTACTGCATTTTTGGGTGCTGGTAAGGCCACATTTATGGGTGCTGATGTTACTGCATTCATGGGTGCTGATGTTACTGCATTTATGAGTGCTGGTAAGGCCACATTTATGGGTGCTGATGTTACTGCATTTATGGGTGCTGGTGAGGCCGCATTTATAGGTGCTGATATTACAGCATTCATGGGTGCTGATGTTACTGCATTTATGGGTGCTGGTGAGGCCGCATTTATGGATGCTGATGTTACTGCATTTATGGGTGCTGATGTTACTGCATTTATGGGTGCTGGTAAGGCTGCATTTATGGGTGCTTTTGTTTCTGCATTTATGGGTGCTGGTAAGGCCGCATTTATGGGTGCTGATGTTACTGCTTTTTTGGGTGCTGGTAAGGCCACATTTATGGGTGCTGATGTTACTGCATTTATGGGTTCTGATGTTACTGCATTTATGAGTGCTTGTAAGGCCACATTTATGGGTGCTGATGTTACTGCATTTATGGGTGCTGGTGAGGCCGCATTTATGGGTGCTGATATTACTGCATTCATGGGTGCTGATGTTACTGCATTTATGGGTGCTGATGTGTCCGCATTTATTGGTGCTGATGTTACTGCATTTATGGGTGCTAATGAGGCCGCATTTATGGGTGATGATGTTACTGCATTTATGGGTGCTGATGTTACTGCATTTATGGGTGCTGGTGAGGCCGCATTTATGGGTGCTGATGTTTCTGCATTTATGGGTGCTGGTAAGGCCGCATTTATGGGTGCTGATGTTACTGCTTTTTTGGGTGCTGATGTTACTATATTTTTGGGTGCTGGTAAGGCCGCATTTATGGGTGCTGATTTTACTGCATTTATGGGTTCTGATGTTACTGCATTTTTGGGTGCTGGTGAGGCCGCATTTATGGGTGCTGATGTTACTGATTTTTTGGGTGCTGGTAAGGCTGCATTTATGGGTGCTGATGTTATTGCATTTATGGGTGCTGGTGAGGCCGCATTTATGGGTGCTGATATTACTGCATTTATGGGTGCTGGTGAGGCCTCATTTATTGGTGCTGATGTTGCTGCATTTATAGATGCTGGTGAGGCCGCATTTATGGGTGCTGATGTTACTGCATTTATGGGTGCTGATGTTACTGTATTTATGGGTGCTGGTAAGGCTGCATTTATGGATGCTGATGTTACTGCATTTATGGGTGCTGGTGAGGCCGCATTTATGGGTGCTGATGTTACTGCATTTTTGAGTGTTGGTGAGGCAGCATTTATGGGTGCTGATGTTACTGCATTCATGGGTGCTGATGTTACTGCATTTATGGGTGCTGGTGAGGCCGCATTTATTGGTGCTGATGTTACTGCATTTATGGGTGCTAGTGAGGCCGAATTTATCGGTGCTGATGTTACTGCATTCATGGGTGCTGATGTTACTGCATTTATGGGTGCTGGTGAGGCCGCATTTAAGGGTGCTGATTTTACTGCATTTATGGGTGCTGATGTTACTGCATTTATGGGTGCTTATGTTACTGCATTTATGGGTGCTGATGTTACTACATTTATGGGTGCTGGTAAGGCCACATTTATGGGTGGAGTCAGGGGTGGAGCCAGGCGGGGTGCGACAAAGTGAGGTTTCACCTAGGGTGTCAAAAATCCTCTGTCCTTGTCGCACTGCATTGCTCTCTGTCCTCATTACACTGCGTCCCTCTCTGTCTGTCCCCAGTGTCCCTCGATTGTGTGTTAGTGTGTGTCATTGTTTTTGTATGAGTCACTATGTGCACCAATGTATTTTAATGAGTGTGAGTGTGCCAGTGTGTTGGCATCATCAGTGATTTTTGCATCAGCGTGTGCCCGTGGGCCATTGTGTTTGTGCCAGTCAGCTTGTGTATCTGAGTGTATGGGTCATTGTCAGTGAAAGTGTATGTCTTTGAGTATATTAATTATATATATATATATATATATATATATATATATATATATATATATATATACACATATATATATGTGTGTTATTTAAAATAACTAAAGAAAAAATTGGAGAGCCCAGCGACAACATTGGAGAGCACCAGCTCTGACAGCCCACTTCTATTAATCTTCAGGTGTATCGCAAAACCATGAAACCTTTCTTGATGAAGAAGAAGGAAAGTGGAGCTGAAGGACGGAAGAGACAAAAGTTGGAGGTGGAGGAAGCCAAGAAGTCAAACAAGTTCTTCATGACCTTCTTTGAAAAGCCTGGAACAAGTTCTTTCCTTCACCTTCCATGGAGTCCCTTGTACCTGCTACAAGTTTATTATAATCTGAAGGAGGATCAAGTACAAATGCATCACATGCCGAGGAGGAAGTCAAGTCAGATAAATCTGAGTATGAAGAGATTAGAAGTGAGGAGGCCAGAGAGAACTTGAACATGACAGGAGGGGAAGACGATGGTGGAGGAATCCACTTTCTGTGTTTATTGATGAGATTGAACTCGACGATTCTGAACCTGGTGAATTGGATGATGTTAAAGAGCCTCAAACTGTCTTACCAGAAGTTATTGAACAGCACAACATTGGACTTCTGAAGTTCGACAAGGAATCTGGAAAAGCAATTCTACCTGACGCATTGAGAACAAAAATAATAAAGCTGGGTTCAAAGTATTTCCAGAACAGTGAGTTACCTTTCCTACCAACAAATAACCACTCAATGAACAAAACTTTGTTCAAGAGGAAATTTGAAAATGGCCATGGTGAGGAAGTGTCTCGCTCTTGGCTGGTCTATTCCCCTTTTAAAAAGTCTGCATTTTGTATATGTTGTCTTCTCTATTCCCGGTCAGACCATCAATCCTCATTGGAGCAGGAAAGTGGATTCCTCCAATGGAAAGCACCTGAAAGAATTAGTGTTCATGAAAATGCTAAGAATCATTGGGAGTGCTTTACACAGTAGAAAGAAATGGAAAGAAATTTAGCTGAAAACAGAGGAGTTATTGACGTGGAACTTCAGTCACAGATTGAGAAGGAAAAGCAGAAGTGGCATGATATCTTGAGGACAATCCTTCATTGCATAAAATTAATTGTGACTCAGAACCTGGCATTGCGAGGACATAGGGAGTCACTTCAGCTGGATGATGACTCCAATGTGGGAAATTTCCTTGGCCTACTAAAACTACTGGCCATCTTTGACCCTGTCATGAAAGAACAACTCAGTCATGTGGATCCACGTCTTATCTTTCACCAGGTGTTCAGAATGAATTCATTCACATGATGGCATCTACTGTTCACCAGAATTTACTGAGAAGCATTTGTAAGTACTATGGTCTCATGTTTGACTCGACTCCTGATCAGGCACACCGTGAGAAGATGTCAGAAGTAGTGAGGTACATGGAAGTTGATTTTGAGAGGAAAACTGTCCGTGTTAGAGAGTCCTTCCCTGGATTTATACAGATAAGCCAGAAGGATGCTGAGAGCTTGGTTGAAGACATCTTGAAACAGCTAGAGAAGGATGGAATGGAGCTACAAGATTGTCGGTCACAGTGCTATGACAATGCTGCTGTGATGGCTGGACACAAAAGTGGTGTTCATCAAAGAATAAGTGAGAACAACCTGGCAGTGTTTGTGAATTGCCACAATCACTCCCTCAACTTTTGTTGGGTGTACATGCGGCCAAGCAGGATACAATGATGATCACATTTTTTGGCACCATCGAAGCACTCTATGTGTTCTTCTCTCGTTCAACGCAGCGCTGGGAAAAACTCAGAAACGCTGTGCCTGTGGTTCTTAAGTCGAAACAAGGTGGAGTGCAAGTACAGAAGCAGTGAAGCTCATCAACAACTACTTTGAGGAGATAGTTCAAGTTCTCCAGACATGACAGACAATGAAAACGAGACTAGTGAAACAAGAAGTGATGCAAGACAGCTGTAAAACTGCATGTTGAGTTACGATTTTCTGACTTTGCTAGGATTTTGGAACAAAAAACATGAACTTCCACGATGCTGCCCTGGATTTGAAAGCCCTCCAAGATCATTTTGATGATGACAGAGAAGTGTTAGTCAGTGAGTCACTCGAAGAAGGATTCAGTCTCTGTCAAGACTGGAATACTGAAGTTGAAAGACATCAGAGGCAAAAGAAACGAAAGCCTGGTGAGAACTCAAGAGATGCTGGGTTATCAGCCAAGGAGGAGATGGAAAGAGTCATGAAGGGAACACTCGACCGTCTTCACAGAGAAATGGATGAAAGGTTCATCCGCATGACACTGACACCAAGTTTGGGTTCCTTCTCGATGTCGAGGGACTGTGTTACGGCGCCTACAATAACAACCTAAAAAATAAGTGTGAACATTTGGGTGAATTATACTGCTCTGATGTTGATGGACAGCAGCTATATGAAGACATTTTAGATTGCAGAATGTTGCTATTAAGTCGGGCCAACATGAAAATATCAAGAGCTTCTCAAATGTATTGTTCAATATTCAGATAATGCTAACTATTGCAGTTTCCATCGCCAGCTGTGAGAGATCATTTAGCAAGTTAAAACTATTACTTTCATATTTGAGAGCCTCCATGGGTCAAGACAGGCTCTGTGATCTTGCTCTGCTGAGTGTAGAAAGAGAAGAAACAGAAAAAACTGACTTTGAGCACATCATAGACCAGTTTGCATAAGTGAAAGCAAGGAAAGTGCAATTGTAATTTTTATATAGTGCCAATCCATAATTTGTTAATTGGAAGAATAAAGAGTTTGACTTGTTGTTTTGTTAGCTTTTTTTTTTTGTTAAGGTTATCTGAAAGATGGGTTTCAAATGTTTTGACAGGGGCACAGTTTCAGTTCTTGCCATAGGTGCCATTTTCACTAGATACGCCTCTGACGCTCGGTCTGGTAAAACTAGCGTTCGTAATGGAGATAGCACATTCATCACGCTGCACATTTTTTAATCTTTTAATGCAGCACATTCTCTTCTTCTTTAGAATGATAGAATTATGAAGTTGTTTTACTGATATTCACACAGAGTTCTGACAAACTGATTTCTTTATTATTTCTTTTGATCTGTAATCTTTTTTATTTTCTCACCAGATCTCCAGAATAATGTTTATAATTTTTGTTTATAGTGATCTCCTTTTTTTTTTTTTTTTTTTTAAATCAAGAGCTCATGTTTTTTTTGTTTTTTTTTTTCTAGTGATCTCCATGATATTTTTTCTCATTTTGTGTGTCAAGTTACCACAATGCCATTATTATCTTATCTTTTTTAACCTCAAAGAGATTGGTTGGTGTCCCTTGTTAATTTGACATTGTAGTTTTGAAATTTACCTGCCTACTCACAAACAAACTGTCCTTTTTTAATTATAACACATAGCCAATGATTTAAGAAAAAAAAATACATTTATTAGGGTTCATAACAAAATAAAGAGGAAGGCAACGCTGGATAAACTGATGAAATTAGCGAAGCCTTTGTACCCCTGGGCACACATCAACTATTTGACAGGCAAAATTGGGACCCCGAAGGGTCCATTTAATAGGGAGCACAATCCGGTCCAGGACTCCGAGAGAGCAGGAACAGCAGCAGGTGACAAATATGTCCCCAGGCTGTGGTCTTACCACAGCCTGCATCTTTTGCCAGACCAGACTGAACCCAGGCCATCACTCTCTTGTCTTCCTTACACGCTTCCTTCCACGCTTGCTTCCAGGCTGTGGCTGTGGTGTTGGAGTTGTGGCAGGAGGTGGAGGAGGAGGAGGAGAAGGATGGTCCAACTCACACAGGTGGGTTTTGCTTGTGAGTTTGCCCCTCAACCCCTTATTTAGGGCCATATATATCACTGCCTCACAAAAAAGGTGTTGGTCCACCTCCATTTCCTGCATTTTGTAGGCAGCCATGCAGGCATAGGCCTCAAGAAGACTGGGGGGGTTCTGAGGGCCGCAGAGGCCTGCCGAATTAACCCAAGTGTTGACTCCTCCATGCTCCTCCCCTTCCTGGGCCTTTTTTGTTGAAGGCGGAGGGGAGGGACCTGGGATTCGGTCAGGCTACTGGGCCCGGCCACCTCCTGGCTGCCACTTACCCCCACCACCTCCTGGCTGCCACTTACCCCCTCCACCTCCTGGCTGCCACTTTCCCCTGCCACCTCCTGGCTGCCACTTTCCACAGCCTCCTCTTGGCTGAGGATTTCCTGTGTATGAAAAAGGGACATAGTTTTAGTTTATTGTTCATCAATCACGCACAATTTTGAGAAATATGTTGAACAATGCTATACCTGACTCAAGTTGGGCTCCTCCACATCTTCTTCCTGGGTGGAAGGCCCAGGTTGGACGTCGGAAGTCTCAGCTGGGGTGGAAGGAAGAGTTGAAGGAAGGGTTGAGAGTGATGGCCTGATTTCATTCTGGTCTTACAGAAACCGCAGTCTGTCATAGTACCACAGCCTGGGTACATAAATGTCATCTGCTGCTGCTCCTGATCTCATGGAATCCTGGACCTTCTTGCACTCCCTATTATATGTGCTCCTCAGGCCACCAATTTTGCACTTCAAATAGTGGATGTCTGCCGTGGGGATCTGCGGCTTCACAAATTCCAGCAATTTATCCAGTGCTGCCTTCCTCTTTAGTCGATTTGTAAAAGGGATATTTTGTCTGCCACAGACAGGGCAGCTCTCTGTACAAATCAATGAATTGGGGGAGGAAATTATGATCATTGAATTGATCCATTTTATCAGCAAAACACAACACAAGACAAACCCTAATGTCAGGCATAATCTTGTCCCAATATAGACCTCAATCTATAAGCAGTATAGGCCACTGATGCCCCAAGTTAAAATTGTACCTTCGTTAGAACGATCGCCGCTTTTCCACTACTCCATCCTCTGCTCACAGATCGTACGTACGACACAGGTGTGTTACGCTTTATATACACTGCGCATGCGTGAAGCTCCGCCCACTCCTGAGCTTCTTTATAGTATATTCCCCGCCCCTTCTCTTTCGCCGCAGTGGGAGAGCACATGGCGGAGAAAGAACAAGTGCATGAAGACAGCAGCAGCAACGACGAAAGCCCGGAGCCACGAATGTCCCGATCCCGGAGGAGATTTAAGGCCTCTAATATGTCCTTAGTAGAGATGGTGGAGATGGTGGACATCTTGAAGAGGGTCGACTATGATGGGAAGCATGAACCTAACCCAAACCGAATATCAGAAAGGCCAAGATCATGGATAAAGTTGTGAAAAGTCTGCACAGGAATTTTGGGGTACGGCGATCCAAGGATCAACTGAGGAAACGATGGTTAGACCTGAAATTGAGGGAGCATGATCAGTACAGAAGAATCAAGAGAGTGCTGCAAAAAAGAAAGTATTTTGTCGTGTGTTCCTATTATTATTATTACATTTGTGCTGCTCCATGTGCTTTTCTTTACTGTTGTACAGTTTAAAATAGCAAGTTTCCTGGTTCATGGGCACAGTAATCATTCGTAGTAAACATCCTTCGTTCACCCACTAATATGATGTTTTTGGCAGATGCAGGTTAACTACATTTGTTCATGCCTATTTGGATTAAAAGAAGTTTAGTACATTGTTGTCTAGATGGGTTTGTAACTAGAATGAAATTCAAACTTGATTCAGTGTAAGGAGAGGACACTCAGTAGCTGTTTACACATCTGGATGCAGGAGCACTAGTGTGGGACACCAGAACAAACTTTTTAGGGTGTCCCACACAGGTGCTCCAGTGGTTACTAGGGGTCTTTACATGTGTGATACTTTACCAAAAAAGGTAAGTATTCCAGCTTTAAGAAAGGGAAAAATTCATGTCTTCAGCTTGGAACTCTGCCAAAACAGACAATTGTACGACACTTCCAAGCAATGTTTCATATTACTATTTCTGCCCTCAAATATCTGTGTGCTAAGTATACCTTTTTTTTAATTCACATAGGGGAGAAAAGAATCGGGACATCAGAGGACACCAGGGACCCAAAACCTCCTAAAGAATGGGAAATCCCAAAACCACAACCTGGGGATTTGGAGGAAGGAGAAGTTTATGAAGTGGGTGAAATAGTGACCACAACAGGTGAGTGTCTGAGACCACAGCTTCAGGTAATAGATGTATGCCTGCATATTTATAATACATGGTGTGTGTTTTTTTATTTTAGGTGATGTGGATGTTGTGGAAGAAGAAACACATTTCACAAGTGCAAGTGCACACGTCCTCATCGGGGAAACCATAGTGTGCAATTGTGATTTATAGAAGATTATGGAAGACATCAATGATGTGGAAAAAAGACTCAAAAACATCACTGATGTTTTAGGCAGAATCTAAAACACACCAACATTTTTGTAATTTTTTTTTTTATAACTTTTCTAAAAAATTTTGAAAGCCAAATTTTGAAGATGCACACAGTTTGTCAACATGTGTTATCTGCCATCACGGGATATCAATGAATGCATTTTGTGGGTGCAACCCCTTCCTCGCAACTAAAGTAGCTGAGAGGAAGGGGTTGCACCCCTGAAACACGTCCATTGATCCCCCATGATGGGAGCTAGCACATGTTGACCTTAGGCATGGGATCAGGAGGGAGATCCCCATTTTGACTGCCAATTTGTGTGCATCTTCATTTGGCTTTCACAGGGGTGACATCACCCCATCTGATGAAGGCAAGATCAACACAGTTTGGACATACTAATGCCTGATATTGCCTTCAATTTATCAAAGTTGAACTTTGTAAGTTTCTGAGTTGTGTATTGTTTTACGTTTTTAAAACATGCCTGTTTACTACAAAAAGGGATATTTCTACTGTCCCAAAAAAAATGTATTCAAAAAATATGTTGGTTTGTTCAAAAACCCTTTTCTAAATGCACATGTGAATGTGCACAGAGTAAAAAATGTTCTACTCAACAATGTGTGGCTTCTTTCAATGCTCAATGGCATTTTTTTGCTTAAGTTGGTATTTACAGTGACAATGGGGGTTATTTCCTAAAGGCAAATCCACTTTGTACTACAAGTGCACTTTCAGTGCAGGTTCAGTGCACTTTCAAGTGCACTTTTGCAGTGCACTTGTAGTGCAAAGTGGATTTTCCTCTAGTAAATAACAGCCACAGTACTTTAAAATTTGCATCAATCAGGCCATTTTCGTCACTCCAAAAAATGAATTCATGATGCTGAAAATGATAAATATTTTTATCATTAATGCATTTACATACATTAACAACAAAAACGAGGTGTGTGTATAGCAGACCCACAACATAATAGTTAGCTGAAGAAGAGATTATCACCTCATGTATCAAAGAAATTGCGCTTGCACTATTGAAGAAAATGGCCAAAAAAAAGCCCACTGGAGAACCTAGGAGACAGCCAAAAGAAACACAAGCAGTAACTCAAAGGAAATATTTTTCAGTTTAAAATACAAATTTCTTAAAAAAATACATTTATTTAAATACATATAATGTGATGTTAAAGGAGACATCTTACCTTAATATAGACCTTCTGCAGGACCTGAATGATGGCAGAACAGGCCTCTGGAATAATGATCCCGGGAGCCTGTGGGGAGATGCCTGTCGAGAACTTGATGTCCTTCAGACTTCTCCCCATCGCCAAGTACCGCAAGGTGGTGACAAGTAGGGATGAGCTTCGAGTTCGAGTTGAACTCATGTTCGACTCGAACGTCGGCTGTTCACCAGTTCGCCGAACAGCGAACAATTTGGGGTGTTCGCGGCAAATTCGAATGCCACGGAACACCCTTTAAAAGTCTATGGGAGAAATCAAAAGTGATAATTTTTAAAGGCTTATATGCATGGTATTGTCATAAAAAGTGTTTGGGGACCTGGGTCCTGCCCCAGGGGACATGGATCAATGCAAAAAAAAGTTTTAAAAATGGCCGTTTTTTCAGGAGCAGCGATTTTAATAATGCTTAAAGTCAAACAATAAAAGTGTAATATTCCTTTAAATTTCGTACCTGGGGGGTGTCTATAGTATGCCTGTAAAGGGGCGTGTGTTTCCTGTGTTTAGAACAGTCTGACAGCAAAATGACATTTCAAAGGAAAAAAGTCATTTAAAACTACTCGCGGCTATAATGAATTGCCGGTCCAACAATACACGTAAAAGTTCATTGATAAAAACGGCATGGGAATTCCCCACAGGGGAACCACGAACCAAAATGTAAAAAAAAAATGACGTGGGGGTCCCCCTAAATTCAACACCAGGCCCTTCAGGTCTGGTATGGATTTTAAGGGGAACCCCGCGCCAAAATTTAAAAAAAATTGGCGTGGGGTCCCCCCAAAAATCCATACCAGACCCTTATCCGAGCACGCAACCTGGCAGGCCGCAGGAAAAGAGGGGGGGACGAGAGAGCGCCCCCCTCCTGAACCATACCAGGCCACATGCCCTCAACATTGGGAGGGTGCTTTGGGGTCCCTCTTAAAGCACCTCGTCCCCATGTTGATGAGGACTAGGGCCTCATCCCCACAACCCTTGGCCGGTGGTTGTGGGGGTCTGCGGGTGGGGGGGCTTATCAGAATCTGGAAGCCCCCTTTAACAAGGGGACCCCCAGATCCCGGCCCCTTCCCCCTGCATGAAATGGTAAGAGGGTATGATTTAAAAAAAAAAACTGTCAAAAATGGTAAAAATGACAAGAGACAGTTTTTGACAATTCCTTTATTTAAATGCTTCTTCTTTCCATCTTCTTTCTTCTAACTTCTTTCTTCCTTCATCCTTCAGGTTTCTTTCTCCATCTTCTTCTTCTTCTGGTTCTTCTGGTTCTTCCTCCGGTGTTCTCATCCAGCATCTTCCTCCGCGGCGTCTCCTTCTCTTTATCTTCTTTTCTTCATCTTCTTCTCCGGGCCGCTCCGCATCCATGATGACATGGAGGGAGGCTTCCGCTGTGTGACGCTTCTCTCTTCATCTTCTTGTCTTCATCTTCTTTTCGGGCCACTCCGCATCCATGATGGCATGGAGGGAGGCTCCCGCTGTGTGACGCTTCTCCTCTTCTGACGGTTCTTAAATAGCGGTGACCCCGCCCCCCTCTGAAGCACGGGGACTTGACGGGGACTTCCCTGTGGCATTCCCCGTGACGTCAGAGGGGGGCGGGGTCACCCGCCCTCCCTTATTTAAGAACTGTCAGAAGAGGAGAAGCGTCACACAGCAGGAGACTCTCATCCATTCGTGGATGCGGAGCGGCCCGAGAAAAGAAGATGAAGAGAAGAAGGCGCCGCTGAGGAAGATGCCGGATGAGAACCCCGGAGGAAGAACCAGAAGATCCAGAAGAACCAGAAGAAGAAGAAGATGGAGAAAGAAACCGAAGGAAGATAGAAGATAGAAGAAAGAAGATAGAAGAAAGAAGAAGCATTTGAATAAAGGAATTGTCAAAAACTGTCTCTTGTCATTTTTAACATTTTTGACACTTTTTTTGTGAAATGGTAGGGGTACTTTTGTAAACCCTTACCATTTCACACAGGGGGGAGGGCCGGGATCTGGGGGTCCCCTTGTTAAAGGGGGCTTCCAGATTCCGATAAGCCCCCCGCCCACAGATCCCCACAACCACCAGCCAAGGGTTGTGGGGATGAGGCCCTTTTCCTCATCAACATGGGGACAAGGTGCTTTAGGGGGGACCCCAAAGCACCCTCCCAATGTTGAGGGCATGTGGCCTGGTACGGTTCAGGGGGAGCGCTCTCTCTTGTCCCCCCTCTTTTCCTGTGGCCTGCCAGGTTGCGTGCTCGGATAAGGGTCTGGTATGGATTTTTGGGGGGACCCCACGCCAATTTTTAAAAAAATTTTGGCGTGGGGTTCCCCTTAAAATCCATACCAGACCTGAAGAGTCTGGTATGAATTTTGATGGGGACCCCTACGTCATTTTTTTAAAAAATTTTGGCGTGGGGTTCCCCTTAATATCCATAACAGACCTGAAGGGCCTGGTATTGAATTTAGGGGGATCCCCACGTCATTTTTTTTTTTAAATTTTGGTTCGGGGTTCCCCTGTGGGGAATTCCCATGCCGTTTTTATCAATGAACTTTTATGTGTATTGTCGGACCGAGTAGTTTTAAATGACTTTTTTCCTTTGAAATGTCATTTTGCTGTCAGACTGTTCTAAACACGGGAAACATGCGCCCCTTTACAGGCATACTATAGACACCCCCAGGTACGAAATTTAAAGGGATATTACACTTTTATTGTTTGACTTTAAGCATTATTAAAATCACTGCTCCCGAAAAAAACAGCAGTTTTTAAAACTTTTTTTGCATTGATCCATGTCCCCTGGGGCAGGACCCGGGTCCCCAAACCCTTTTTAGGACAATACCATGCAAATTAGCCTTTAAAATGAGCACTTTTGATTTTGAACATTCGAGTCCCATAGACTTCAATGGGGTTCTCACGTTCTTGCGAAGTTTTGGTCTGTTCGCAAGTTCTGGTGCGAACCGAACCGGGGGGTGTTCGGCTCATCCTTAGTGACGAGCCTCTGCTCGGGAGTGATGGCTTGCTGCATGCAGGTGTCTTGCTTCATAATATAAGGGGACAGAAAAGCCAACAGACGGTGAAAAATGGGGTCCGTCATCCGGAGATAATTCCTGAAATCATCAGGATTATTCTCCTGGATCTCCCGCAACAAAGGCATGTACAAGAATTGGTCACGCTGGAGCAACCAATTCTTGGTCCATGAACTCCTCCTCGCCCTGTTCATGGACTGGGCTTGGGTCAAAATAAGAACCCCAACACCAAGCCCCTGTACAGCACGAACTCTATGATGAGTACGTACCTGCAACATGGCTTCAAAATGGTCGGCTGGTCAGAACAAACTAACAGAACACACTGAAAATCAGAAAGGCCTGAGAAGAGCAAGCTGAAATTCAGAAATGAGCGGACAAGAATGCACTGAAAATCAAATACGTAATATAAAAATACGCACTGAAAACAAGATAGGAACTGACTACATGCACTGAAAACCAGATACGAACCCACAAGCACAAACTGAAGGGCAGTAACGATCTGAAAAACATGAGGTTGAAAATTGTGAATCATCTCTCACCAAATTTCTACTAACACGAGATAAACACGAGATTAGCAGAAGGAGCCCAAAGGGTGGTCCACTGGCTATTGAACTTCCTCTTTATAGTGTCGTCATATGTGTTGTACGTCAGCGCGTTCTTGACGGTCAGAATTTCCAACATTTGTGCAACCATGTGTATGCAAGACAACATCCGTCGGAAATAAACCCCAGGATTTTGTTGTCGGAATGTCCGATCGTGTGTACGCGGCATGAGACTTTTTTACTGTTTGGACCGATTATATACGCAAATCAACCAATTGTATAAAAGCCAATGTACTGTAATGGTCACCTCTATATAAGTGGTAAAGGAATATAGCTTAGTGTAGCGTCACCTATAGCAGTCCTAGTTCCTATAAGCGAAGGAAGCCTAGCCGACTGGTACATGACTACCCCCAGAAATGCCATGTGCTTTGACCAAGAGGTACAGAAGCCTGAAGAAAGAAAGAACAAAAGAGTCCTTGTGGTTCCAGGAGTGCAGTCTCCAGGGGGTGTCTGGGACTGGTGTCTCACAGGAACATAGTCAGTCGAACATGCAGATAGGTCAGTTTAGGCCACAGGCAGAGACATGGTCAACAAACAGGCAAAGGATTGGTCCAGGCAACAGATAGAAATGTGGTAAATAAACAGGCCAGGGTCAGTACAGGATGCAGGTAGAGGGATCACTGCATTGGTGTGGCGGTGATCAGGAACAGTGTAACTGGTGTGGCGGTCACCAGAGCAGAGCAGTGTTACCATGATAACACTGCACTACTCTAAGGAAGTGATTGAGATGTATATTTTTTTATGCACTGTGATTGCTTATACAGCCTTGATGGCTACATAAGAAATACTTTCTGACAGTTCTCAGCTAGCATTCATGCAGCTAATGATAACTACTCAGATGGGATGACACCAATTCATGCCCCTGGGGGCTCACACAAGGCGCAGATCTGGGAGGACAAACAGGTACGTCCTCTCAGATCAACGCTTGTCCCACCCAGCCATTCACGAACAGTGGCTGGGTGGGAAGTTGTTAAAGACATTTTTGCACAATCACTTACCCTGCAACATATATGGTGCCATTTCCATAAATTGACTTATTTCTACAATATCAAGTAACATTTACATGCCAATGTATGTGGACTACACCTACTTTTCAGGTTTGAAAATGGACCTGAACTCAAAACTGAAGATCTGCTATGTATATGGAACATCTAGAAATGGTAATTATTTCTAAGTAGTGACCAGAAAAATCAACTTTTCCTGTGTATATAAACACTTCATAACTGTATAACTGCAGTGTAAGATCATTTTAGATCTTATGTACCTGACTGCTCGTCTCATGAGATTTAAAGTGAGATTTAGTGATGGAATTACTGCTCACTGCTTACTGCCTACTGTTTAGAGAACTTGCAGGAGAAGAAGCTGTACCTGAGAGCCTGCAGTGCAAGCATTTTCCTTATTCTGCGTCATCCATTCTGTTTATTCATGTTTCTTAGGCCTCTACTGCTGCTTCTTCATTAAACCTCCAGTCATCAGGGGTCAGCACTGACATAAGAAAACACAAATCTGCTTTCCTTCTCCAAACAGAGACATAGTGTAGAGCAGGACATGCTAAGTGAGTAATTGGGAAAAGATCAGCTTTCTATTCATTCAAGGTGGCATGGTGCAGTATTCTCAGGCTGGCAGGAAGTCACTAAGGACTAATTTATCCCCTATTATGGTCTCCAGGTGGACATCTTGGGGAGACCTGCATCTCCTTGCAAGATCTGGACAACCAAGTTGACACAGGATTGTTTAAATAGAAATTTGTGCATCATTTGGGGCACTCACAGCGAGGGAGTAGATTAGTGAGAGAGCCCTGCTGGTTAAGGAAAAAGTAAGAACAGAGTTAGGAAGAGGTACCTGACAAGAAAGGAAAGATAAGATTTTCCTTTACAGAGTATCTCTTCTGCCAGCTTCTTGGAACTGTCTCCCACCATCAGCCGGTTAAACTGCCACAACTCTGGGGATCTTGGGATGACCCAGTAATCTGGATACCTTTTCCAAGTGCTACTCAAGCATTCTGTGGTTCGTATGTTTATATTATATTGCTATTGAGAAAAGCGCCTTGTTGACAGACATTACTCTCCTGCTTAAAGAAGTATTTACCCTGCAACATATATGGTGCCATTTCAGTAAATTGACTTATTTCTACAATATCAAGTAACATTTACATGCCAATATGTGTGGACTACACCTACATTTCAGGTATTCTAGTTCTGGGAAAAAATGATCATATGCTAAGTGATATTTGAGAAAGGAGTGCATTGTCTTTAACACCACAGGTGAAAAACACTACACTAACTGAATTGTGGGATAGGAGAATCAACCATTCCAGTCACACACTGATATTTATATTTAAAAACTGCATGGTACAGTTGTAGTGACCAGTGGGAAGTTGGGGGGGACTTGGCTAAAATCCTGTCCTGTTTCTTCTGTTGTCAAAATCCTACCAATTTAAATACAGTATTTACCACAGATGTGATTATAGATTTGGATCCATATAATAATACACTATATTACCAAGAGTATTGGGACACCTGCCTTTACACGCACATGAACTTTAATGGCATCCCAGTCTTAGTCCGTAAGGTTTAATATTGAGTTGGCCCACCCTTTGCAGCTATAACAGCTTTAACTCATCAGGGAAGGCTGTCCACAAGGTTTAGGAGTGTGTCTATGGGAATGTTTGACCATTCTTCCTTTGATCATTCTATGTAAAGTATGAGCCCTTATCTAGAATCAACTAATATGATAGAATAATTTTTAGGGAAGGGTAAATACAGTATCTCACAAAAGTGAGTACACCCCTCACATTTTTGTAAATATTTTATTGCATCTTTTCATGTAACAACACTGAAGAACTGACACTTTGCTACAATGTAAAGTAATGAGTGTACAACTTGTATAACAGTGTAAACTTGCTGTCCCCTCAAAATAACTCAACACACAGCCATTAATGTCTAAACCACTGGCAACAAAAGTGAATACACTCCTAAGTGAAAATGTCCAAATTGGGCCCAGAGTGTCAATATTTTGTGTTGCCACCATTATTTTCCAGCACTGCCTTAACCCTCTTGGGCATGGAGTTCACCAGAGCTTCAGAGGTTGCCACTGGAGTCTTCTTCCACTCCTCCATGATGACATCACAGAGCTGGTGGATGTTAGAGACCTTGCGCTCCTCGACCTTCTGTTTGAGGATGCCCCACAGATGCTCAATAGCATTTAGATCTGGAGACATGCTTGGCCAGTCCATCACCTTTACCCTCAGCTTCTTTAGAAAGGCAGTGGTCATCTTGGAGGTGTGTTTGTGGTCGTTATCATGTTGAAATACTGCTCTGTGGCCCAGTCTCTGAAGGGAGGGAATCATGCTCTGCTTCAGTATGTCACATTACATGTTGGCATTCGTGGTTCCCTCAATCAACTGTAGCTCCCCAGTGCTGGAAGCATTCATGCAGCTCCAGACCATGACACTCCCACCACCATCCTTGACTGTAGGAAAGACACACTTGTCTTTGTACTCCTCGCCTGGTTGCCGCCACACACACTTGGCACCATCTGAACCCAATACATTTATCTTGGTCTCATCAGACCACAGGACATGGTTCCAGTAATCCATGTCCTTAGTCTGCGTGTCTTAAGCAAACTATCTGCGGGCTTTCTTGTGCATCATCTTTAGAAGAGGCTTCCTTCTGGGACGACAGA
Organism: Aquarana catesbeiana; assembly: GCF_042186555.1. NCBI lineage: Eukaryota > Metazoa > Chordata > Amphibia > Anura > Ranidae > Aquarana > Aquarana catesbeiana. The sequence continues at coordinate 102,097,404 of NC_133334.1, read as the reverse complement.
CATGGAGACCGATTTGATGCAGTGTGCTGTGTATGGTCTGAGCACTGACAGGATGACCCCCCACTCCCTCAACCTCTGCAGCAATACTGGCAGCACTCATACATCTATTTCTGAAAGACAACCTCTGGATATGATGCTGAGCACATACACTCAACTTCTTTGGTCGACCATGGTGAGGCCTGTTCTTAATGGAACCTGTCCTGTTAAAGCAGAGTTCCACCCAAAAACGGAACTTCCGCTTTAAGTGCAGGTGACCCCCTGACATGCCACATTTGGCATGTCATTTTTTTGGGAGGGAGCGGGTACCCTCTTTTTAGAGGGATCCAGATCCCACTTCCTCCCAGGGCACCGTGGCGCCGGAAGCAAGTTCACCTCTCCCCTCTCCCCCCTCCCTCTTGGCATTCATTTGGGACACGTCACAGGTCCCAGATGATTGCCCAGCCAAGTGCGCAGCGCGGCTCACACATGAGCAGTGCACGTCCAGCTGTGAAGCCACAGACGGGCGCCCACAGTGACAATGCCAGCGCTGTAGAGAGGAGGGGGAGAGGAGCGGAGCTTCATTCGGGGTCTTGGCAATCTTCTTATAGCCTAGGCCATCTTTATGTAGAGCAACAATTCTTTTTTTCAGATCCTCAGAGAGTTCTTTGTCATGAGGTGCCATGTTGAACTTCTAGTGACCAGTGTGAGTGAGAGCGATAACACTAAATTTAACATACCTGCTCCCCATTCACACCTGGGACCTTGTAACGCTAACAAGTCACATGACACCAGGGAGGAAAATGGCTAATTGGACCCAATTTGGACATTTTCACTTAGGGGTGTACTCACTTTTGTTTCCAGCAGTTTATACATTAATGGCTGTGTGTTGAGTTAATTTGAGGGGACAGCAAATTTACACTGTTATACAAGCTGTACACTCACTACTTTACATTGTAGCAAAGTGTAATTTCTTCAGCGTTGTCACATGAAAAGGTATAATAAAATATTTATAAAAATGTGTCATTTTGTAAGATATTGTAACTATTAAATTAGTATGTTAATTACAGTTATGCTTAGACTTTACTGCAGCCTTAATTATTGATTTTAATAAGGTAAGACCTGAAATTTATTAAATCACCTCCTTGATGAATAGAGAAAAAAGATAAACTCTTTCCCTGTGTTCCCTTTCTAGGGCTCCCTGCTTTCATACCCCTTCCATGTTGACAACTGATCCAGAAGCTCAATTGCACTTGGCACTTGGTGATTTTCTTCAGCATAGGAGAAAGTTGGGCTTTCTTTAAAAACCCCAACTTGATTTGAAAATTCTCAGTGTCATTCACTGGTTATCCTTCCAGTATCCAGTTACTCCAGAAGCATGGCAGCTATGGAAGGTTTATGTCACAGGTTCTTATTTATTTCAGGTACTTGTATAGCACTGTCAATTTATGCAGTGCTTTACATATACATTGTACATTTACATCAGTCCCTACCCTCAAAGAACTTGCAATCTAAGGTCCCTAACTCACATTCATACATACACATACTAGGGCCAATTTAGACAGGAGACAATTAACCTACCAGCATGTCTTTAGAGTGGGGGAGGAAACTGGAGTACCTGGAGGAAACCCACGCAGGCACAGGGAGAATATGCAAACTCCAGGCAGGTAGTTTTGTGGTTGGGATTCAAACCAGAGACCATTTTGCTGCTGGATGAAAGTGCTAACAACTACACCACTGTGCTGCCCCATCTTATAGTCAGTAACAGAAACATTTACAACTCCAAAACCCTCTTCAAATATGATCATACTTAGTCAAAATGCTTCCTTTTGCTTGCAATAATTTTTTTCCTGGTACAGAAATTGGAACAAGTTCATCAAGGCAGTGACAGCTGGGAAGCGTTCTTGTAACACCACCTCATTAGTCACATATACTACATAGCACACAACATCCCAGCACACCCTGCAGTACTTTGAGTACTTGAGTACTTGAGTTAAATAAATTGTATCATTTGAAAATAACGCATATTTTGTTAATGGTGTAAATTTGATAAAAAGTACAAAGGAAATTTCTATAGTGTGTCTTCAATCTTTCATGCAGGGTCTATATATAATTTTTTCCATAATACTCTTTAATAAGTCCTGACAACTGTGCTACTGGTACAACCGCTATTAAAACCTGTCCAATAAAAACAAACAAAAGACATTAAACAAGCAGTGGAGGGGTAAAAGACCAGATAATACATTTCACGTTAAACTGGCACTTAATCAGAGCATGAATTGCTATGAATAAACGCTAGTTTAACGTGAAATGTGTTGGACAGTCTTTCACCCATCCACAGCTTGTTTGATTAATTCTATTTGGTTTGATAAACAGTTTTTAATAAAAGTGGTTCCAGTAATGCGGCTGTTAGAACTTCTTTCTTCAGATCATTTCAGCTGTGAAATGGGCCGGCACCTATCTGTGGAATAGTTACAGATTCAGACAGATTGACCTGGTGTGGTGATTCTTCCCTTATGCCCCGTACACACAGTCGGATTTTCCGACGGAAAATGTGTGTTAGGACCTTGTTGTCGGAAATTCCAACCGTGTGTGGGCTCCATCACACATTAGCCAAAATGTATATAAAGACTGCGCTTGTGGACAAAAATAGGTCTGCTACCTCCCCTAATGGAGCTCCCCTAGGGGTTCTCCAGACAGAATTCAAGTAAGTACTCCAGAATCTATAATAGGTCGTTGGATAGAGCAGATTCTTACATAAAGTTCAAGCGTGTGGACCATCAGCAAGCGTTGGACGCAGGATGGAGACAGTCGCGGTGTTCTGCGCTCCACCTGCGTTCCACCAGTCCATAACCCGGAAATGACGTAGCATGCGTGGCGCGGTCGTACGCATTTCATCATAGACGTCCTCAGCGATGGTCCGACATCACAGCAATCACATCCATATGGGTGTTGCCCCTTTGGGGTGAGTGGATCCGGTGAGTGGGGACATTTGAGGGGGAGCACAAAGTCACCAGAGGACACTATGAGCACCCAAGTCACCATTTGAATTTCTGTCACAGCTTTTGGAGAAAACCCAATGCACAATATATGGACTGCTACATGCACATGTATATGTGATTTCTGTTTATACATATTATTTATGGACATTTCATTGTCGGCACAGTGCGACTTTATTTAAGGTGGTATCCAAATTGGTTTACACTATGGTGATTTATTTTCTTTTTTCTTTTTCTTTTTCTTTTTGATTGTGGTAATAATTTATTGATTGCAACTTTATTGGCACCAGATCCTTATTTCTGGTATTTGGAGGTAATATTACCAGTGAACTACTAGATAATCACCACTTAGTTATACGCACATCGCACTTTACTAATCACTGATCATCTGACACTGATCACGTCCACATCTTTAATTGCATTAAGAGGCTGAACATTCTGGAAAGCCTACTAGTCACATTTGAGACACATCTTATGGTATGTTACTTTATACCACTCACTTTTGTTTTTTACATTAACGGAATCTAACTGTAGCTGGAACTATATAAAAGTCACACTTCACATTATAATAGATTAGTGGATATAGATATCTGTAACACTGGTAATTGATCTTGGAGGTGGGATCACATACATTGTATATAGGTGGGGTATACTCATTGGTGGGTTAGCACTCAGGCTCCCTCCCTCTCTCCCTCTTTATTACACTTGTCTACGCCTGTTATAACCATTTGTAGGGAGCGCCACCTACCCCAATCTATTGCGTGTATTGAATCACACATTTTCCATCGGAATTTCCAACACACAAAGTTTGAGAGCTTGCTATAAAATTTTCTGACAACAAAATCCATTGTCGGAAATTCCGATCGTGTGTACACAAATCCGATGCACAAAGTGCCATGCATGCTCAGAATAAATTAAGAGACGAAAGCTATTGGCTACTGCCCAGTTCATAGTCCCGACGTACGTGTTTTACATCACCGGAAAAAATCCATGGATTTTGTTGTCGGACTGTCCGATCAATGTCCGATCGTGTGTACATGGCATTACTGTTTTAGTTATCTAAATCAATTTTAAAAAATCACAAATGATAATATGATGAAATAATGATAAAACACATAACATAAAACAATTGTTAACATAATACACCCTGAGAAATATAAATACTAAATTGTGTTAATATTGGTTTAGATTATTGTACAAAGGGAAGTTGAATATTTATATACGTAGAAGCTTTTTGAATTGCTTTATTCAGGGTAGAAGAGAATAAATGGTCCTAAACAAGACATTTCTGCAATAGAACAAATAATGTAAAGAAATTATGCCTCTTATTTGCGCTATGTGAAAGCAAGTGCAAATGATCTTTTTTTAGGTCAAATTTATGTTTATTTCCTTTTTTTTAAATGTAGTACAAATTGTGCTACAAGATCATATAGCGAGTTGCAGAAAGCAGAGGGCTATATGGAATTGCGGAATAAAAAGCGATGGTTATATGATCATATAAAAATATAAGTACAAATGTTCAAAGAAAGGAATATACCAACTGCATATATAAGACAAGATCAAACAGGACGTTATTATTTCCTCTAACAGAAAGGTATATTACATGGGTTGAAATAAATGTCTTGTTTTAGTATGTAACTTATATAGGAAATTGACTTTAAATTGACTATTGTATCAAAGGTCTGACCAGCAGTTACTTGGTTAAAGAAATAAACATCTCTCAGAAGATCCCTCCCAGACAGTATAATATAATAAGAAAAAATTCTGTTTACTCTGATTGTAAAGATTAAACCTTTCTCTGCTCCTGCTGGTGTGAGGTCACAACACGTCAAGTAATGCTATAAATATCAAGAAGTAACTGTACCTTATATTCCTGAAGGAACATCACCCCGGGGGCATACAATGGGGTTTAAGACTGCCAGCTTGGTGGTGCTGTGGCTGGCATTGGCTCTCTCAAGTGCCTTTTCTATAAGATCAGGTAATTTAATTTTTTTACCTACCCTCTATTTGCCCATCATTTGCAATGGGCTAAGAAAATTATTTTAAAAAATGGTAGGTGATAACAAATGAAAAGTATGGCATTGCAGAATGTAAAGTGATTGGGATAGACATAGAAATATTTTGTGATGTTCACTTTGAAAGAATTTTATTTAGGATGTTCTGGAGGTTTACATCTTCTGACATTAAAATATTGTTGACCATAAAATTCTCAATTTTTACAAGCAATACAAGTAGAACATCACTTGTGATAAGTGAGTATGTGTCAATGATCTAGATATATAGGCATCTGTAAGTGTCAGGCAAACATTTTCACATATTTCTTCTAACAGCCTGGTGATTTATATAACATAAATGAAAAAAAAAATCTGAGACGAGAAATACTTAATTTAAGATCATAATATCAATTGTCAATTACAATGCTGATATGCCAAACAGTGGTATATAAATAAATAAATGATTCAAATATTAACCACTTGCCGCCCGCCCTATTACAAAATGACAGCGGCAAAGTGGTTTGATATTCCTGACTGGACGTCATATGACTTGATCAGGAATATCGAGCCGCTGCGTGCCCCCGGGGGCGCGCATCGCGGCGATCGTTGTTGCGGGGTGTCAGTCTGACACTCCGCAACACCGATCTAGGTAAATAGTCTCTGATGGAGACTCTTTACCACGTGATCAGCCGTGTCCAATCACGGCTGATCACGATGTAAATAGGAAGAGTCGGTAATTGGCTTTTCCTCACTCGCGTCTGACAGACGCGAGTAGAGGAGAGCCGATCGGCTGCTCTCCTGACAGGGGGGTCTGTGCAGATTGTTTATCAGCACAGCCCCCCCTCGGATCCCACCCAGGACCACCAGGGAAGCCACCCAGGACCACCAGTGAAGCCATCCACACTGGACCACCAGGTATGCCCCTAGGCCCCCAGGGAAATACCACTATGTGCCCAGGCAACTGCCAATCAGTGCCCGGGCAGCTGCCAATCAGTGCCCACTCCAATACCTACCACTGTCAGTGCCACCAGGGATGCCTATCAGTGCCTCATATCAGTGCCGCGTATCAGTGCCCATCAGTGCCACATATCAGTGCCCAGCAGTGCCGCCTACCAGTGCCCAGCAGTGCCGCCTATTAGTGCCACCCTATCAGTGCCCAGCAGTGCCACCTTTCAGTGCCCATCAGTGTCGCCCATCAGTGCCAACCAGTGCCACCCAGTGCCACCCATGAGTGCCCATCAGTGCCGCCTATCAATGCCTATCAGTACTGCATATCAGTGCCACCCATCAGTGCCGCCTACCAGTGCCCATCAGTGCCGCATATCAGTGTCCATCGTCAGTGGCCGTCAGTGCCCGCTCATTGGTGCCACCTCATTGGTGCCGCCGTATCAGTGCCTGTCAGTGCCGCCTTATCAGTGCCCATCAGTGAAAGAGAAAACTTACTTATTTACAATTTTTTTTAACAGAAACAAAAGCAAAACTTTTATTTTTTTCAAAATTTTCTGTCTTTTTTTATTTGTTTAGCAAAAAATAAAAACCGCAGAGGTGATCAAATACCACCAAAAGAAAGCTCTATTTGTGGGAACAAAATGATAAAAATTTAGTTTGGGTACAGTGTAGCATGACAGCGCAATTGTCATTCAAACTGCGACAGCACTGAAAGCTAAAAATTGGTCTGGGCAGGAAGGTGTCTAAGTGCCCTGTATTGAAGTGGTTAAAATACCAAAACAGCGCTAAAAATGAATAAACGTGATAAAAAATGCAATATCACAACGTGTGGTTAATCCCACACGTAAAAGTCTATAAGCAGTAGATGGTGAAGCAGACAGTTCATAAGAGGTTTTTTTTTAATGTAGATTGTAAGTGGTCAGAGAGTGCTGCTTTCACCATAAAACGTGAGCAAATTCCACCTTGTGTAACACACTCCCCCAGGGGGTCAAACTCAGCAGACTCTCAAGATAAGTCAGCGTTATGGTAGAATGAATTACAGCCACTCAGATTCTAAGTCCAAATCACCATCAAGGTCCGCCAGTATAGGGGCTCCAGAGTTTGTGTCAGTTGTGGAAGATCTCTTGTATGAAGAGTTCTACAGGACTTGAATGAAACACAGGCTCACAGTGATAAGGTCAATATACCTCACAGCTCTTCTCCAGGGACTGGGACTGCCGACTCATCAACCAGCAATGACATCCACACCTCCGCCCTCCTGCACCTGGTACCACGCAGTCTCCTGATGACAGTCACTTCCCTGACAACACTGCTGCTGCGACCTCTTTCACTAGATTGGACACGGCCACTGTCCCTCATCGCCCATCCCACTTGGGATCATAGGTTGTCCATAGACCTAGTGGGGGGAGGAGAGGCCAGGTTAATGCATGTTTTGATTATGGAAGATGCCTATGTACAGTAGTTTCAGTTAATCTTATGGAATATACAATTTATATATATAAGAAAAAGTCAAACAAAATGTATTTTTGTTTTAAGGCTCTAACAGAGACAAGGTAAAATGCAGTTAGATATTTGTAAACTCAAAATGCAATTTTCAGTACATTTGGAATCATGTCTCACTGTATACAGGTTTCTTAAGCAAATTGTTTTTTGTTAATCCATTGCAAGGATTCTTTTTCTTTATCGTACATCACGGGACACAGAGCCATAGTATTAACTATGTGGGTATATAGGCACCTTCATGATGGACACTGGCACACCCAATAAAGGAAGTTCACTCCCTATATAACCCCTCTTCCTACCAGGAGTACCTCAGTTTTTTCACCAGTGTCTAAGGTGTTGGTCACGAGTGAAGATGTGCTCTGAAGAGCTCCGCTGGAGGGATCCTTGTTGGATTTAACCCCTTCCCGCCGACCATACGCAGATATGCGTACTCGGCTTTCCGGGGTTATACCGGGATGATGCCCGCAGCTGCAGGCATCATCCTGGTACCGTTGTTTACAGCGGGCGATCGGCTATCCGAGTATAACAACCGATGCGGCTAAAAGCCGCTTGGCTGTTATACCGGAGGAGTGGGAGGGGACATCCCCCCCCTCCCGCCGCCTCCCACTGCTCTTACCGGGTCTCCCGTGCAATCGGGAGGCCCGGTGTCCAATCGGCTGCCTTTGGCGGCTGGGGGCGGGCTGGAACGAAGCTGTAGGTGGCTTCGTTCCAGCCTTCTCAATGTAAACGCGGAAGCGACGTCATGACGTCACTTCCCATTTACTTGGCTGCCAATGGCGCCGGTTTTAAAAAAATTCACAGTATTCAGAATCGCCGTTTTCGGCGATCTGAATACTTTGAAGTGCAAAGGAGGGATCGGGGGTCACCACCTATTACTGTCACAAGGGATGTTTACATTCCTTGTGACAGCAATAAAAGTAAAAAAAAAAAATGTTTTTCTTTAAACACAATTTATAAAGTATAAAAATAAATAAAAAAAATAAAAAATTTTTTTTTTTTTTAAAGTGCCCCCGTCCCCGCGAGCTCATGCAGCGAAGAAAACGCATACAGAAGTCGCGCCCGCATATGTAAACGGTGTTCAAATCACACATGTGAGGTATCGCCGCGATCATCAGAGCGAGAGCAATAATTCTAGCCCTAGACCACCTCTGTAACTCAAACCTGGTAACCGTAAAAAAAATTTAAAGCGTCGCCTATGGAAATTCATAGGTACCGTAGTTTGTCGCCATTCCACGAGTGCATGCAATTATAAAGGGTGACATGTTTGGTATCTATTTACTCGGCGTAACATCATCTTTCACATTATACAAAAAAATTGGGGTAACTTTACTGTTTGGATTTTTAAAAATTCATGAAAGTGTCCCTTTTCCAAAAATTTGCGTTTAAAACACCACTGCACAAATACCGTGTGATATAAACTATTGCAACAATCTCCATTTTATTCTCTAGATTCTCTGCTAAAAAAATATATATAATGTTTGGGAACTCTAAGTAATTTTCTAGCAAAAAATACGGATTTTAACTTGTAAACACCAAATTTTAAAAATAGGCTTAGTCATGAAAGGGTTAAACAGCCTCCACAGACCGGATCCATCCAAAGTGCCACTGAGGCCAAAGTAGATGGTAGGAGGAAAGGAGATCCCTGTAGCCAAATCAATGTTGAAATGGTGACTAATATAAATTCATCGGCAAACACCCAGTGAGAAAATCCACCACCTGTAAAAATGCACGCTTACCAAAGGCAAGCTACAAATCAGCTTGTATGTAGATATCCACTCAGTGGAGACAACACCTTCAATTTCCTCACAGAGGATAGACAGGCAGGACCCTCCGTCCAGGGAATCCCTGAACGGTTCCCATGACGACGTCCAATAGGACGAAATGTACGTCGGAAGGCTGACGCGCTGACGTCAACGTTTCTCATCTCGTCTTGAACGGGAGATGTACACAGTCCGGCCGGCTGTTTTATGTTCGTATATGCTTCTAATTCGTGCTGTTTGATGTAAGTGCAATTATCCCCTTTTTTAAATAAAGTGTTTTATACTGATTCACACTATGGAGAATATATCTTTTATTTCTCTGGGTCTCCCCTGCTGATCAATTGGATTCCCTGGACGGAGGGTCCTGCCTATCTATCCTCTGTGGGGAGATTGAAGGTGTTGTCTCCACTGAGTGGATATCTACATACAAGCTGATTTGTAGCTTGCCTTTGGTAAGCGTGCATTTTTACAAGTGGTGGATTTTCTCACTGGGTGTTTGCCGATGAATTTATATTAGTCACCATTTCAACATTGATTTGGCTACAGGGATCTCCTTTCCTCCACTCATCGTCATTCATTTTTACATTTTATGTTATCACAATTGAATTTGGTTTTTCACCACTTAAACCACGTTTTGGTTTTGGGACTTTTTTAATTTATTTTTTTCCTTTTTTTGTTATCATTACACATTTTATATCATTATATACTGTCACTTTAAATGATTAATTTTTATATATGCTCATCTAATTTCAATTTATATTTTGTTTGGTCTCAATCATAGTAAGGGACTAATTTAATCTTGTAGCGCGGTTCATATAGATTATTTGAATTTTTGTATTTGTGTATGCCTCACAATTAGAACTGCAGCTTATGTATTTTTCACATTTGGGAAGCGCGGTAATTTTGATATTTTTCCAAAGTAGATGGTACCTGGGCCTCGTATGGGAAGAACAAGGTTTTGCCTGTAACGCCTCTTCTTACAGGGCTGGACCCCGGGACCCAGGGCTTTGGTCCTGCTTACATTACCTAAAGTTTTTTTCCTGGCGGGGTGCTAATACAGGTCCAAGGGAGTGGAACCCCGATAAAAAGGGACCCGGTCCTTGAAGGTTTGCTAAACGCAGCCTACCATGATGGGTGAAGGTTGGATCTGTCTGTTATCAGCAGTATCCTGCGGCGAGGATAAGGTAAGGGAAGAAGCCTAGGAACTGTAAAAGTTCACCTATGGTTTTTCTTATTTAGGGAAAAATGTTGTCATGCCTTAAATCTCCACTAGAGGGAGTATATGCACATACCTTAATTTGTTGCCTTCACTTCAGCTCAGTGTCAGTCTGTGTGTGGATCAGCAGCAGCTTGCACAGCGAGGATTCCTCTTGTAGGTAAGAGTTCTGCCATTCCGCATTTCTCCCCCCTGAAGGGACCGAGAGGGTTTGGGAAATCAACAGTTGTTGCTGCTCCCCTTGCAATACCCCCCCCCATAAGGGGGGGTATTTTCAAACGAAAGGGGGGGTGGGTGTGTACGGAGGGGGCGGGGCCTAGGCACAGCACCTTGTGTGGGATGTAGCGTCAACGAGGACGCACGGCGCAAGCGAATGGTGGAGACATTATATTAGAGCAGTCTCTCCTCAGCTGTATAGCGAGGAGAAGCAAGCTGGCTGACCACTCGGGACACAGGAGCGGTGGGGCACGTAAGGGCTGCAAATGGGCATTCCCAATATGGAAAGGACATTTTTCCCAGCGATAGGCTGAACTTTTATTAGCAACATTATACTGTCAGACTATTGTTCAGCGATTAGTGCATTTAAATAGTGCCTCTGCTTTTGTGCTTAGGACTATGCCTGCCAAAAAGGACATCACAAAGACCTCAAAAAGGTACCAAAAAATTCACCCCCAGGTGCTGGGAACACCAGTCGTGCCTCCACACTGTCATCTTTTCCTGAAAAACCAGGTGTGGCAAGCCAGGGTGAGTCATTGGAACCAATTGGTGGTGCAGCTGCTTCTCACATCTCAGCCCCTGTATACGTGACTGAAGATGCCTTTTCCTCTGCCCTGTTGGGGCTAGAGGGAAGATTAGCGGCTATAATCGCATCCTCCATCCAAAGTGATAGGAAGCGTGGTATATACCCCTCCCCCACCTTAGACCCTTTACCTAGGGAACAGTGGGTAGGGGGTGAGGGGTTACCTTCAGGCGATCAGGAAGAAAGACAAACCGATTGCTCCTCTGCAGAGGAAACAACAGTGGATGAACCCTTTTCAACCTCGCAATCTGAGAAATTGATGGTCCAGTCTCTTATGGAGATGGTTCGTTCTACTTTCAAGCTGCTCCTAACTGAGTCAGCTGAAAGTTCCATTTCTTCTTTGGGTTCCTTAAAACATTCACAGCCTTTGCATGCGTATCCTGTCCATGCATTACTAGAACAGCTTATTTATGCTGAATGGGATCACCCGGATAAGCATTTTCTCCCTCCAAAGAGATTCACAGTACTCTATGCCATGGAGGAGAAATTCACCAAAAGATGGAATGTACCAGCAGTTGACGCTGCTATATCCAGTGTGGATAAAAGTCTAACTTGTCCAGTAGACAATGCATAAATGCTTAAATATCCAACAGACAAAAGGTTGGAATTTTTGTTAAAATCCTCTTTTTCTTTGGCAGGTGAGGTTACTCAGCCTGCAGTTGCTGCAATAGGCATCTGTCAATCCCTAAAGGACCAGTTCAGACAGGCCCTTAAGGAGGTTCCTGTACAGCAAGCCTGGGATTTGGCTGAACTACCAAGAGCATTATGTTTTGCCATAGATGCCATTAAAGATTCTATTTACCAGGCGTCCCGCTTGTGTTGGTACACATGCGTAGGATCCTGTGGTTAAAAAAATTGGTCAGCCGAAGCACCATGCAAAAGGCTCCTGACTGGTTTCAAACAAATGGCCCCTGTCCCCACCTATAACTGGCCTTCACCGCAAGGAGCACATGGAAGTGCTATCACATGAAAGACAAAAACAGAACATTCCATAGCTCAACTCACCAACCAGTCTGCCAACTGACCAAATTAACCTGTCCAACAGTCTGCGTTAAAAACAGGGGTTTAGTTAGCATGCATTTGCAAACGCATGCATAAGCTGCAAGGCCTCTTCACAGCACCCTGTGTATGCTTGCAGTCCTAACACTACTGAATTTATAAGTGTCTCCACAATGGAAGCACATGCATTAAATGGATAGATGAGGGGCAGGTGGGCCTGGAGGCAGCCCAATCCCCCTTAAAGGAACAGGAGCACACTGGACACCCAGCAAGAGCACAATGGCAGCAAAGGTGTACAGTGTGTCCCCAGACCAATATACACCAATAGCAAACAAATGGCCCCTGCCCCCACCTATAACTGGCCTTCACAGCAAGGAGCACATGGAAGGGCTATCACATGAAAGACAAAAACAGAACATTCCATAGCTCAACTCACCAACCAGTCTGCCAACTGACCAAATTAACCTGTCCAGCAGTCTGCGTTAAAAACAGGGGTTTAGTTAGCACGCATTTGCAAACGCATGCATAAGCTGCAAGGCCTCTTCACAGCACCCTGTGTATGCTTGCAGTCCTAACACTACTGAATTTATAAGCGTGTCCACAATGGAAGCACATGCATTAAATGGACAGATGAGGGGCAGGTGGGCCTGGAGGCAGCCCAATCCCCCTTAAAGGAACAGGAGCACACTGGACACCCAGCAAGAGGACAATGGCAGCAAAGGTGTACAGTGTGTCCCCAGACCAATATACACCAATAACAAACAAATGGCCCCTGCCCCCACCTATAACTGGCCTTCACGGCAAGGAGCACATGGAAGGGCTATCACATGAAAGACAAAAACAGAATATTCCATAGCTCAACTCACCAACCAGTTTGCAAATGCGTGCTAACTAAACCTTTGTTTTTAACACAGACTGTTGGACAGGTTAATTTGGTCAGTTGGCAGACTGGTTGGTGAGTTGAGCTATGGAATATTCTGTTTTTGTCTTTCCTGACTGGTTTTCCTTTTCGTGGGGATCAGCTATTTGGGGATGACTTGGACAAATACATCCAAAAGATTTCAAGTGGGAAAAGTACTCTTTTGCCAGTTAAGAGAAGGAGTAAACGCCCTTCATTTAAGCAGACTCTTTCTCCTACGCCAGGGGCATCCGCCTCTAGGCAGTGGCGATGGCCTCTGCCGTCAGAGTCTAGAGAAAAGCCTCAGGGTCAGGCCCAGGTACAAAAGAAGTCCTGGGGCCGGAAACCTGCAAAACTGAAGGAGGTGAACCATATCCTAACTTGGGCAGAAAGGAATGTTCCATGCCTATCAGCAGTTTTCTTTCCGGGGGTAGAGAATTGGCAGGCGGACTTCTTAAGCTACCAGCAGTTGCTCCCGGGGGAAAGGTCTCTTCACCCCGACATTTTTCGGGCTGTTTGCCACAAATGGGGGACTCCGGACATAGCTCTTCTGGTGTCCAGGTTCAACATGAAGTTGGTCAACTTTGTGTCCAGGACAAGGGATCCACTCGCATGCGGAACAGATGCGTTGGTGACCCTGTGGTATCAGTTCTCACTGATTTATGCATTCCCCCCTATTCACTTGCTGCCACAACTTCTTTGCAGGATCAAGCTGGAAAGAAAGCCAGTAATTCTGGTAGCCCCAGCATGGCCCAGAAGGTCCTGGTATGCAGAAATCGTAAAGATGGCGGTGGAGGATCCCTTCCATTACGGCCAGACCTACTCTCACAGAGGCCGATATTCCATGCTACCTTCCAAACTTTAAATTTAACGGCTTGGCTATTGAAACCCACATTCTGAAGAAACGTGGGCTATCCGGTCAGTTGTCTCTACCTTGATCAATGCAAGGAAGCCAGCTTCCAGAACTATATATTATAGAGTCTGGAGGGCTTATGTTTCCTGGTGTGAGTCCAAGGGCTGGCACCCTCGGAAGTATAACATAGGCAGAATTCTTGCCTTTCTACAATTAGGGGTAGAGATGAAGCTGGCCTTGAGTACTATTAAGGGCCAAGTCTCAGCTTTAACGGTCTTATTTCAAAGACCGCTTGCTTCGCATTCTTTGGTCCAGGGTTTTTTGCAGGGGGTGATGTGGCTTAATCCACCAGTCAGATCACCTTTGAACCCTTGGGACTTGAACTTAGTTTTGTCAGTGTTACAAAAACAGCCATTTGAACAGATACAGCATACTCCCTTAGTCCTTCTGACAAGGAAGCTAGTGTTCTTATTTGCTATATCCTCAGCAAGGAGGGTTTCGGAATTGGCTGCTCTTTCTTGTAAAGAGCCACATTTGATTATTCACGTGGACAGGGTCATGTTGCGTCCTCATCCAAGTTTTCTGCCTAAAGTGGTCTCAGGTTTTCACCTGAACCAAGATATTGTCCTGCCATCGTTTTTTCCAAAACCATGTTCTAGGGAAGAGAAGTCACTACATTGTCTTGATGTGGTGAGAGCGGTCAAAGTCTATTTAAAGACGACTGCTCAGATCCGGAAGACTGATGTCTTATTTGTGCTTCCAGAAGGTCCTAGGAAAGGACCGGCAGCATCAAAATCCACTGTTGCTACGTGGATTCGGCAAGTTATAATTCAGGCTTATGGTTTAAAAGGTAAGATTCCACCTTTTCAAGTCAAAGCGCATTCGACCAGAGCAGTTAGTGCTTCTTGGGCAATGCATCACCAGGCCTCCATGGCTCAGATCTGTAAGGCCGCAACGTGGTCTTCAGTACATACAATCACCAGGTTTTATCAGGTGGATGTAAGAAGGCATGAGGATATCGCCCTTGGGCACAGTGTGCTGCAGGCAGCAGTATAGGTCCTCAAGTCTGGGGGTGCCCTACGGGTTGTGTCTCCCTCCCCTCAAATAGCATTGCTATGGGACGTCCCATATAGTTAATACTATGGCTCTGTGTCCCCTGATGTATGATAAAGAAAATAGGATTTTTATAACAGCTTACCTGTAAAATACTTTTCTGGGAGTACATCACGGGACACAGAGGTCCCTCCCCTCTTTCTGTGGTTTAGGTATATTGCTTTGCTACAAAAACTGAGGTACTCCTGGTAGGAGGAGGGGTTATATAGGGAGTGAACTTCCTGTATTGGGTGTGCCAGTGTCCTTCACCTGAAGGTGCCTCTATACCCATATAGTTAATACTATGGCTTTGTATCCCGTGATGTACTCCAAGAAAAGGATTTTTCAGGTAAGCTGTTATAAAAATCCTATTTTTTGATATCCTGCCAGTAACAGCACTATCTGTTGCTGGCTGACTGTGGTAAGCCACTGCCTTGCAATTAGGCACAGCATTGTCAGCCTGTGTGCAATCCATTAAGTTTGCCTTTGGGCTTTCTATCCAATAAAATTGCAGCTGCAAACTGAAGGAGTGGACTGACAAAGCTGCTGCTAACTTATAAGGCAGTGACATAGCATTGTCAGCTAGAAACAGGAAGTGCTGTTATTGTCAAGATCTCCAAAAAGTACCGTGACAACAGATTCACCAAAAAATTGCTTAAGAAAATTGATAAAATGATACCAAACATAGTGAAAGGGTCATATTTAGTGTGCAACTTTTTATAGAGAAGAAAAAGCTGATATTGCCTTCATTATTAGCATCTTCTGAACAGACGTACATATGGAGGGTTTGTCCAGGATAAGTCAGGCAAGAGCTGTCAGTTGGTGAAACAACCGTGAGATTGTTGCATGATATGGACACTTTTCACTAATTCTATAGTCCTGAAAATGAATGTTCACAAGCTTTGTTTATCTATTAGCAGTTAAAACCACCCATACCATCTATTCACAGGATGGTTACGCGACCATGGTCATTACGTCTGCAGTACATGGGGAAACTCTCACTTCAAGACATTTGATGGGGACTATTACCAATTTCAGGGGAAATGCAGCTACAACTTAGCTTCAGACTGTCGGGACGCTTATAAGGAATTCTCAGTGCACATCCAGCGGTCAGCTGACAGGGATCACCCATTCATATACAAGATCATCGTTACTATTAAAGATGTCGTAATTCTACTGCAAAGCAGTTTTGTAGTGGTAAATGGGGATACGTAAGTGAATGTTTTTTTTTATCTTGTTTTTGCTAAATGTAATAATAATAATTAATTCTAATTTGTTAGAGTTTTAAAAAGTTGTACCTGTACCTGCTTTGATAAAAAATGCACTTCTCTGTCTTTATAATATAAACAGCTGAGTTTGATTTAAATCTCTGTACAGATTTGTGACTACAATTATCACTAAAAAAGCCCACTAAAAAGCCAACAGCACAACTTGTTATTATAAACATTTGCTATTACATATGTAGTGCATGGTATGCATCTTATAGGATCACTTTCTAGTTCTCACATGTAGATGACTAACTTGAATGATCTCCTGACATTAGGACTTTCAATTTAAGTAAAAGTGTCTGTACAGGATTACTAGGGTCAGGTATGCTCTTTTTTCTTAAAGGCCTTTTATTTTGTGTTATAGTATTTTTCAGGCTTAATTGAAAATGACTATGCTGTGCTATCTCCTGATATTAATTCCAACAATGATTTTAAAGTGCCAACATTGCAATAATAAAAATAAAAAATGAAACGTGATAAACTTACAGAGAAATAATATATGGCAAAAAATGTATATAGAGTCCTTTGATTGCTGTGATGATAAAATCTGCGTTAAGTGTCACATTCCGACAGACAAAATTAAAATGATAAACAAACTTTTAAAGATTATATATGGTGCCACAAATGTGAACCATAAAGTGCTATAGTGTATATCACAGTGACATCCTAATCAAACGAAGAGCAGTCCAACATAATTGGTATACAGTCCTTATTAAAGGTGTAATGGTGACTTAATAAAAAGGTGAAAGCAACGTGTTGCAGTGTCCACTCTTAAGTGCTCCCCACCCTCAGGCAATGGCCGCTCACCTCAGAGCTTGTGACCTCGCAATTAAGTTCGGTCAACCACCTCAGGGATTCTAAGTTAGCTGTATAGTTCCAAAATGCTCACTGGTGCTTTGTCCTCATATACAAACAGTAAAGAGAAACTCCATAGCGTGATAACGTTTTAACACAATTTGATTGTACAAACAAAAAGCCCAGGCACAGGGTCCTCACATGGGTTAGGTGCATTCAGTGCACCACTCTGTAATGTGCCTTAAAACGGTGGGTTTTGTTTGAGTTTGTATGCCCGTTCTCTGTAAAGCAGACCAGCTGCTTCCTATACCGTCCTGTCCCCTCCCCTACGCGTGACAATACAAGGGAAATTTTGGTATCTACCTTTCCCTTTCAATTTATATTGTTTTCACATGGCTTTATGAGAAATGATAAGTGCTAGCAGCTGTCGATCATTACTATGCACCACTTATATCTTTATTTTAATATTTTTTATATTTTTACTTTCACAACAGGTAGCTCGCAAGATCCTCATAGTTTGTTTTAAGTATTTTTCAGTCTACCTGTACTGATATACTGCAGTATTAGGTCAAGTATTTAACATCATCATCTTCTGTCCCCTGACAAGCCCACAAATCATTTTGAAACATGTAGGGAGAAGGGAAAGTTTTTCTATGTAACCATATTAGTTGAGACAGTAGGTTTCTTTAAAGGTAAAAAAAATAGTTCTAAAGCCAGCCTCGGTGGGTTCAGCAGGGTCCGGCTTAGATTTGAACCATGTACGGGCAGGCTGATTGTACTCAAGTCGATCCATTGATCTTTAAATGCAATTATTGCCAGCAGCTATAGCCGCTAATATTAATTGTGTTCTCCCGGCAGGCACGGCTCCCTGCCCCCCACCCAGGGAGAACACAATAGGTCTGCGGAAGCCAGTGGCTGTGTTGATAGGGAAATTGAGCGATTTTCCTTCCTGCAACCCGTGGTTGCAATAAAGGAAATTGCATCATCAACGGCTAGCTTTAGTAATAGAGACAAGTGTACAATGGACTATGTACATTGGTAATATTGTCAAATACCCTCAAGAATCTCTTTCCTAAACTGTTTTGTGTGGAATATGGATACAAAATAAATATAAATGGAGAAAAATATCAAAATATTTAAATGAATGTTAAATGATGTTTTCATCTGAAGGGGTGAGCATGCGGTAATTAATAATGTATGTCAATGATAATTACATAAATTGAATTTATTTATGCTTGGGGCGTTAGAAGTTTCAGAAACATACATTATTCAGAATTGCTTTCATAGCAATTTCTGAGTAATGGATCCATCATTAAACAATGAAGATTAGAAAAAGTGCAATGTTTCTACACAAAGAAAAATCTGATAATAAAAACAGTGGCACACATCTTTTTTAAACTTTGTAGTTTACACTTTATAGATTATAGTTTAAACTTTATAACTTCTTAGTTCTTAGAAAGATTCAATCACATCACATGGGTGTGTATGTTTTCTATTGATAGCCATAGACAAGAGACTGGTTGGATCCCGTGACTGGTGAAGGATCATTCTGTCTAATGGTCATGGCATAAAATAAAGTTGAATGTTACTGAGGAAGGACATTTATATGCTTCCACCTCCAGCTGTATCTGAGAGGAGTAATAAAATCATCTAGACATTACAATTTTTATGTCATGACAACGGCATAAAAACAAAAGCTGGAAATGTCTGCGCAAGCAAATTTCTACATCTTCATTGCCAGGGTTATTCAAGGGACTAATAACAATCATATAGAGAATATCTGGGTTACTTGGGCTGATAACAACAAAGCAGCACCACATTCTCTATGAACTATAACAATTTTTGTATATCAAAAAGAATGGCTTTTCAGGTGCTGCACAGTGTAACCATTAAAACTAATTTTTATATAAAACCTAGCATATTAAACAGTTTAAAAACCCCCTGTCACAGTGTTCCAATTACCCACAAAAATTATTGCTTTCACAATGGTACTACATGTAATATAATATGCATTTGTTCAAAAAACAATCCAACATTTTGTATTGCTGATTGAGCAAATCCACATCATACTCCATGTATATGGAACATACCTGTGTGTGACGAAGGGGGATTTAAATGGTTTAATATGCTCAGCTTTATATCGTCTATGAAATATAAGTGTATTTTAACGTTTACACAATGCAGCACCTGAAAGATGCATTCTTTTTTATATAAAAAAATCTTTCTGGGAGGGGTTTAAATTGCTTAATATTCTTGGTTTTATATTTTCTATGAAGTCATCTACAGAAATCTATTTCAGATACCATTCCACCCCCAAACCTGCATAAATAGTAGAGATAGCCCATAAAGATTTTAGCGTCTTTTAAACCTGATTGGATGAGAATCTTCAAATTTTTTTATGGGTAGCAGTAATCTGAAAAAAGTTGACTAATTAAAAGTACAGAAATGCTTAATTATACTACCAGCTGCTGTTTTGAAGACAGGCCACATAAATCATGACTTAGGAGAAAAGATGTCAGGAAGGAATTACAGTAAACGGAACATTATTTGGGTATCTGATTCAATGTAATTCCTGCTAGCTATTACTTTTACTAAAGTCGATGATACTTTATTATAAAAGGGGAATATTTGTGACGTAAATCATTCTTATGCCGCGTACAGACGATCAGAATTTCCGACAACCAAACCGTGGATTTATTTCCAACGGATGTTGGCTGAAACTTGTCTTGTATACACATGGTCGCACAAATGTTTTTGGAAATTCTGATCGGCAAGAATGCGCTGACGTACAACACGTATGACGGGACTAGAAAAAGGAAGTTCAATAGCCAGTGTGGCTCTTCTGCTTGATTCCGAGCATGCGTGGAATTTTGTGCATTGGAATTGTGTACACACGGATTTTGTTGTTGGAAAATTTGAGATCCAGCTCTCAAATTTTTGTTGTCAGAAATTCTGACAGAAAATGTCCGATGGAGCCTACACATGGTCGGAATTTCCAACAACAAGCTCACATCGAACATTTGTTGTCGGAAATTTGGATCGTGTGTACGCGGCATTACATACAGGTGTAATTCTTTCTCTGGGCTGGCAAAACTACTTAAGCTTTTATATGTCCATCATCTGTTCAACAATATCCATAATTCTTGGCAGAATTGCATTCTGGGTAAATGAGCTGTCTTTTGTGAGGACCAGTGTATGATATGACATTTGTACCAGGTGTTCTCCTGGGTGTGGTGTATTAGATAAAGAAATTAAAATGAGGTTCCTTAATAGATAGACCAAGCTTTGTAAGTAACCTAGACCATATGGTAAGCACTATAAGGTGTAGCCCTGAGAGAAGTCATAAACATTTATAGCAGTTTCAATTACTGGACATTTAAATAGAAATCTACCCTTTTGTTCTGAATCATCCATTCTCAAGAACTGAAGTGAATCATATTGCAAAATCAGTCTGCCAATGTTTATAGAAAGGATTGGAAAGTGAATACTAAACTGCACTGAATTTTGTAGAATTTTGTAGAAGTAAGTACTTGCCCAATATCCGGCAAATGAGAAAAAAAATATGATATCAACCCTAGTTTGTAAACATTGCATACTAAAATAGTTGTTAAATATTATTCTTTCAATAGTGTTCGGACTATAAAAGTATTAATAGAGTTTTCACTATGAGTTAAATCATATGAAACTACAGCTAATTCATGAGGAAAGGTGATTTGTTCGATGCACCCTAGCTCTGTATATTTTGCTACAATAGTACAGATATACACACCATGTTTGGCAAAGGTCATTATACTATATTATATAACATTTCTTCTGTAATAGTAAATTAACTAGCATTAATAAAGGGGAATTCCA
Source organism: Aquarana catesbeiana (assembly GCF_042186555.1). Lineage (NCBI taxonomy): Eukaryota > Metazoa > Chordata > Amphibia > Anura > Ranidae > Aquarana > Aquarana catesbeiana. The sequence goes on along the minus strand of NC_133334.1, from coordinate 102,076,449 downwards.
ACTTATGCCATGCTGTTTTCAAACAACATACATTTAAAAATCCTCCTCTGTTATGTGTATGTAAAGACAATGAGGTTGATAGAGAATATAAAATGAATACAAGTAAGTAAGTTTTAGAAAATACTTTTCTTTTATTTGTTTTTAGACCTCACCACTTTTAACAACTGAAATTTGATTCACTAGAATCTTAGAATCAAGCCAACACCATATTACAATATGTTGATGGGCCAAACAAAGTTTTCATGACTGCAACATTTTAGTGAGTTGTGGGATTTTGGCAAAATTTTGCAATTTTTGTGAGGTGCGTTGAAGTCAATATAAAGGGCGAACTTTGTGTTGTTTTGTGGTACTTAATGGTGCACTGGGTGTTAAATGAATGCTCATTTTAACTATCCTGGACCTGTTCTTGTGCCAGAAAAGGGCTTCTCATTAGTCTTATCATTTTTTTTATTTCACAGAATAAAGAAAGACAGTGAAAGAAAAAGTAATAAAACCTTTGAAGTGACAGTACACCAAAAAAAAAAAATCAAATACAAGAAAAGGAAATAAAATATAGATGCAAAGAATACTTCATACTACCCCCCCCCCCCCCCCTAAAAAACTCCCACCCTCTAAATAATAAAGTAGGATTTTTTTTCAACCAAATTTCACCAAGTTTCGCTTCAACATCAATTTCAACATAATCATGTTATCCCCAATCAGAATATTTCTCATTGACAGCCTATTTCAAGCTAGAAACACAGACACTTAAAATCCCCACCCATTTGAGTTCAGCTTTACATCTTTAGAAAGTAGCCCATGGAGTAGCCTGGTTTTATGTGATTGTGTCGCTTATTCTTTACACACTTTCAAATTATTCGTAGAAAAATAACCTTGCACTGAATATGTTCTAATTACTGTATTTTGCAGTGTTAAGACACCATACTACAGTTTTGGGATCCTCATTCAGAAAACGGATACATACTTTAAGTTGTATACGAAGACAGGTTTAACCCTCATGTGGAACAAAGAAGATGCAGTCATGGTGAGGAATCTTGCTGTACAAATCCAAAAAAAATGCCTTCTGCTTTCTCTTATAAGGAAGAATGTCACTGTAAAACATCCAATCATTTTCTGTCATCTTTTGTTATTGTATTATAAAATACACCTCCACTTGAACCCCAGTTGAATTACATCTTCTGCATTGCTGATTCAAAGGTCGGTTACTTAGAACATTGAGCATTGATGGTCAGTAACCCCCATCAAGCAATCACATCTCAGTATTCATCAGGCTTCAGTTGTGAGAACTATGAAAGATGATCCCGTGTAGGAATTAGTGAACATTATAAAGGTTGCTTTCCTAATGGAGCTGAGAATTTTCATTTAATAAATTGTGTAAATATTCACCTCAATTAACCAATTATGTGAAAAGCAAATTCCTGTTCAATTTGAATACCCAGTCACGTGCAGCTTTAAAAAGGAAACAGAAATTTGCCATTGACTTGATTAGATAATTGAAGTAAATATTCACACAACAGCTATACCTACATAGAATTATTTGATATTAAATGTGTTGCCAGGAAAACATAGAAAATGGTTGTTCCTTTGTATATTATAGATTTTAATATTATTTGCTTACCTGATAGTAAATATTCACACCATTATTGAGTAAACTATTATTGAGTCTTAACTCCTTTAGTAAAACAGGATAGAAGTAGTCAGGGAAGAGAAGGAATGCACGGAAATAACTCTTTTTCAGTATCTCAAATCTCAGTATAAATTCTTGCACAAACATTTTATTGTGACAATGCAGATACAAGAAGTACAGCCAAAGAAGCAATGCAGAAAACAACAAGGAGGATGCCTAATGGCACATCTGAATAATGGGGACACAGCCCCTGATATGCCAGGAGGTAGCTGAAAGTCCAAGTTAGATTCATATTACCACAGTTAGTTTCTCATTGTCACTCAAATCTCATAATCCCAACAGAGACATACTTTTATAAGTCCTATTAATACCCTTTTTTGGTGTGGGAATGCCTGTGACCATAGCTATTGGGTCCAAGAGGTACAGGACTATGTGAAAAGGATACAGTGATCAAGTCAAGAAATATAATATGGAGGAGAGGGAATCATTATAGTTACAGGGTCTCATGTTGGTGAAACAGGACATGTGGATAATGTTACCTCAGCAACCATTCATTAGGATGGGTAACTAGTAACTAATAATGCCCTTTATTGGTGTGGAAACTCCTGTAACCATAGCTTTTGGGTCCAAGAGGTCCAGGACTATGTGAGAAGGATGCAGTAATCAAGTCAAGTAACATAATATGGACGAAAGGGGATCATTATAGTTACAGGGTTTTATGTTGGTGAAACAGGACACGTGGATGATGTTACCTCAGTAAACATCCATTAAGGCGGGTAACCAGCAACAGAGAAAACCCGCAGGCAGAAGTAGCAAGTAGAGACATTGGACAGAAAAGAAGGGAGGAAGGCTGTGGTAAGGGGTGAAGAAGGTTGGAGGGAAATGAAGAGTGAGAGATGGGAAAGGTGGGAAAAGGCCCCAAGGGGGGGGGGGGGGCTAAAGGATGCACATACGACCTCCACGGACATGTGCAGGGTACTAACAGGGGGAGAGTATGTTATCTCAGTATAAATTCTACTTCCTCCCACCCCTTTCTATCATTAGAGTAAGCCAAAAAAGAGTTGAAGTGTCAGTAAGAATGTCCATATTTTACTTTATGGCATAATTGTTAGTACTCCTGTACACAATTGCTCTATAATCTTAAAGTGATTGTAAAGGATCACCTTGTAAAACAACTCATTCAGTTTAAAATAGAAATGAAATGCAAAACATTTTTTGTATAAATATAAAAAAAATGTAAAAAATGCCTTTTTCCCTTTTTTATAAGTGATCACATTCCCTCTCTTCTCAGCTGCATAAGAGCTTGGAGGAGAAGAAGCAGGAACACTATGAGCTTCCCAGTGAATGGCTGTGCAGCGGGAGCGTGTCAAGTCTGATCATTGGTGGAGAGCATACTGAGTTCCCAGCATAGCTAGAGATCTGACCACGCTGTGCTCCCCTGCTTAGTGTGGTCAGTTTTTAATAGAAAAGCGAGGGGACTAGCAGGAACACCAGGGATTTCACATAAAGGAAGCAATACAAAGAGAACAGGATACTTTATCATACAAGTACATGGTACAGCAGGCATATATCAGGAATATTAAGTTTTGGGTTAACAAAACTTTAAAGCTGGATATACACATTCAGGTTTTATTTTCATTCAACCAGCAGGTTGAACAAAAAAGAAACTGACAGATCCCTGCATCTTAGTGAACACAATATACAGGGATATGGGAAATGATTATCGACACAAACACCCATACACCAACACAGGCTGAACTGGATGGACTATTGTCTTTATTCAGCCTTACCTACTATGTACCTATGTAACACAAATAATATTGATGCAGGGATATCTCCCTCTGCTCTATTGTACTCTGACCATTGGGATTCCCCCCGCCTTCTGGCAGAATACACAGATCAGTGCTGCAGCTATTGGCTGCCAGTGCTGATCGAATGCTAGTTTTTTAGCATGACCGCTTGGCAGAAGCCAACCATTAGACTGGCTTCTGTTGAACAGACAGCAGTACAGACAGACCACATTTTTCTGGTTTCTGTTGAACTGGCTGATTTTGGTCTGTGTATACCCTGCTTTATACAGACTTCTTTAAACTGTGGGACTTTTTTTTTGCAGAACTACAAACAGCTGTCAGTTTTTAGCTGAGATGATACTCTGGGATTTTTATACTCTGAGAAAGACTGCAATAGACATAACGGGGTTTAACATCAGCACTGGTCAGGATGACCAGCAGCTCTGAGGGCCATAGCTACAATACTGAGACAGCTAAACAAGTTCTCCTTATTGCATAGCCTGCAAAAGGGGATCTGTGAAAAGAGAGAACAATTCTGAAGTTTGATCCTGTACTGCTGATGTCAGATCTTCTCGATTGAAAAAATGTCCCAGGGGGCACAGGGTCAGCGTCATCAACAACCTGTGCAGTCTTTATTAATTAATAGAATACTGAATTTGTGTTATCTTCACAAATGCCAACAGATTTTCTATGTTTAAATGTCCACAACATCCCCCCTAATGAGGAGCCCTTCCACACTCAGGCCCCATAGTAGCTGCATGGGCTGCTAGGGCTATTGTTACATGACTCCTATTTTCCTTTTATTATAGTCAATTGTGATATACAGTAACTCACATCTACTTGGTTTAACCAAATGGTCAGACCAGTAACAATAACTGAATGAATCTGTTGTAAAAGCATTAGTATAAATACTGTGTCGCCCTCTGTACAGGTGGAGCTGGATCCAAAGTATAACAACCATACCTGTGGACTGTGCGGTGACTATAATGGCAAACCTATATATAATGAATTTTTTGATGAGGGTGAGTAATCTGGATAGATGCCAGCTCATTGCTGTATAACTCTGCAGTCTTCTTTACATTAGTAATATTACTGTTTTAATACATGCACCACAATGAGCAACATAGAAAGTGTCTCCAGTAAACTAAGCACACAGAATCAGTATTCCTTTGTTACCCTTGTTAACCTGATTGTGTTAAACGGGTGGCCAGATGCAGTATTATGTTGTTTTATGTTATATGAAATAAAATATAAAGTATGTTTTGTTATATCACATTTATTTTCATAATATGATTTTTCAATATTCTACACTATTATTACATAATGTAAAGATCAGGGTTGTTATTTAACCTACAATAACTAATCAAATTTTAGATCCCATTCCATGTCATTTTCTGCTACTAAAATATGATTATTTTGAAGGACATTACACTTCACTGCTCATTAAATTATTAAATTATTATTGTTATTGAATAAGCCTCCAGGTGTACACACAAATCTAGTAAATTTACACTGAATATATGATACAGAATGCTGCATGTCAAAATGGTTAATCGACTGAAAGATACAGAAGACTGGAGCTGTATGTAACACTTTGTAACACTTTAAAATGAACCCTTTTCTGTAGAAGTGACATTATGCAACTGTAGCTGTAACATTATGGGTACCAGCAACACAGGGTGTACATTATTATCTGGTGGTATAATGACTTTTATCACATACACTAGCAAGTGTGTATGTTCTAGAATAGGAAGGTTTGGGAATCGGGTGCTGTAAACCGAGGACAAGGTAGGTGAGAGTCAGGTGCTGTGAGCAGAAGGGAGGCATTGTGACTGGGGGAAAAATGGATGAGAAAGGGGCACTATGACCTGGGCACAAGATGAGGGGGAAACTCTTTGAACCAGAAGCAAGGTGGATCAATGGGAGGTGCAGTGACCAGAAGTAGAGAGGGTTGGGTAAAAGCTAAGTGCTGTGACTGGGCGGTGAGGTAGGTGGGGTGGAAGTGCTGTGATAGAGGGGTGAGGGAGAGGGTGCTGTGATGGGGGGGGTAAATTGAAAAGGGAGCCATGACTGAGGGGGCGAGGTAAGTGGAGGGAGGCCACTGTGACAGAGAAAGTTGGGGTGCCATGATAGGGGTGCTGTAACCATGGGCGAGATGGGTTGGAAGGAGGACCTGCGACCTAGTGGAATATGGTGTGTGGAAGTGGGAATGCTGTGACTGAGCGTTGCAAGGTGAGTGACTGAGTGTGCTGTGACTCAATAGGGGAAGTGGGGGGGGCACTGTGATGGAGTGGGGGTGAGGTGGGTGTTAGGGGGTGCTATAACAAAAGTGGGCACTGTGATATAAGGAGTAAGGTGGGTGGTGTGATGGAGGAGAGAATGGTGGGTGTGAGTGGGGGACAGTGAGAGAGGGGGGCGAGTGGGTGTGGGGGGCACTGTGACCATGGGGTGGTAGAGTGGTGCCCTGCAGTGGAGTGCCCAAGGTCATGGTAGCCCATCCACCTTGTGATTGCAGGAAGGTGAGGTAACTGTGGAGGGATCTGCAATGGTGAAAGGAGTGAGGTGGCTCTGGGTGGTGCACAAGGACAGGAAGATTGAGAAAGTGGCTATAGAGAGATGCTGGGGGTGAGGTTGTCATGGAGGGATACTCTATAATAGGAGTGGGGGTGTCAAAGGGATGTGCTGCAGTAGGGTTAGGGGATAAAATGGCTGTGGAGGGATGTGCTGTGATAGTGGGTTGAAGTAGGTGCAGAGGGATGGGTTGTGTAATGAGGTGAGTTTAAAGGTATGCAGTGTGATGGGAGTGTGAAGAGATGGAAAGGTGAGGAGGCTGTTGAGGGATGTGTTGCAATGAGGGTGGGGGGTTAGGTGGTCACCGAGGGATGCACTTAAATTATTATGTGGGTACAGAGGGATATGCTAGGGTGGAGCTAGGGGTTTAGCTGTGAGAGAATGTGCTAATGTTGGGGGTAGGGTCACAGCTCCTCCTTTTATATAGGCATACTGTCTTTTAACTCTTCTCCCTGCTCCTTGGTAATCTGCCAACACAGAAGGATGATCACTATTTGAAATAGAGTCAGCTGAGGGAATAGAGAAACACCTGACAGCTTTCCTCCTGTCCAACCATCTCCTCCTACAGATGGAAAGTCAGGCAGTTTGTCACCCTCTTGGCTGACTTTATTACTGAGAACACTGATCCTTCTTCCGTAATCACAAACCAAGGGAGAGAAGGCTTCTGGGGGGTCAGGGAACTGTGAAGTGGTTGAGAGCAATTGGGGACTGATGTAAAGCAGATGGGGTGAGTGCTTGGGAGATATGTAGGGATGTTACAAAGCAGAAGAGGTGGGGAGAGGGAAAGCACCAGGGGCAGAATCCCCCAAGTGGCAAAGTAAAAATCTAACATTTTAAAAATAAGGATACAGTGGGGCAAAAAAGTATTTAGTCAGCCACCAATTGTGCAAGTTCTCCCACTTAAAAAGATGAGAGAGGCCTGTAATGGTCATCATAGGTATACCTCATCTATGAGAGACAAAATTTGGAAACAAATCCAGACAATCACATTGTCTGATTTTTTAAAGAATTTATTTGCAAATTATGTTGGAAAAAAGTATTTGGTCAATATCAAAAGTTCATCTCAATACTTTGTTATATATCGTTTGTTGGCAATGACAGAGGTCAAACGTTTTCTGTAAGTCTTCACAAGGTTTTGTCACACACTGTTGCTGGTATGTTGGCCCATTCCTCCATGCAGATCTCCTCTAGAGCAGTGATGTTTTGGGGCTGTCGCTGGGCAATACGGACTTTCAACTCCCTCCAAAGCTTTTCTATGGTGTTGAGATCTAGAGACTGGTTAGGCCACTCCAGAACCTTGAAATGCTTCTTATGTAGCCACTCCTTTGTTGCTCGGGTGGTGTGTTTGGGATCATTGTCATGCTGAAAGACCCAGCCACGTTTCATCTTTAATGCCCTTGCAGATGGGAGGAGGTTTGCACTCAAAATCTCACGATACATGGCCCCATTCATTCTTTCAAGTACATGGATCAGTCGCCCTGTTCCTTTTGCAGAGAAACAGCCCCAAAGCATGATGTTGCGACCCCCATGCTTCACAGTAGGTATGGTGTACTTTGGTTGCAACTCAGCATTCTCTCTCCTCCAAACACGACAAGTTGTGTTTCTACCAAACAGTTCTACTTTGGTTTCATCTGACCATATGACATTCTCCCAATCCTCTTCTGGATCATCCAAATGCTCTCTAGCAAACCTCAGACGGGCCTGGATATGTACTGGCTTAAGCAGGGGGGCATGTCTGGCAATGCAGGATCTGAGTCCCTGGTGGCGTAGTGTGTTACTGATGGTAGCCTTTGTTACATTGGTCCCAGCTTTCTGCAGGTCATTTATTAGGTCCCCCCGTGTGGTTCTGGGATTTTTGCTCACCGTTTTTGTGATAATTTTGAACCCACGGGGTAAGATCTTGCATGGAGCCCCAGATCGAGGGAGATTGTCAGTGGTCTTGTATGTCTTCCATTTTCTAATTATTGCTCCCACAGTTGATTTCTTCACACCAAGCTGCTTGCCTATTGCAGATTCAGTCTTCCCAGCCTGGTGCAGGTCTACAATTTTGTTTCTGGTGTCCTTCGACAGCTCTTTGGTCTTCACCATAGTGGAGTTTGGAGTGTGACTGTTTGACGTTGTGGACAGGTGTCTTTTATACTGACAACAAGTTCAAACAGGTGCCATTAATACAGGTAATGAGTGGAGGACAGAGGAGCCTCTTATAGAAGATACAGGTCTGTGAGAGACAGAAATCTTGCTTGTTTGTAGGTGACCAAATACTTATTTTCCACCATAATTTGCAAATAAATTCTTTAAAAAATCAGACAATGTGATTGCCTGGATTTGGTTCCACATTTTGTCTCTCATAGTTGAGGTATACCTATGATGACAATTACAGGCCTCTCTCACCTTTTTAAGTGGGAGAACTTGCACAATTGGTGGCTGACTAAATACTTTTTTGTCCCACTGTATGTACTTAAGGCATGTTCATTAGATCGCTATGAAGTAAAAATGAAGACAATGACTTTGAATTAAGTTTGTTATCTTTTTGCATTGGAGCCCCTTCTTGCATAGTTTAAATACATCTCAAGCTAAAAAGTTGAATTTAGTTTTAAACAGAGTAGGGTCTCTGCCTTTTATGGGTTGTTATCTGTGTCAGTAAGGGAGAGATTTTTACTTTCTTTCTGTCAGGCCATCAGGAAATCTCTCCAACAGGGACACAGACAAAAACACATTTTTAGAGTGTGGAAGGCTTAGAACCTCTGACAATGTTTTTCTTGCTCTCTGTGTCTTCCTCTCCTGGTAACACCTGCATCCTTTATTTCTTGTACGGGAGGAACACAAACAGGAAGTGAGGGAAAATCCCCACAACAGAGTCAAAGGCAGAAATAAAAGCTTAATAGAAATATAAACAATTTTCCACTTTATCAAAAGCTAAAATAGCAAATGGTTGGAGGTAGGCTTTAAGTTATTTCATTGTACTGTAGATGTTCGAATCAAATATGTATTTGTTGTAATGAGATCAGCTTAAGGTGTACATTGGTAAACATTTGGAGATTTTTTCTTGTCCACAGAAATGTATTACAGTGCTGTATACTTTGGAAACATGCAGAAAGTTCATGACCCTAGTGTTGTCTGTACCGATGTAGATGATACTCAGCAAAAGGACACATCCCATTGTTCCCAATATGTAAGTAACAGTCTCATGTCAATATTTTTGCAGTGCCGGTTCCATTCTCTGGAAATTAAATGGGGCTATTTACATATGTACATTTGAATAGTAAAGTTTAACAATGTCCTTTGGATTTTGAAATTTATGAAGTTTTGTTTATTAATTAAGTTGTCTCGGAAGCTTTCAGCATTTTTCTTTCTTTCTATTTCTGCCTTACTATTAAATACAAATTTTCACATTTTCAATACTTTTATTGTAAAGTGAATCTGTACTTTGGTCATTTGGGGCAAATAAATAGATTTACTGAATATCCTGCTCCTTCTGCTGCTGGCAGTTACCTCCTACACTTTCCTTGGAGCCCCAATTGCCCAACCTATGGCCCTATGCCATACCCAGTATGTCTGGGTATTAGCGTGTATTGCTCCCACAGTGCAGTTCAAGATGTCTATGTGGTCATTTGTTATGATGAGCACTGCCTTATGAGGATGGGAAAGGTTCCTTTACCACATGTAAATTTTTACCCAGAACAGACCTGGAACTTATATTTGGACTGAATTTATGGAATATATCAGCAAGGTTTATTCATAGATCTGTGCCCCCTTGCAACTTCCCTGCTGCAAACTTTGACCTTGGTTAAGTTCTGTTGGTGGATGGTGTCTGAACTTACATAGATGAAGGATGTCACTGCCTCAGCCTCTCCATGACAGCGTTTGGTCTGGCTATTGGCTAACTGTGCCTGAGCACTCTCACATAGCAGTAGTCACATACTGCCCCTTACCTGTAAGCCCTGGTCTGTTTGAGCAATGGAGTGAGCACTGTGATAGTGTGAAGAGGAGGAAATGTAGCATAGATAGGTGACTAAATCTTTCTGGGGGAGCCTGGCTGAATTGATAAAATGACATTGTCCTTCTAAAAGAAACCTGGGCTTTGCCTAATAGGGGAAAGCAACATGTTGGCTTTAAGCCCCCCCGTCCCAGAAGCACACACTTACCTTTCCTTTGCTCCCCTAATACTATGTCAGCTTCCAAGAACAAGGAGCAAAGACCCTGTATAAGATCTACATCCCTTTAGTTGGAGCTCACAAAAGGCTGCATATCTATCATGTGGCCAGAAGTGGAAAAAGTCACATTCCCCCATACCACAAATGTATGGTGCTCCCAATAGATTAATGGAGCAAAACTGATATAAAAACAATCTAGCTGTTTTGCCCAGTATATATATAGCACAAGTTCATGTTAAAGAACAACTCTGCACACCAAAAAACTACCCTTGTAATGCCCCCCACCCAACACTACCAGGGTTAAATGTGTCCTTTGGCTAGGGGCAAATAAATATGGTTTGATACTTAACTTATTATTTTCTCCAGCAAGGTCCCTTCAGCGGTGTGAACTGTCCTGTAAAGCTTTCACCCTAATGCCCTGTACACACAATAGGATTTTCCGACAACAAAATCCATGGATTTTGTCCGATGAATGTTGGCTCAAACTTGTCTTGCATACACACAGTCACACAAAGTTGGTTGGAAATTGCGAACGTCAAGAACGCGGTGACATACAACATGTACGATGAGCTGAGAAAAATGAAGTTCAATAGCCAGTGCGGCTCTTCTGCTTGATTCTGAGCATGCGTGGCACTTTGTGCGTCGGAATTGTGTACACATGATCGGAATTTCCAGCAACAGAATTTGTTGTCGGAAAATTTGAGAACCAGATCTCAAATTTTGTGAGACAGAAATTCCGATGGAAACTGTTCAATGGAGACTACACACGGTCGGAATTTCCGAAAAAAGGGTCCCATCGAACATTTTCCGTTGGAAAATCCGACCGTGTGTACAAGGCATAAGGTGCTCCCGGTCTCGGCCACACTCCTGCCTCATCCACATACAATGCAAGGTTTACAAGCCATGCATTGAATGTGATTATGCTAAAGGACCACTCACAGCCCAGAGCACTGTAACCTTGCAGTGTGGAAGCCCTATTACAAGGGTTCTTATTCTTCCAGACCGGAGTTGAACTTAAAACTAGTTCAAAGCATACTTTACCATCACACACTTAAGTATGTCTATCTCTCACTGTTTGTGTGTCAGCCTTATTTCAACAAAGTATATCTTCCATTCCATTCTAAATTTCGTTAGCTCATATATAGTAGAAAATGGTTTCCATTTCTCTCCTTCTAGTCATTATTAAAATAAACACATATTCTCAAGTAAATCCTGAGGAGGAATGAAGCCATCATGGCTCAGGCAGTAAGAAAAATGTATGTTTTGCCCATAGCGACCAGTCATGTCTCAGTTAATGCTTTCTTAGAAAATCTTAAATCTGATAGGTTGATTATGTAACACCAGAAAACACAAAAACACCAAATCAGCACTGTCCCCATAGGCAACACACAAAATGTAACAGTCTGTATAAAAGTCTATATAAAAAGGTCTCCTTGCTCTAGGTACTGCAGCTCTCTCAAACATCCACTGGGTGGCAGATTTGATCTGAAATATACAAAGAAAAGAGAGTGCAAAGCTGCCCTAGTGTGATACTGTTTAATACTAGAATACAAATTCAAATTAAAAAAGGTACATTCACAAACATGGATCTGAAAAATTGCGTGTACAGCAAGGTGGATGTCTCCTCTCCTGGCCTGATAGAATGGGTTGGCTCCTAAAAACGAGTGATGTGAATGGGGGATGTATAGAGCAGACTCCACTTCCTCCTCATGTCCCACTGTGTGACTCGCGGCCGACAGTGAAAGACTCTGTGAGTGAAGTAACTCCTCCTGACTAGCAGAGCGGTTGCCAAGACAACATGTTTCGAAGGCGTGGCCTCCTTCAGGTTCTGTCACACAGTGGGACATGAGGAGGAAGTGGAGTCTGCTCTATACATCCCCCATTCACATCACTCGTTTTTAGGAGCCAACCCATTCTATCAGGACAGGAGAGGAGACATCCACCTTGCTGTACATACGATTTTCAGATCCATGTTTGTGAGTGTAACCCTTTTTAATTTGAATTTGTATTCTAGTATTAAACAGTATCACACTAGGGCAGCTTTGCGCTCTCTTTTCTTTGTATGTTTCTGATTATGTAACACAAACACCTCCACCTGTCATCAATCAGCTGCATTTATTTCAACATTGTGCTTTTTTTTTTAGCGCTCGGTGTGTGAAAAACACCTGGGACATGCTGCATTTTCCAGCTGTCAAGATCTACTCAATGTGGAAGCTTACATTAATGCCTGTGTGCTGGACATGTGCTCCTGTAGCCAATCCCAGGATTCATTCTGCCTATGTAGTACAATCAGTGAATATTCCAGGCAGTGTTCACATGCTGGAGGTCGCCCAGAAACCTGGAGGACTGACAGCTTCTGTCGTAAGTATGCTTTCCACAAAGGCTTTCAAAAGCTGAGCATCAACAGCAAATGTTCTTGATGCATTTAGTGTGAAACACGTCAATATCTTTGCTGTTGATTCTATGCTCTGATTGAGAAGTGAGCACCTTGGACCTGATTTTGTTGTGAATTTTGTATGTCTGAAAGACAAGAGTTGCCACTGCAGCATTGCATGAGGAAGCTAATCTCCGTTGTGGCTGCAGGTTTTGGCATTACACTTTAAACAGGTTGCAGTAGTTTGTCAGTAGACTCATCTACTCTAGTTCTTTTGGTCCTAAAAATAAATTGCAACCTTTACAGTTCTCGAATGTGTTGTTTCAGGGTAAGCTTTTTTTTTTTTATCCCAGCACTCACAAAACCTTGAGTTTGTTTAAATGAGGAAAGAAAAATTGTGAAGACTAATATTACAGGATCAAAAACCAAATAAAATAGATACTGCTTAAATGCCCAAATCTGTTATCCCAGCTGACTGGTCACAGTGTTTGTGGATGCTGGTCAGGTTGAATACTAGCTCACCAGACACATCGAGGACTACAACAAAATAGCACCTGTCCACACACTGGACAGGTGTATAAGCTCTTCTTTTAAAAAATGGCTTCAGCTTTGTCTCCTACCCATGGGTGAACCCCCTCTAACATTAGAGGGGTCTTTAAACTAGGCGACAGGGGGAGGGCCCAGAGGTAGAGATAGTCAGCCCGGAACATATTCCAGAGGGTAGTATTGGGTACATTAGTGGTAGGTTGACTAAAGCACATAAACCAAAGGTAAGTATAGTAACAACTAGTTGCAATCTTGGAACAGAGAGATGAACTGAGAGATGACATCACTAAGGGAGCTAGGGAGGAGGTGGAATCCTTATGGGTAGAGCTCCAAAGGGATGAAGCTAAGGGGAAAATAATACTGGGAGTATGCTATAGGCCCCCTAACCTGAGGGAGGAGGGGGAGATGGATCTCCTATCACAAGTTGGATTAGCAGCAAGGATGGAATATTATCATAATGGGGGATTTTAATTATCCAGACATAGACTGGGCGGAGGGAACCACGCATTCGTAAGGCTCGCCAGTTCCTAAATGTCAATTTTAAAAGAGCTAACTTCCCTAAACTACAAACCTTGCTGGAAGGCATGAATTGGGATAAAATTTTAGGAACAAAGAACAAGGAGGAGAGATGGGTTTGCTTTAAGAGCATATTAAATAAGGACATTAGCCAATGCATCGCATTGAAGAGCGAACAAAAGTCCTGGATGGCTTAACTCCAATGTAAAAATGCATATACAAGCAAAAAATACAAGGTTGAAGGATCATCATCAGCATTCAGACTTTATAAAGAATGCAACAAGAAATGTAAGGGTGCATTTAGAGCAGCTAAGATAGAACACGAAAGACACATAGCGGAGGAGAGCAAAAAAAATCCCAAGAAATTCTTTAAGTATGTAAACAGTAAAAAAGGGAGGACAGACCATATTGGCCCCATAAAGAATGAGGAAGGACATCTGGTTACAAAGGATGGGGAGATAGTAAAGGTATTGAATTTATTCTTCTCCTCAGTCTTCACGAGGGAATCGGGGGGGCTTCCGTAACCAAAACTGCAGTATTTATCCTCATGAAACATCACAGGAAGCATCTCCATGGTTAACAGAGGACAGAATTAAAATTAAACTTTGGAAACGTAACATTAATAAATCACTGGGACCAGATGGCTTGCATCCAAGGGCACTTAGGGAACTCAGTCAAGTAATTGCCAGACCATTGTTCCTAATTTTTAATGACAGTCTACTGACTGGAATGTTACCAGCTGATTGGAGAAAAGCCAATGTAGCACCAATATTTAAAAAGAGCCCAAAATACATCCCTTGGAATTACAGACTAGTTAGCCTAACATCAATAGTATGCAAGCTCTTGGAGGGGATGATAAGGGACTATATACAAGATTTTAGTAATGAGAACGGTAATGAGAACGGTATCATTAGCAGTAATCAGCATGGATTCATGAAGAATCATTCTTGCCAAACCAATCTATTAACCTTCTATGAGGAAGTGGGTTGCCATCTAGATAAAGAAAAACCCGTAAACGTGGTGTATCTGGATTTTGCAAAAGCATTTGACACAGTTCCCCAATGGACCTTATTACTGTACAAAATAAGGTCCGTTGGCATGGACCATAGGGTGAGTACATGGTTTGAAAACTGGCTACAAAGGCGAGTTCACAGGGTGGTGATAAATGGGGAGTAGGGATGGGCTGTCTGTTGGAGTCGAACATGAGTTTGACTCGAACATTGGCTGTTCGCCTAACAGCGAACAATTTGGGGTGTTCGTGGCAAATTCGAAAGCCGCGGAACACCCTTTAAAAGTCTATGGGAGAAATCAAAAGTGCTAATTTTAAAGGCTAATATGCAAGTTATTGTCATAAAAAGTGTTTAGGGACCTGGGTCCTGCTCCAGGGGACATGTATCAATGCAAAAAAAAGTTTGAAAAGCGTCCGTTTTTTCGTGAGCAGTGATTTTATTAATGCCAAAGTGAAACAATAAAAGTGAAATATTCCTTTAAATTTCGTACCTGGCGGGTGTCTATAGTATGCCTGTAAAGTAGCGCATGTTTCCCGTGTTTATAACAGTTCGAGAGCAAAATGACATTTCTAAAGGAAAAAAAAGTCATTTAAAAGTGCTAGCGCTAGTGCCGGCTATTAATGCATTGTCGGTCCCGACAATACACAAAAAAGTCATTGAAAGACATTGAAAAAAAATGCGTGGGGGTCCCCCAAAATTCCAATACCAGGCCCTTCGGTATGGTATGGATTTTAAGGGGAACTCCGCGCCAAATTTTTTAAAAAAATATGGCGTGGGGTTCCCCCAAAAATCCACACAAGACCCTTATCCGAACATGCAACCTGGCAGGCCGCAGGAAAAGAGGGGGGATGAGAGAGCGCCCCCCCTCCTGAACTGTACCAGGACACATGCCCTCAACATTGGGAGGGTGCTTTGGGTAGCCCCCCAAAGCACCTTGTCCCCATGTTGATGGGGAGAAGGGCCTCATCACCACAACCCTTGCCCGGTGGTTGTGAGGGTCTGTGGGCGGGGGGCTTATCGGAATCTGAAAGCCCCCTTTAACAAAGGGGACTCCCAGATCCCGGCCCCCCATGTGAAATTGTAATGGGGTACATTGTACTCCTAACATTTCACCCAAAAAAGTGACAAAAAAGGTAAAACACACACACACAGCTTGGAACAAGTCCTTTAATAAAAAAAAATTCCAGCGATGTAATCCTTCTACAATCCACGAACAATACAGCCTCCTCCATAGGAGGCGCCCGGCAGAATGACTCGGATGACAGTTTTTAAATAACCGAGGGCGAGGCCACCCGTGACGTGGACGGGTGACCCTGCCCCCCTCTGAAGCAAGGGGAAATGTCGGGGTTACCCAGTGACATGTACAGATGACCCCGCCCCCTCTGACATATCACGAGAAACCCCTGTTGCGTCAGAGGGGGCGGGGTCACCCGTACATGTCACTGGGTAACCCCGGCATTTCCCCTTGCGTCAGAGGCGGGCGGGGTCACCCGTACATGCCACTGGGTAACCCCGGCATTTCCCCTTGCACCAGAGGGGGACGGGGTCACCTGTACATGTCACTGGGTAACCCTGGCATTTCCCCTTGCGTCAGAGGGGGTCGGGGTCACTTGTCCATGTCACGGGTGGCCCTGCCCTTGGTTATTTAAGAACTGTCATCCAAGTCGTGCGTCATTCTACCGGGCACCTCCTATGGAGGAGGCTGTATTGTTCGTGGATCGTAGAAGGATTACATCACTGGAATTTTTTTTTATTAAAGGACTTGTGCCATGCTGTGTGTGTTTTTTTTACCTTTTTGTCACTTTTTTGGGTGAAATGGTAGGAGTACAATTTACCCCATTACCATTTCACACGGGGAGGGTAGGGATCTGGGAGTCCCCTTTGTTAAAGTGTACTTCCAGATTCCGATAAGCCCCCCGCCCACAGACCCCCACAACCACCGGGCAAGGGTTGTGGGGATGAGGCCCTTCTCCCCATCAACACGGGACAAGGTGCTTTGGGGAGGCTACCCCAAAGCACCCTCCAAATGTTGAGGGTATGTGGCCTGGTACGGTTCAGGGGGGGCGCTCTCTCATCCCCCCTCTTTTCCTGCGGCCTGCCAGGTTGCGTGCTCAGATAAGGGTCTGGTGTGGATTTTTGGGGGAACCCCACGCCATTTTTTAAAAAAATTTTAGCGCGGAGTTCCCCTTAATATCTAGACCTGAAGGGCCTGGTAATGGAATTTTGGGGGACCCCCACGCATTTTTATTTTTTCAATGACTTTCAATGACTTTTATGTGTATTGAAGGGACCGACAATTCATTAATAGCAGGCACTAGCGTTAGCACTTTTAAATGACTTTTTTTCCTTTAGAAATGTCATTTTTCTCTCGGACTGTTATAAACACGGGAAACATGCATTACTTTACAGGCATACTATAGACACCCCTCAGGTACGAAATTTAAAGGAATATTTCATTTTTATTGTTTCACTTTAAGCATTATTAAAATCACTGCTCCCGAGAAATGGCCATTTTTAAAACTTTTTTTTGCATTGATACATGTCCCCTGGGGCAGGACCCAGGTCCCCAAACACTTTTTATGACAATAACTTGCCTATTAGCCTTTAAAATTTGCACTTTTAATTTTTCACGTTCGAGACCCATAGACTTTAATGGTGTTCGTGTGTTCGAACAAATTTTTTGCCTGTTCGCATGTTCTGGATGCAAACCGAACCGGGGGGTGTTCGGCCCATTCCTAATGGGGAGTACTTGCAATGGTCAGGGGTGAGTAGTGGGGTCCCCCAGGGTTCTGTGCTGGGACCAATCCTATTTATTTTGTTCATAAACGACCTGGAGAATGGGATAAACAGTTCAATCTCTGTATTTGCGGACGATACTGAGCTAAGCAGGGCAATAACTTCTCCTCAGGATGTGGAAACCTTGCCAAAATATCTGAACGAATTAATGGGGTGGACAACTACATGGCAAATTAGGTTTAATGTAGAAAAATGTAAAATAATGCATTTGGGCAGCAAACATATGCATGCAATCTATACACATCTATACAGGCGTGGGACCTCTGGGGGAATTTAGGATGGAAAAGGACCTGGGGATCCTAGTAGATGATAGGCTCAGCACCCTCCTAATGTTGAGGGCATGTGGCCTGGTACGGTTCAGGAGGGGGGGGCGCTCGCTCACCCCCCCTTTTTTCCTGTGGCCTGCCAGGTTGCGTGCTTGGATAAGGGTCTGGTGTGGATTTTTGGGGGAATTCCACGTCATTTTTTTTACATTTTGGCGTGGAGTTCCCCTTAAAATCCATGGTATTGATTTTTGGGGGGAACCCACGCCATTTTTTTTTTCAATTTTGGCACGGAGTTCCCCTTAATATCCATACCAGACCTGAAGGGCCTGGTAATGGAATTTTGAGGGACCCCCACACATTTTTATCTTTTATTTTTCAATGACTTTCAATGACTTTTATGTGTATTGACGGGACCGACAATTCATTAATAGCCGGCACTAGCGCTAGCACTTTTAAATGACTTTTTTTCCTTTAGAAATGTAATTTTGCTCTCGGACTGTTATAAACACGGTAACATGCGCTACTTTACAGGCATACTATAGACACCCCCCGGGTACGAAATTTAAAGGAATATTTCACTTTTATTGTTTCACTTTAAGCATTATTAAAATCACTGCTCTCGAAAAACAGCCGTTTTTAAAACTTTTTGTTGCATTGATACATGTCCCCTGGGGCAGGACCCAGGTCCCCAAACACTTTTTATGACAATAACTTGCATATTAGCCTTTAAAATTAACACTTTTGATTTTTCATGTTCGAGTCCCATGGACTTTAATGGTGTTCGTGCGTTCAAACAAATTTTTTGCCTGTTCGCATGTTCTGGATGTGAACTGAACCGGGGGGTGTTTAGCCCATCCCTAATGGGGAGTACTTGCAATGGTCAAGAGTGGGTAGTGGGATCCCCCAGGGTTCTGTGTTGGGACCAATCCTGATTATTTTGTTCATAAACGACCTGGAGGATGGGGTAAACAGTTCAATCTCTGTATTTGCGGACGATACTAAGCTAAGCAGGGCAATAACTTCTCAGGATGTGGAAACCTTGCAAAAAGATGTGAACAAATTAATGGGGTGGGCAACTACATGGCAAATGAGGTTTAATGTAGAAAAATTTAAAATAATGCATTTGGGTGGCAAAAATCTGAATGCAATCTATACACCAGGGGGGGACCTCTGGGGGAATCTAGGATGGAAAAGGACCTGGGGGTCCTAGTAGATGATAGACTCAGCAATGGCATGCAATGCCAAGCTGCTGCTAACAAAGCAAACAGAATATTGGCATGCATTAAAAAGGGGATCAACTCCAGAGATAAAACAATAATTCTCCCGCTCTAGAAGGTCCAGCTGCACCTACAGTTTGCTTTCTAGTTCTGGGCACTAGTCCTCAGGAAGGATGTACTGGAAATGGAGCGAGTACAAAGAAGGGCAACAAAGCTAATAAAGGGTCTGGAGGATATTAGTTATGAGGAAAGGTTGCGAGCACTGAACTTATTCTCTCTGGAGAACAGACGCTTGAGAAGGGGATATGATTTAAATTGATAAATACCGTACTGGTGACCCCACAATAGGGATAAAACTTTTTCATGGAGTTTAACAAGACACATGGACACTCATTAAGATTTGAAAAAAAGAGGTTTAACCATAAACTACGTAGAGGGTTCTTTACTGTAAGAGTGGCAAGGCTGTGGAATTCCCTTCCACAGGTGGTGGTCTCAGCGTGGACCATCGATAGTTTAAAAAACTATTAGATAAGCACCTGAACGACCACAACATACAGGGATATACAATGTAATACTGACATATAATTATACACGTAGGTTGGACTTGATGGACTTGTGTCTTTTTTTCAACCTCACCTACTATGTAACTATGTAACATGTTTTGCCCAGTTGGCCTCAATGATTTAGCCCCTGCTGGGTGAAACATGTTAGAGGTGGTTCTCCCAGGGGTAGGAACCTAACCTGAACTCTTTTTTGTAACTACAAGGAGCGTACTCAATGCCATGGCAGTGTGCGGATGGGCACAGGATATTATAATAAAATGTAGTGCTGTTCCAGAAACCAAATATACAAGTTAACTTCTTTATTTAAGTGGAAGACCAGATAATAAATAAAAACGGACTACCTGCAACAACCATGTGTCTGCGCAGTTCCCTAGAATCATGCAGACTTGCTCATAACTCTTTAGAGCTGTTCAGCCTAAAGTGGCAAAAAAAGGGTAGCTATTCTTAAATACATTCCTTCCCCCTCCTCCTGCCTATCCTGCATACGTTGTATGGAAAAGATCTGTGTTGTTACCCATTTTTTTTTTTTTTTTGTTGCAAAAGTTTTTATTGAAAAATATTTAGAGCATAACAAAGCCAAAGTATGCAAGTTTGCGGGCGCAGCCGCCATGCAATGGTGTATAAGATATAACAAATACAGTCAGAATTGAGTAGTTTACTCATATATCGTAGCTAAGGGACTCGCGTGTGTCAATGATAATAACAATAACAATAATAAATCTAGTGGATACACAAGTTGAAGTATTATCGGACATCCGTCAGTTGAGAGAAGCATAATAAATTATTTATTGTAACTGAAGTCATAGTGGGTTCGTGAGAGTCCAGGACGTGAGCATATCGTCTGGACATTATGGTACGACAGAATGTGGGGGGGGATCATGTATGTCTGAGAGTTTCGCGTATGTTTGTCCGGTTGTTGTCTAGGGGAAATTTTAAAACTGGGGTTATGTCTGGAGGAAAAATACGTTTGGTTTGGTGGTTAGGAGAAGGGACGTTAACAAAATGTTTCCTCAAGCATTTCTTATCTCTACCAGTGTAAGTATTAAGCATTCATGTGTTATACTGTTGAAATTCGGCAGTAGTGGTGAAGTGTAACCAGCACGACCATATTGTGCAGAATTTAGATGGTGTATCGTGAGCCTGATGTATCAATTCCTCCATTTCTGCGATTTTTTTGTACTCTTTTGAACCATTCCGCTATAGTCGGCGGTTTTGAGGAACGCCAGTTTGCTGGGATGCACATCTTAGCAGCATTGATCATATGCATTGCCAAGGATCATACATAGTTTTTAGTCGCTGAGTTGGCGTGATGTAGCAAAAATTGTGCAGGCGAGTATTCTACTGGGTAGGTTGTTACGTGTTTGATTAGTCTGTGCACTTCTTTCCAAAAAGGTTGCAGTTTAGGGCACGCCCACCATATGTGTAAAAGGGAGCCAATGTCAGTCTCGCATCTCCAGCAAAGTGGGGGGATGGAAGGGTAAATGTGGTGTAGCCTCAGGGGGGTTTTGTACCATCTCGAGAATACTTTAAAAGCATTTTCTTGTGTGTGTACGTTTACTGTTCCTTTGTGCATGCATTTGTATATTTTTTCCCATTCCTGATCTGACAGATCGAGGGAGAGTTCTTTTTCCCATTTATGACTGGCCCAGTTAAGTTTGGGTCGTTGTTCTGAGAAGAGAAGCATGTATGTGTAGGAGATCAAATGTTTGAGAGGTGTTGAACTTTGACATAGAGCTTCAAAGGGGGTGAGTTGTCTTGACCATTTAGGTTTGGGTTTAGGTTTATCAAAGAAATGTTTAATTTGGATATATGTCCAAAAGGGGAATGTGCCAGAGGTCGTTGTGGCCGCCATGTCAGTGTGGGAGACCATGTGGTCATGTGCAAAGAAATGTTCCGCGCGGACGGTTGTGTGAGGCCAGATGTCCGATAAGAAGGAGGTAGAGGTACCTGGGGTGAAATCCGGGTTTTGTCTAATTGGTGTCATTGGTCCTAAGGCGGAGGAGATTTTCGACCTAGTGCAGGCCATATGAAAGGAGGTCAATGTAGGATTGATGAGCGGGTGGTTCTTACATGCTGGGGGAATGTGTTTTGGTGCAATCCAGGGTATTTGGGCGAGCGGGATAGGTGATAGAGAGTGTTCTAAGTGGACCCACGCTTTGGTGTTGTGGTGTATGTTCCAATCAATAATTCTTGTTAAATGGCAGGCTTGTTGGTACTTGTGAATGTCAGGGAGGCCGATGCCTCCTTTGAGTTTTGGGATGGTGAGTCTAGCATAGCTTATTCTAGGGTGTAGTCTGCCCCAGATAAAGTTTGAACAGGTTCTGCGATATGTTGTAAAGAAAGCAGGTGGGAGCCTAATTGGGATTGTTTGCAGCAAGTACAGGAGTCTGGGTAAGATGTTCATTTTTATTATGGTGGCTCTGCCAAACCAGGAAAAGAGCCCTGTGGACCATTTTTTCATATCGTTCACAATGTTGTGTATAAGAGGGAGATAGTTAGTGGAATATAGATCAGATAGTGAAGAAGGTAGTTGGATACCCAAATATGTAATGGAACGGTTGTTCCATTTAAATGGAAAGTTATTTTGGCATTGTGTACATAGGTCATGGGGCAGTGTTATGTTAAGGGGGTCAGATTTTGTAAAGTTAATTTTGAGGTTCGTTAAATAATTGAAAGTGTGGAAGTCTTTAAGTAAGTTTGGGATTGTGGTGAGAGGTTCAGTAAGAAAGAGGAGGATGTCATCCGCGTACGCGGCTATTTTGTAGGTGTGATTTCCAATATCTATCCCTTTTATGTCAGGGTTTGTTCTGAGACGTCTGAGCATCGGTTCTAGAGTAAGAACAAAGATTATTGGGGAGAGTGGACACCCTTGGCGCGTCCCATTAGAGATTGTAAAGGCATTCGATAGGTGGCCATTTACTCTCACCTTAGCAGTGGGATTAGCATAAAGGGCAAGTATGTATTGCAGCATACGTGGGGGGAGGCCCAGGAATCGAAGGGCTTCTGACATGTAGTCCCAGGCCACTCTATCGAATGCCTTTTCTGCGTCAAGGGACAGTAAAAAACCCTGTTGCTGCTGAGTTGTTAGCCAGTGGTGCACATTAATAGCCTTAAGCGTGTTATCTCTCGCCTTTTCTGCCTGGTATGAAACCGACTTGGTCCAATTCTATCCATTGAGGGAGCAGAGGGAGCAGTCGATTAGCAAGCATTTTGGCATACCACTTGAGGTCAACGTTCAGCAGTGAAATAGGTCTATAATTTGTGACTGCGGAGGGGTCTTTTCCTGGTTTTGGGATCACTGTTATGTAAGCCGCGAGTAGATCTCGAGGGGGTTCGATAGGTGATGCGAGGGAATTAAACACTGTGAGAAAAAAGGGGGTAAGGAAAGTAGCAAATGATTTGTAGTAGCCCATAGTCAATCCGTCGGGACCTGGGCTTTTGCCTGATTTCATTTGTTTCAGTGCTACGGCAGCTTCCTCAGTCGTCAAGGGGTCGTTTAGTTGCTGCACTAAGGACGTTGAGATTGGAGCGGGGCTGTATTGCTGCAAGAAATCCCTGATAGCTTGTTGTCTCGAATCTACTTCTGTGGGTGAGCACGCAGGTGGCAAATTGTATAATTGCGAGTAGTAAGTGACAAAGTGTTCGGCCATGTCTGGGGAAGTGGTTAACTTACGGCCTTTGGAATCTGTCAGGGAATGCACCGTAGTGGTCGTTTTTTTGGCCTGTAAGGCTCTCGCTAGTAGCCGTCCAGCTTTATTGCTATATTCGTAGAATACGCGTTGGGAGAGAATGTATTTACGTTTAATTTGTTTACCCAATAGTTCTAAAAGTTCGTTTCTAGCTTGTAAAAGGGGTTGTAACGTGGCCAGTACTTGTGATCGTTTATGAGCGTTTTCCAGTGTCTTTATTCTGTTTAAGAGGCCTAGG
Source organism: Aquarana catesbeiana (assembly GCF_042186555.1). Taxonomy (NCBI): domain Eukaryota; kingdom Metazoa; phylum Chordata; class Amphibia; order Anura; family Ranidae; genus Aquarana; species Aquarana catesbeiana. The sequence goes on along the minus strand of NC_133334.1, from coordinate 102,053,092 downwards.
AGGTGTTGTTTTTTTTCTTTACGACGTCTGGATGCGGCTGCTATTAGGATGCCCCTTATTACGCATTTGCGGGCTTCCCAGGTTATAAGAGGGGAGGTGTCAGTGGGTTTGTTCTCTGCAAAGTACTGTTTGATGTGTAGTTCGACCTCCGCCAGCATTGCTGGGTCCGTGAGCAAGGAAGGGTCCAATTTCCAGTGTTGTGGGCGAGGGTGTATTTCTGGGAATGCAATGGTCATGGAAATAGGATGGTGGTCAGAGAGAAACATTGGATCTATGGATGCGTGCTGCAGGATAGTTAGGTCATTTTGTGTTATGAACATGTAATCGATCCTAGAATATTTATTTTGGGGAGCTGAGAAGAAAGTGTAGTCTCTGCCGTTGGGGTTTAGGAAACGCCAAGAATCATGTAAGAGCAACAATTGGAGTTGTGATTTGATGGCTTTCAGAGCAGCATAGGGGAGGGAGGATGTACCTGTAGAGGTGTCTTGGATTGGGTTTAAGGGGACGTTAAGGTCTCCACCCAGGATTAGAATGCCTTCTTGAAATGTAAGGAGAGCATTGGTGATATCACGGAAGAATTTCACTTGGTGGGAGTTAGGAGCATATACGTTTGCGAACGTGATTTTTTTGCCGAAAAGCACCCCCTTAATGAAGAGGTATCGGCCTTCCACGTCAGTCAGTGTGTCCGTGAGTTGGAAGGGGCAATGCTTCGACAAAAGTATTGAGACACCCTTCGATTTGGATGTTAGGGAAGTGGCATGAAATGTAGTAGGGTAGTATTGGTTTTGTAGTTTTGGTATCGCATCAGTGCGGAAGTGCGTTTCCTGTAGGAATATTATATCCGCTTTGCTGCGTTGCATAGTAAGGAGTAGTTGGGATCGTCGCTCTGGAATATTAAGTCCTCTCGCGTTTAGCGAGATGATCTTGATAGGGAGCTTGTCAGTAGTGGTCTTTGTAGGGGTCATTGTTATCGCTGTAACCAGAGTCCTTCGGACTGAGTTTAAGCTGGTCTCTAGTGTTGTGTTAGAGGTGAGGAAGTGGAGAGCAATAGGTAGATGTTCTGGCAGGTTAGCTTAGGAATTAGAGGATTAGAGTCAGTTATTGTTGTGGGTCGGGGTGGAGGATCAAGGGGTGTAGGTGAGCGGGTATGGAAACGGTCTGGGTAGGGTTCGGCGACAGGTGAGAATCGTCTCACGTGTCCAAGTAGGGTATCGTCCGCAAACGCGGAGTAGCCGAAAAAGATCAGTGGGGTACAACAAAGGTTACTATAATTTTATAGTTGTCGTCAGGAGTACCACTGTGCGGGGAGTGGCTTGATGTTCGAAGAGGAGACTAAGTGAGAAGATGAACCGACAGGTGGGAAGCCATTGCGTATGTACTGGTGCATGTGGGGAGAACAGTGCTGTTTGGGTCGAATGGAGAAATATGGCTTGGATCGTATTATTGGTAGTAGGATGTGTATTGGGTCTTGATCTGTAGATGCACGGGTGCAGTGGAATTCAGATGTGGGTGTCAAGCGTGGGGTAGTCCGTTGTCATATTTCTGAATTTTAATACTGCATCGTGTCAATACCATAGAGTAGTATTGTGAGTAGAGACTATCAACATATCAATATGTGAACAGTAACGTTAAAAGGTAAATTAGTAACATCTCTAAAGTAACGAGCAATCATAAATGTAAATCCAACCGGGAACACATATTGAGAAGTACCCAGGAGGGCTTGAAGTCAGTGATAGTATAACAATATCACTTAGCCAGTAAGGTGTTGCAGTGCCTGTGTAGTAGTCATGTAGGTGCCTCAGCCTAAGGGAGGGGGTTACTTTGGAGGTGGAACCAGGGGGCAAACTTATTGGCAACTTATGCACGACCGACCGATTGCGTTCTAAATTGGCGCCGGGTCAGAAAGGCGCTGGGTATATAGAACGTTGTCATGTTAGGCGGTCATCAAGAATTATTTATTTTATTTTTAGTAAGTTTTTTTTTTTTTTTTTTGTTATTGTTATTCCCCCTCCCTTGTATAAGGGTTATAGTGAGTGAGGGTCATGTGCTTGACTATATAGGGTTTATCGAGCATGTCTCGTGTGAAACAGTCGGATATCGTTGAGGATGGTACAGCGGAGATGCGTTTGTGTCCCAGTATGAGGTCCCGGTGGAAAGATAAACCGTATACTGGGGTTTAGGTCATTCAGCTTTAATGGGGACACGTAAAAGTCGTGTAGACATGTACCGCATTGCCAATAGGGATGTGAACACGGGACCCTATATGTTTATGAAGGATCTACATCCTATTATGGATGTGGAAATAAAAGGCACACATGGTGTAGAGGCAGCGATCTCGATCTGGCTGTAGATAGCAGTGCCAGTACAGGGGAGAGATGCGGCAGCCGCACAGTAAGTCGGTCCGCTAACCTGGAGCAGGTATCCCCGCCTAGCATATAATGAGAGGCTATACTGTGCTATAAGGATTTACAATAAAGGTATCGAATAGATATACTGATAAGCAGGGGTGATTTTGAAGTATACAGGGTGGAAAAAGGCATGCAGATAAAAAATGTTAGTAGTAGAGAACAGGAGGCAAAGACACTTATCTGCTAGTCCTAGGCATATATGACAGTAGGATAGCTTAGCGGTCCCTGCGTGCTCTACGAGGTAACGGAGTCGTCATGGTGTTCGGAAGTTGTTGCTGGAACATTAACGCTGGATTTGATCTCGGTGTAGATGGCGAGCGTCGTCTCCGGAACCGGGTGTCTTGCGTCTCCATCGCTTCTTCTCTGGCTTGATGGCGGTGCGGAGCAGGGATGTGGAAGTCCGCGTACCAGTTCGGAACCTCTACTAGCGGGATATCAGGCAGAAGTCTTCCAATTCCTCAGGGACTCGTAGGAGGGCCGTGCGTCCTTGATGGGAGGCCGAAAGACCGAATGGGAATTTCCATCGGTATGGTATTTCTTTTGCTCGCAGCACATCTAGCAGGGGACGAAGATCCTTGCGGTGCCTGAGCGTGATTGCCGAAAGGTCTTGATAGACATGAATAGTGTGTCTCTCATACATTAGTGGAGTCTTGGTGCGGGCTTTCCGGAGGATGTCTTCTTTAATCTGGAAGTCATCTATGTGGCATATGATGTCTCTCGGAGGGTCAGAGTCTCTGCCGCGTGGTCTCAGCGCTCTGTGAATACGCTCCATAGCAATGGGCTTCTGGCGGGGCTGATCGAGGAGTTGGTTGAACAGCTCTGTCACCGTTGCTCGTACACGATCAGGCGCAACGGATTCGGGGAGGCCTCTGACTCTCAGGTTATGACGTCTTCCTCGGTTGTCAAGGTCCTCCACATGTCTTTGTAGATCCCTAAGCTGCAAGGTATGTGTGTCCACTGTATGGTTCACTTTTCGGATAGCGGTGTGTTGTTGTGCTGCAGTGTGTTCTACTTCAAGCACTCTGCCCGTTATGGCCTGTATTTCGTGGCGTAGATCCGTGATGGCCGCAAATAGCGTGTTTTTAATATCGGCCGCTACTGTGTGGAGGTCATTCAGGCTCGGCTGTTGTGTCGGTGGCTGGGTGCCAGCAGGAATAGCGGGGGGTAGTTCGGTGGGGGTGAGGGTGATCCCTGCGAGTGACTGAGCGGGAGTTGCAGCTGAGGAAGATGCCGCCATGTTGGATCTCTGTGTCCGGAAGATCTCCGGGATACTCTGGCTGACAGGTCCGTGAATGTCTCTCGGAGAGCGAGATCTAGATGCCGAGGATGTGCGGGAAGATGTTCCCATAATTGTGAGAGAGGATGTAGCTGAAGACCCCAGAGAAATCGAAAAGTTGGCCTCGGTCTGTCGGAGCTAGTGGGTTAAGCAGCCATCTTCTCACAAGGCAAGCCACGCCCCCCGTTACCCATTTTTAATCCAGTCTGGTCTGGTCATATAATACAGCAGCTCCGGCTCCCTATGTCAGTTAGTGACAGCTGTAGGGGAGACGAGGGAGTGAAGATGGTGGCTGGGCCATGGGAGCTTTTGGGTAACATCATGGCTCCTGGAATTCACAGCTATTGTCGAACATTCCCTTACACAAGGGAGCCAAAGCTTCTGAGTTATGACTGGACTGGATTGAAAATAGGTAAGAACACATATTTTTCGATACATGGTATGCAGGTGTAGCACTTACCCCCGAAGGAGCTGCTTTTTTAGATTGGGCTTACCGTTACCTCATGTCCGTCACAGGGGTCGCAATGGTGGGGAGGAAAAAAGAGTATTAAATGATGTCTGCACCAAAGATTTCGTTTCTTTCGTTGCAATTCTTTTATTCTTTGAATCCAAAAGAATAGGGATGGAGGATTAAGGGAGATTCAGGTACCTTAGATTGCGAGTCATGGTATTTCTACTTATCCAGAGGACTAACGGTCTCCCCAACTGGATATAGCAATCACCGGATAGGCCTCTCTCACTGACCTAGCAGCTGGGTACAATGCTTGAACACAGTCTCTGCCACAGACTTGATGAAAAAACAGAGAATCGTTGCAGTCATACACAATCCTCTGCCACAGGATGGTGTAACCGAACTTTGATAAGATTTAAGGTTTAGCTGCACAGTACCAGATTCTTTCAGCCGACCCGGCGATACTGTGAGTTAGATGATCCAGGTTGCATCCCCCGATTGGGTTTCCAGGCTCCTCCTGAGATACCAGTATACTTGGCTCGGTCACCTCTAGAGAAGTCCTCCCCTGGTCTCCTCCAATCGATCGGCTTCTCCCCGCAGGCAAGACAACACAGGACTAAGCTCTGGATCAGCAGGCCCCAGAACTCCTGGGCCTACTTCTGTAGTAACAAAGCCTCGGGCCAGCCGGCCCCGAGACAGCAGAGCTGCCACGGCACACCCTGGGCCAGGAGGGCTTCCAGGACGGTAACAACGAACCCCGACCAATTGGCGCCTGTACCTTAAGTACCCTTACCCAGAATGCAGGCGAGTGAAACACTCCCACCGGGTTATTTCTGAGTAAAAGGGGTACCCAATGCATCCAGCCTGTTGCATTTCCAATACTTACCGGTGGCCACAGCGACACCCACGGCCAAGTGGAAATTGACACAACCCAGCTGAACTGGTACAGAAACCAGGAAATTTACCATAATCAGTCTAAACTAACCTACAGCTTCAGACAACTTAAATTTACATAGATAGCACCTGCCCATCAGGAGCAGGGCGCTACATACTCCCCCCACCGCAATAGACGATGTCCCCATCATCTAAAAAAAAATAAACTCTCAGTCCTGAGAGTTCATACCTGAATCCCAAAAACTTGGATAGGAAAGGGAGGGGGTAAAGTAACAACAAAATGTAGACTTAACATTAGAACACATAAAAGAACTACAGCAACATCGTTCCCAACATCTAACTCTCTAAGCCACCCACTCTCCAGCAGCTTGACAGAAAATCTAGTTGAACCTGAAACAAAACACATAGAAGAACCAACATACACGCATCATTATACAATGTAGGAAGCAAAGCTTCATCTCCTGAAAGATGAAACTTTCTTTCCCCCCTTTTTTTTTTTTTTATGTATGTAACAATTAAATGTAATAGTTAAACCTTTGTTGTGCAAACTTCTACCACCTAGTGGCAGAAGGCATTGTGACACAAGTCCTTGATGCAAGTACTGGAGTAGGTAGAAGATCTTGACTCGAAGTTCTCCATTAGCTAACACTTCCTAGCTATATACCCCACAGTCCTTGTAGCATAAAAGGTTTTTTTTTTTCAAAACGACATCAAACAAAAGAGTCACTATAACTGATCACCAGTAAAAGCGAGGATCCGGCAAGGTCAGGGCCTTCCCTTGCATATCCACGGTAGTGATAAAGTACACCACATTGTCTTTGCCAGGACGACAGATGATCACTTTATCAGCATGAATGTGTCTTCTCCAATGCTCCAATGTAAAAGGCATCCGTTGAAACGGTCATCCATAGTGGAAGAATAACCTGCCTTACGAAAAGGTTTTGGTACCCTTAAATGTCCCAAACAGCGTCACTGTACCATTTCTCCCAGTTGCATTCAATCTCCTACATGATCTCTTTGTGAACATAAGAGAATTCTAGTCCATACTCTGTAGCCACCCTTTTGTTGAGCAGTCTCTGAGATCGGGTTAACTTTGGCAAAGCCCTGTTGCTTCCCAACCCAGAGGGTACAAATGAGGCTGGTGACTTGCACACCATAGCACTTGTAGACAGTTTTTTGACCCAAAGGAACTGGTACCCCTGGCCAAAACTTCATTAGTAATAACAGGAGTTTCCACACTGGGTGATGTCTTTCCCGAGTCTATAGCTACCCAATCGGAAAAAGCAAAAGCTGAGGCGACATTACCGCTATTCGCCCATAACATCTCCTGAGATAAGGTTTCAAACAGGTCATCATCCCGGGAAACATCTGACAGGGAATCTAACTCCCATAACTCCTCCGCGGGCACATATTTACACAAGTCCCTCTATGTACATTGTCCCCAGATCTCTCACCCGTTCCTGTCGTGGATACCTCAGGAGCGATTTCTTTCTCTGGATCCGGTTCGGGTAGTCTTAGAGGTAGGCCTCATCCGCAGCTGCGGGAGGCTTTTACGTATCCCACCTTCTTTTGAGCAGATACAATAGGGTTTGCAGAAGTAAAGGTAGTAGCAACAGGGTCATCTCCCTCCAGAGTACTCGTTGTAGCCGCTGAGACAAGCGTAGGCCTCACTATAGGAGCGAACATAGCGGTCTCCTCAGTGGCAATGCCTGTAGCCCAGTCCATCCAGTAGGCACAAGGCGGCTTGATGGGTTGTTCCACAGTGAACAGGTACTCCCCGCAGTGTAGACATCTGGTGAATGGATGGGGGTTTACGACCAGTCCCTCGCACCTGTTGCATAACATACCAAGAGCCTCAACATCTCTTGTCGTGTACAGATTGCGGTTTCAGGCGAATACCAGTGTCCGTCAGCAAAGTTCCATGCAGTCTGACATTCGTAGTGGTACCCACAGGGAACATCCTGGGCCCCATGACCAACTGCATTCCTGGCATTTGGAACATGCTTGTAGAGTCAAATCTTTCTTTCTGAATCTTTAGACACACACACGCGGTGTCTCACACAGCAAGCAGGCAGATGAACTCCTCCCACTGGCTTTCTTTAGTCACGTAGCTCCCGGGCTTTCTTGGCTCCGCCCACAGCTCACGTGGCCGGGTAGTGACCTGCAATTAACTCCCTTTTTGGAAAAAAATGGCACAGTCCATAACCTCTTTTTTTTTCGGTCAACAGTTTCCGTAGGTTGCTAGAGGTAAGGGTAAATCCCAAACTCGAGCCCCCACATGTAGCACTTACCCCCAAAGGAGCTGCTGGTTTAGATTGGGCTTACCGTTACCTCGTGTCTGTCACAGGGGTCGCAATGGTGGGGAGGAAAAAAGAGTATCAAATGATGTCTGCACCACTTAGATTCTTTCGTTGCAATTCTTTTATTCTTTGAATCCAAAAGAATAGGGATGGAGGATTAAGGGAGATTCAGATACCTTAGATTGCGAGTCAGGGTATTTCTACTTATCCAGAGGACTAACGGTCTCCCCAACTGGATATAGCAATCACCGGATAGGCCTCTCTCACTGACCTAGCAGCCGGGTACAATGCTTGAACACAGTCTCTGCCACAGACGTGATGAAAAAACAGAGAATCGTTGTGGTCATACACAATCCTCTGCCACAGGATGATGTAACCGAACTTTGATTAGATTTAAGGTTTAGCTGCACAGTACCAGATTCTTTCAGCCAACCCAGCGATACTGTGAGTTATATGATCCAGGTTGCATCCCCCGATTGGGTTTCCAGGCTCCTTCTGAAATACCAGCATACTTAGCTCGGTCATCTCTAGAGAAGTTCTCCCCTGGTCTCCTCCAATCGATCGGCTTCTCCCCGCAGGCAAGACAGCACAGGACCAAGCTCTGGATTAGCAGGTCCCAGATCTCCTGGGCCTACTGCTGTAGTAACAAAGCCTCGGGCCATCCGGCCCTGAGACAGCAGAGCTGCCACGGCACACCCTGGGCCAGGAGGGCCTCCAGGTCGGGAACAACAACCCCCGCCCAATTGGCGCCTGTACCTTAAGTATCCTTACCCAGAATGCACGGCGAGTGAACCACTCCCACCGGGTTATTTCTGAGTAAAAGGAGTACCCAATGCATCCAGCCTGTTGCATTTCCAACACTTACACAGCGACACCCATGGCCAAGTGGAAATTGACACAACCCAGCTGAACTGGTACAGAAACCAGGAAATTTACCATAATCAGTCTGAACTAAACTACAGCTTCAGACAACTTAAATTTACATAGATAGCGCCTGCCCATCAGGAGCAGGGCACTACACAGGATAGACAGGAGGAAGGAGGTGGGGGTCGACTTTTCCACCACTCTAACTCAGTGGGGACAGGGACAGATTTTCTGTTAGGCACTGTAGGTCCCTGTTTATAGGAGATAAAGACAAATAGGTAGATTATAGGTAGATTATCCTTGAATAGCTATTGGCCACACATATTCAATCATTATAAGCAAAAATACAGTCCTCTTATATGAGCCTATTTTACACAACATACTAAGCCAAGTGAAATGACAACATACTTTGGGTTAAAAATGGGTACTGCTCTGGCAGCAAAAGTTCTATCTGACCTTCACTAGGATTGGTTTACTAAATTTTGAAGTGAGTTAAACTGAGGTGAAGTGAACTGAATTAGGCCCTGACATACTGAAACATGTAAAATGCAATATAATAAAGTTGTGTTCACTTTATATATACAATCCTGTATAGGAGAATCTAAAAAATTAAGATTTTGTAGGTTTAGTTGTTTGAAGTGAAGTACACACTAGGTTCAATTCACCATAGTAGGCCCATGTTCAGTTTAGTTCACCTAACTTTACACTTTGGTAATTTAGGCTTAAATTCACTTTGCTTCAGCTCACTTTACACTTCAGAAATTTAGGCCCCAGTACATTTCACTTCACCTCATTTTGCATTATAGTAAATTAGGCCTGGGTTCACTTTGCTTCACCTCACTTCACACTTTAGTAAATTAGGCCGCGGTTCATATGACTTCACGTTACACTTTAGTAAATTAGGCCCGGGTTCACTTTGCTTCACCTCACTTTACACTTTGGAAAATAGGCCCAGGTTCACTTCATGTCACACTTTAGTAAATTAGGCCCAGGTTAACTTCACCTCACTTTATACTTTGGTAAATTAGGCCCGGGTTCACTTCACTTCACACTTTAGTCAATTAGGCCCAGGTTCACTTCACTTCACCTCACTTTTCACTATAGTAAATTAGGCCCGGGTTCACTTCACTTCACCTCATTTTACACTATAGTAAATTAGGCCCAGATTCACTTCACCTCACTTTACACTTTGCTAAATTAGGCCCAAGTTCACTTCGCTTCACCTCACTTTACACTGCTAAATTAGGCCCAAGTTCACTGTACTTCACTTTAGACTTTAGTAAATTAGGCCCAGGGTCACTTAATTTCACTTGACTTTATACTTTATTAAATTAGGCCCAGTTTTACTTAGTTTTATCTCACCCTCTCTCACTTATGACCTGTACACATGATCGGACATTGATTGGACATTCCGACAACAAAATCTATTGGATTTTTTCCGACGGATGTTGGCTCAAACTTGTCTTGCATACACATGGTCGCACAAAGTTGTCGGACTTTCCGAACATCAGGAACGCAGTGACGTACACCACGTATGATGAGACTATAAAAGGGTAGTTCAATACCAAGCGCGCCACCCTTTGGGCTCCTTTTGCTAATCTCGTGTTAGTAAAAGTTTGGTGAGAGACGATTCACGCTTTTTCAGACTCATGGTTTTCAGATCGTTTTTCTGCTGTTCAGTTTGTACTTGTGGGTTTGTATCTGGTTTTCAGTGCGTGCAGTGAGTTCCCATTGGTTTATTCAGCGTGTTATTGTCCGTTAGTTACTGATTTTCAGGTCGCTCTTCACAGGCCTTGCTGTTCTTCAGTGCGTTCTGTTACTTCGTTCTGACCAGCCGTTTTGAAGCCATGTTGCGTGTATGTACTCATGACGTTTCTCAGGACGACGGACCCCATTTTTCACCATTTGTTGGCTTTGCTGACCCCTTATATCAGCAGGCAGGATACCTGCATGCGGCAAGCCATCACTCCGGAGCAGAGGCTTGTCACCAGGTTGCGGTACTTGGCGACGAGGAGAAGCCTGCAGGACCTCGAGTTCTTGACAGGCATCTCTCCCCAGGCTCTGGGGATCATTATCCCAGAGACCTGTTCTGCCATCATTCAGGTCCTGCAGAAGGATTATATTAAGGTAAGATTTATCCTTTAACATAACATTTTATTGTATTTAATGTTTGATAATGTATTGTATTTCTTTCATCATTCCCTAATTACCATGATCGTAATATGCTGTGAATGTCCCCTTTGTCCTCATGCATGCTGGAATTTTTAAATGTTTTTTTCTGTCCTTCATGCATATTTGCCTTCACTTACCTCCCCAGCATGCTCTCCTGGGCCTATATCCACCTCACCTAGTCACTTAAAAATGTATTTTGTTAGCTCCATTGGAGTTCTTTACCCTAAACACCCCCTAAAATGTGTACAAATGTTATCTGTGTCCTTAACTTCTGGCAGAGTGCCAGAGGCATTATTTTTTTGGGACCCAAACTCATTTGGAACCCTCCCTCCCCCCAACCGCTAAGTCAACCGATACCAATCCTCTATCTGCTGACTTTGCCAAACCCATACACACTATACCTACCTCTTTTGTGGTCAGATTTCTGTATGAATTCCCCAAAGCATGTAGTGCAAGGGCCTGCCTGAATACTTTCAAATGGTACTGTTTAAAGTTTTTGTATCCTATTCTTATCTTGATAGGTAATTGCAGAATGTTAAAAATGTGCTCCAATTTGTACAGTGTGTATTCACATTTTTGTATTAAGGCACTTCTTACCTATCCAGTGGCCTGACAATAGTGTAAGTAAGGAGGGGCTGGCCAAAGTAATACACATTTTTTAGGCATTCATCTCTCAATGAAGTGGAGAGGGTTACCTGTCCAAAACATCTCCCCCCCTACAATGGGCCATCAGAGGGGTTGAGGAATCTGATAGGAGGACCTTATATTTTTGTCTTTAAATACTCCCTAAAATAAATGTTATACTGATGTTGGCCAAGAATGTTTGTGTCTAATCTGCTTTCAATGTTTATGTGCAAAATGACTAATTTTATTTTTCTGGTTTGACTCCAGTTTCCTTCCACACCACAAGAATGGCAGACTGTGGCCTCCCACTTTGCCCAGCAGTGGGACTTTCCCAACTGCGTGGGGCAATTGATGGGAAACACGTCCACATCGTCCCACCCCCCAACTTGGGGTCATACTATTATAATTACAAGGGGATCAATAGTATTGTGATGTTGGCGGTGGTGTCAGCTACTTACGAGTTCCTGTATGTGGACGTGGGGAAGAATGTCCGGCTGTTGGATGGTGGAGTCATCGCCCAGACCGAGTTCTACAGGCATCTCCAGAATGGCAGCTTGGGCTTGCCACCTCCATAAAACAATGCGGAAAAACTCCCATTCATCTTTGTTGCAGATGAAACGTTTGTGCTGGGGGACCATCTTATGCGGCCATTCCCTATGAGGACCCTCATCTCAGACCAGAGGGTTTTTAATTACCATCTGGCCAGAGCCAGAAGAGTGATGGAGAACACATTTGGAATAATGGCCAGCCAGTTCCGCCTATTTCTTACACCAATACACATGGCGGAATATAAACTCAATCACATCATCCTGTCTTGCTGTGTTCTCCACAACTTTTTAAGGAGAAATTCTTTGAACTATGCTGCCTCAGTTGGGCCTGAGGGCGAAATTCAGAATGAACCAACCCTGACGGCGCTGGAAACTGGCCATCCTGGCTTGCCCCCCCCCGAGTGCCTTAGAGGTCCGTTTAAGATACCTGGAATACTTTGCGGGTAGGGGGCCATCGATATGCCAGACAATGTCTGAGACATTTTTTAACTAAAAATATATTTGAAACTGAACAAATATTTGCTTTGATTTACTGCTTGGCTTTCTTTTAGCTGTCTCCTCGGTTATCTTTTATGAATTTTTTTTTTTTGGCCTTTTTCTTCAACAGTGCAAACGAAATTTCTTTGACACATAAGGTGACAATCTCTTCTTTGGCTAACTATTATTATTATGTTGTGGGTCTGCTACACACACACCTTGTTTTTGTTGTTAATGTATGTAATGCATTACTGACAAAAATATTAATCATTTTCAGCACCATGACCGAAATTTGGGGAGTCAAATGGCGTGATTGTGTAAGATTAGAAAGCACTGTGGGTATTATTTATTAAAGGAAAATACACTTTGCACTACAAGTGCACTTGAGACTGCACTGAAACTGCACTTGTAGTGCAAAGTGGATTTGCCTTTAGTAAATAACCCCCATTGCCACTGAAAACACTAAATTTACTCCAAAAAATGCGTTGAAAGAAGAAGCCATACATTGTTGATTATCATACTTTTTAATCAAAGCACAATCACATGTGCGTTTATAAAAGGGTTTTTGAACAAACCAACATGTTTGTTGTATAACATTTTTTTAGGTCACATTAACCACTTAAGGACCAGCCTCGTTTTGGAATTTAGGTGTTTACATGTTTAAAGCTGTTTTTTTTTTTTTGCTAGAAAATTATTTAGAACCACCAAACATTATATATTGTTTTTTTCTAACACCCTAGAGAATAAAATGGCGGTCATTGCAATACTTTTTTTCACACCGTATTTGTACAGCGGTCTTACAAGCGTGCTTTTTTTTGGAAAAAATTAACTTTTTTGAATAAAAAAAAAAGACAACAGTAAAGTTAGCCCAATTTTTTTTTATATTGTGAAAGTTAATGTTACGCCGAGTAAATTGATATCCAACATGCTACGCTTCAAAATTGCACCCGCTCGTGGAATGGCGTCAAACTTTTACCCTCAAAAATCTCCATAGGCGACGTTTAAAAAATTCTACAGGTTGCATGTTTTGTGTTACAGAGGAGGTCTAGGGCTAGAATTATTGCTCTTGCTCTAATGATCGCGGCGATACCTCACATGTGTGGTTTGACCACCGTTTTCATATGCGGGCGCTACTCACGTATGTGTTGGCTTCTGCGCGAGCTTGTCGGGACGGGGCGTTTAAAATTTTTTTTTTTTCTTATTTATTTCATATGATTTTATTTATTTTTTTAGAAAATTGTGTCACTTTTATTCCTATTACAAGGAATGTAAACATCCCTTGTAATAGAAAAAAGCATGACAGGTCCTCTTAAATATGAGATCTGGGGTCAAAAAGACCTCAGATCTCATATTTACACTAAAATGCAATTAAAAAAAAAAAAAGTCATTTAAAAAATATGCCTTTAAGACGTATGGGTGGAAGTGACGTTTTGACGTCGCTTCCGCCCTGCAGTGTCATGGAGACAAGTGGGCGCCATCTTCCCCTCACTCGTCTCCATGCACAGCTAGAGGATAGACGCGATCGCCTCCGCCATTACCAACGGCTCCGATAAGCGGCGGAGGGCACCGGATCGCGGCAGGAGGGGGGCCCCCTCTCCCGCCACCGATAAAAGTGATCTTGCAGCGAATCCGCTGCAGAGACCACTTTTATCTTGTAGCCGACCGCCGCTTGAAAACGGGGATACCGGGGTTATGGCAGCTAGCTGCTGCCATAACAATGATATCCGCCCCCAAAAAAGGGACGTACATTGGCGTGCGGTGGTCAGGAAGTGGTTAATGATAAATGCCCTTTAATAGGTAAAACAGGTATGTTTAAACCCATAAAACAATACACAACTCTGGAACTTACAAAGTTCAACTTTTATAAAGTGAAGGCAATATCAGACATGAGTATGTACAAACTGTGTTTGATATTGCGTTCAGCAGATGGGGTGATGTCCCCCCTGTAAAAGCCAAATTTTGAAGATGCATACAAATTGCCTAATGTCAACATGTGCTAGCTGCCATCATGGGGGATCAATGGACGTGTTTTGTGGGTGCAACCCCTTCCTCTCAGCTACTTTATTATCGAGGAAGGGGTTGCACCCACAAAACGCGTACATTGATCACCCGTGATGGCAGATAGCACATGTTGACACACTGTGTGCATCTTCAAAATTTGGCTTTGAAAATAAGTAAGAAAATTTGTCAAAAAAATAAATAAGCTGAAGCAATTGAGGGATTTCTGGGTGTTTTAGATTCTCCCTAAAACATCAATGATGTTCTTCATTTTGTTTTGAACATCATTGATGTTTTCCTTTAGGTTTTCTAAATCTCTATTACACCCCATTATCTCCCCGATGAGGATCTGGGCACTTTCACTGGTGAAATGACATTCCTCTTCCACAACATCTTCAACACCTACAAAAAAAACAAACAAAAACACACCATGTATTATAAATATGCAGGCATACATCTCTTACCTGAGGCTGTGGTCGCAGAAACTCACCTGTTATGACAATTTCTACAACGTCTCCCTCCTCCTCCTCTGGTTGGGTTTGGGGGATTTCCCCTTCTTCCTGAGATGGGGGGTCCTTGGTGTCCTCTGATGAGTGGTGTCCTCCGGGTCTTTTCTCCCCTATGTGAACAAAAATAGGTATACTTAGCACACAGATATTTGATGGCAGAAATAGGAATATGAAACATTGCTTGGAAGTGGGGTACAATTGTCTGTTTTGGCAGTTCCAAGCTGAAGAAATTTTTTTGTCCTTTGTAAAGCTTGAATACTTACCTGTTTTGTGCAAGCTTCACAGATGGAGACACCCCTATAGTATACATTGGAGTACCTGTGTGGGCCCCCTACTAATAAAAAGGGTGTTCTTTTGTCCCACACTAGTGCTCCAGCGTCCAGATGTGTAAACAGCTGCTGAGTGTCCTCTCCTTACACAGAATCTAGTTTGCATTTCATTCTAGTTACAAACCTATCTAGACAACAAACTTTTTTTAATCGAAGTAGGCCAGAAAAAGGTTATTGAACTGCATCTGGCCAAATCATCGTATTTTAGTGGCTGAACGAACAATGTTTCCTACGAACGATTAATGTGCCCATGAACATGAAAGTTGCCATTTTAAACTGTGCAACAGTAAAGAAAAGCATATGGAGCAGCACAGATGTAATAAAAATAAAGAATAGGAACACAGGACAACTACTTACTTTTTTGCAGCACTCTCTGATCCTTCTATACTGATTGTGCTCCCTTAATTTGAGGTCCGACCACCGTTTCCTCAGTTGATCCTTGGATCGTCGTACCCCAAAATGCCTGTGCAGACTCTTTACAACTTTAGCCATGATCTTGGCCTTTCTCACATTTGGGTTGCTGTAAGGTCCATACTTCCCATCATAGTCGACCCTTTTCAATATGTCCACCATCTCCACCATCTCAACAAAGGCCATATATGATGCCTTAAATCGCCTGCAGGATCCAGACGTTTTTGGCTCCGGGCTTTCCCCCTCCTCTTCGTTGTTGGAATTATCACGCACCTATTGTCTCTCCATGTGCTCTCCCCCACTGCACCGAAAGAGAAGGGACAGGGAATAGACTAGAAAGAACATCAGGGGGGGCGGAGTTTCACGCATGCGCAGTGTATATAAAGCGTAACACGCATGCGTCGTACGTACGATCTGTGAGCGGAGGAAGTAGTATCGGAAGCGAAGATCGTGATAACAAAGGTACCATTTTAACTTGGGCCTATACTGCTTATAGATTGAGGCCTATGTTGGGACAAGATTAGAAGAGTTTAGCCTGACATTAGGGTTTGTCTTGTGTTGTGTCTTGCAGAGAAAATGGATCTAGTCAATGATCATGAATTTATGCCAATATTCATTGATTTGTTCAGGGAGCTGCCCTGTCTGTGGCAAGTAAACCACCCCTATTATAACAATAAAACAAAGAGGAAGGCAGTGCTGGATCAATTGCTGGAATTTATGAAGCCGGTGATCCCCACGGCAGATATCCCCTATTTGAAGGCCCCAATTGGTGGCATGAGGAGCACTTATCTTAGGGACACAAGAAGGTCCAGGATTCCCTATGACAGACTGCATTTTCTGGCAGGCCAGACTGAACCCAGGCCAGCACTCTCGACTCTTCCTTCCACACTTCCTCCCCCACCAGCTGAGGCTTCAGAAGCCCAACCCGGGCCTTCCAGGCAGCAACATGTGGAGGAGCCCAGCTTGAGCCAGGTATAGCATTCTTCTAAATATTTCTGTTTGTCAAATTAATGATGTTAAATCTATGTTAGTTTTGATAACTAATTTCTGATTTCACAAAGTGTTTTACATATCAATAGACAGTAGTGGCCACAAATGATTGTGACAAGAATGAAAAATGCTGAGCTCAGAATGATAGTCTTTTCTATTTATTAACATTCAATTTGCAACAGTCATGAGATGAAAATTGTGTGTTATTGATGAACCAAAAACTAAAACGATGTCCCTTTTTCATACACAGGAAAGTCTCAGCCAGGAGATAGCAGGGGTAAGTGGCAGCCAGGAGGTGGCCGGCCCAGTAGCCTGCCTGATACCCAGGTCCCTCCCCTCTGCCTTCCACAAAAAAGTGTCAGGAAAAGGAGTAACGTGAAGGAGGCAGCAATTGGCCTATTTTGGATGGCTACTGCGGCCCTCAGAACCCTCCAGAGTCTTCAAGAGGACTTTGCCTATATTACAGCCTGCAAAATGCTGGAAATGGAGGAGTGCCAACGCCTAATATGTGAGTATCTCATCTTACAAGCCCTAAATAAGGGGTTGAGGGGCCAACTCACAAGCCAAAGCCACGTTTGTGAGTTCAACCATGGTCCTCCTCCTCAAGGTCCTCCTCCTTCTCCACCTGCTGCCACACCTCCAACACCAGAGACACAGCCTGGAAGGAAGCGTGTAAGGAAGACCAGAGAGTGATGGCCCTGGGTTTAGTCTGGTCTAGCAAAAGATGCAGGCTGTGGTAGTACCACAGCCTGGGGACATACATGTCATCTCCTGCTGTTCCTGATCTCTTGTAGTCCTGGACCGGATTGTGCTCACTATTATAAGGACCCCTCAGGCCACCAATTTTGACTGTAAAATTATTGATGTGTACCCTGGGGTACAAAGGCTTCGCAAATTTCACCAGTTTATCCAGCGTTGCCTTCTTCCTTATTTTGTTATGACCCAGAATAAATGGCTATTTATTTTTCACAAATACTTGCCTATGTGTTTTACTTCAAAAAGGACAGTTTGTTTGGGAGTAGGCAAGTACATTTCCAAAATACAATGCCAAATTAACAAGGGACACCAACACCAACCAATCTCCTTGAGATTCTAAAATACAATATAATAATGGTGTTGTGGTAACTTGACACACAAAACCCACAAAAATAATTATGGAGATCACCAAAAAAAAAAAAAATAACAAAAAACAGGAGATCTTGATTAAAAAAAACAAACAACAAATTATCAAAAATATAAAAACATAAAACCCAAACAAAATTCGGTAGATCTGACAAATACAAATATTATATTCATGAAATCACGAGAAATAATAAAGAAAGAAGTTTGTGAGAACTCTGTGTGAATATAAGCAGCAAAACCACTTCATTCTTCTAGCTTTATAAAGAAGAAGAGAGTGCGCTGCATTAAACAATTTAAAACATTGCAGCATGACGAAAGTGCTATATCCATTACGAATGCTATTTTTACCGGACTGAGCAGGTCCGTCTCAGAATTTCTTCTGAGCATGTGTGGCACTTTGTGCGTCGGAATTGTCCACACACGGTCGGAATTTACGCGAACAGATTTTGTTGTCGGAAAATTTTATAGCCTGCTCTCAAACTTTGTGTGTCGGAAATTCTGATGTAAAAAGTCTGATGGAGCCCACACACAGTCAGAATTTTCAACAACAAGCTCCGATTGCACATATTCTGCCGGAAAGTCCAACCGTGTGTACAGGGCATAAGTATGAGGAGCACCCCTTCACAGGATTCACAGTTTAAACCTGTTTACATCTACTTAGAACTTCAGAACATTTGGGCACAAACAAAATAAAGCTGGCAACACACACACATATTTTCATCTGTTTGATCAAAAAATGAAAGTGTATGCAAGCCAAAACTTATATTTTCATTTTGAATACCATTAGATTAGGGATTAGGAGTTTTCTTTTCTGTCAGTAAGAGTGTGGCCGGAAGGAAACCTCCCAAAATGTGAAGTTCTCATTCATATATATATATATATATATATATATATATATAGATATATAGATATATAATATATCTATATATAATATATCTATATATCTATATATATATATATAATATATCTATATATCTATATATAGATATATATATATATATATATATATTTATTAGTGATTGGATAATGTAAAAATGTATTTATTCTTTTTCTAGCAAAACGATGTCCTGCCAATATGATTTATCATGAGAGTGCCTCCCCCTGCAAGAACTCCTGCTTTCACCTAGAGATACACAGCTTGTGTGAGGAGCACTATATGGATGGCTGCTTCTGTCCTGAAGGTGAGTACCATGGGGCTGATATACCAACTACACGGTCACACTGTGTTCTTCTTAACAATGTAATATGCAATGTGTGGGTTCATATGGAAATATCTTTCGTACCTCTCATGATATCCATGTTTCAGTGGACAGAGATCTTGCTTTTAGTATAGTTTTTTTAACATGTAACTTTCCGGTTTCCCCTGTTACTAAAAAGAAAAACTAAGAAAAATTAACTGTGAAGCATTTTATTTTATTTTGCCCCCAAACCAGTGGAGTCTCTGTAGGATTTTTGTTGGGAAATTTCTCCAACTGGGACAATAACAAAAACACATGAGAGGTGAACGGTTCTAATTAGTGCTGAACTGCACATATCTGGGTTCAGTTTGAGGCAGATTCAGCGAATATGACCAAAGTTCAGGTGCTGAATCTGAACCCCATTAAAGTCAATAAGAGCTGAATGTTAAAAGTTAATATCAGCCATTTTCTAAGCTGGCTACTGCCTAGGAAAAAATGTACCAAAGCAAAAAAAAAAAAAAAAAAAATTCAACTGTTTAGAGAGAGCAGTAATTTTAGTAATGCTTACAGTGAAAAATTAAAAATTCAAAATTCTATTCAATTACTGGCCTGAGAGATGCCTTGACCCTGCCTGTGAAATGGCACATCTGTGCAATGTATACAACCCACTACAGCAAAATGACATTTACATAACAAAAACAAAAGCCCCTGGTGAGGTCTGTGGGCAAGGGCCTAACAGAATCTGGAAGTCCCTTTTAATTCTAAAGAGCCCCCCAGATACAGCCGCCCTATGTGAATCAGTAAGGGAACATTGTATCCCTACTCATTCATGAAAAAAAGGTACCCACACACATACACAGATTTTGACAAGTCTATTAATAAAATTAAAAAAAATCTCAAAAAAGTCCAGTGATGTACATCCACCATCAATTGCATCATCCAGCGAGTCAATTACAATGACCGCTGACCCACCAGAAGAAAAAAAAGGAGATCCTATGCAATATAGGGGAGAGGGATGAGAAACAGGGTAGGGAGGATTAGGGGATTTGAAAGGGAAATTTGTATTAAATATTATTATTGGTATTATTATTTGGTTGGGCCAAAGGCTTAGGAGAAATTTCTATTTGTTTTCCTTGTTTTCAGGCACTGTACAGGATGACTACACTGATAAAGGATGCATTGCGGTTAGTGAGTGTCACTGTAAACACAGAGGGACTCTGTATGCTCCAGGCGAAAAAATGCAGAATGAGTGTGATGAATGGTAAGCATTTCTTGACAAACATCAGGAAAAAAGTTAGATAATCTGTTACTTAAAATTCTCCAATAGGTTTACATTGCAGGCACCTACAGGTGTCTACACATGTCTGTAGTGGCCTCCATGTCCCCACCACTATAGCCAACTCCCGGCCCTTCTAACCACCCTGGCCAATGGGAAAATGTGGGAGGCAAGAAAGGACTTACAAACATCAACGCTACCCGGAAGTGTATAGTCACAATGGCCTGGGCATCTGCCACAACTGGATTTAGGATGGTGTATAGGTATATGTGCAGGGATGGACTGGCCATCGGGACTACTGGGAGATTCCCGGTGGGCCGATGGCTCAGAGTGGGCCGGTTTCAGCCGCATCTGCGGTGCTCGGCGATCTACCCGTCAACCTCCGACAGCTGGCGCCTGACTGGTAGATCGTCTATCCCCATTGGCTTGTGACATCATCTGGGATAGACGAGAAGAGAGGAGGAGCCGCCGGGGAGCGAGCAGCGCTGCGTAACATGAGAGAGAACTTACTACAGACAGACGCTTCCTGCGCTACTCTGCATACTGGCTAGTAAGATCCCATGATCTGCCCTATAATGTGCCCCCTGATGTGCCCTATAATGTGCCCCCTGATGTGCCCTATAATGTGCCCCATCATGTGCCCTGATGTGCTATGTGCCCCAATGCGCCCCATAATGTGCCCTGATGTGCTATGTGCCCCATAATGTGCCCTGATATGCTTTGTGCCCCATAATGTGCCCTGATGTGCTATGTGCCCCATAATGTGCCCTGATGTGCTATGTGCCCCATAATGTGCCCTGATGTGCTATGTGCCCCAATGTACCCCATAATGTGCCCTGATGTGCCCCATAATGTGCCATGTGCCATAATGTGCCCTGATGTGCCCCAAGCCCTGATGTGCCCCGATGTGCCATGTCCCCCATGCCCTGATGTGCTATGTGCCATGTGCCCCGATGTGGCCCGAGCCCTGTGCCCTAATGTGCCATATGGCCTGATGTGCCATGTGGCCTGATGTCCCCCATGCCCTGATGTGCTATGTGCCCTGATGTGCTATGTGCCCCAATGTACCCCATAATGTGCCATGTGCCATAATGTGCCCTGATGTGCCCCGATGTGCCATGTGCCCCATGCCCTGATGTGCTATGTGCCATGTGCCCAGCTCCCTGATGTGCTATGTGCCCTGTGCCTTGATGTGCCATGTGGCCTGATGTACCCCATGCCCTGATCTGCCCCATGCCCTGATGTGCTCTGTGCCCTGATGTGCTATGTGCCCCATAATGTGCCCTGATGTGCCCCATAATGTGCCATGTGCCCCAATGTGCCATAATGTGCCCTGATGTGCCCCCAATGTGCCATGTGCCCCATGCCCTGATGTGCCCAGTGCCCTGATGTGCTATGTGCCATGTGCCCCGTGCCCTGATGTGCTATGTGCCCTGTGCCCTGATGTGCCATTTGGCCTGATGTGCCCCGTGCCCTGATGTGCCCCGATATCCTATGCCCTGATGTGCCCCATCACCTGATGTGCCCTGTGGCCTGATGTCCTATCCCCTGATGTTCCCCGTGACCTGATGTGCCTTGTGCCCTGATGTGCCCCATGCCCTGATGTGCACCAATGTCCTGTGCCATGATGTCCTGTACCCTGATGTACTGTGCCCTGACTTGCCCTGATGTGTTGTGCCCTGTACCCTGATGTGTTGTGCCCTGATGTACTGTGACCTGTGCCCTGAAGTCCTGTACTCTGATGTCCTGTGCCCTAATGTGCTGTACCCTGATGTGCTGAGCTCTGTACCCTGATGTCCTGTACCCTGATGTGTTGTGCCCTGATGTGCCCTGTACGCTGATGTGCTGGGCTCTGTACCCTGATGTGCTGTGCCCTGTACCCTGATGTGGCCTGGTGTGTTGTACCCTGATGTGTTGTACCCTGATGTGTCTTATGCCCTCATGTGCTGGGCCCTGTACCCTGATGTGCTGTGCCCTGATGTACCGTACCCTGATGTTTTGTGCCCTGGGCCGGTCTGGATGAAGTCCAGGGCCACATTTTTGTCCCAGTCCAGCCCTGTATGTGTGAAAATGATGCCTACATATTATGCCTGACAAAAGTTTATTATTACTTTATATCCACTAAGGCCCTTTTCAAATGGGTGGACTCTGTTCTGATCAGCAGGGAATCCACTCACAGATCCCCTGCTGATCAGAGCAGAGCAGGTGGAAGACAGGTCTGTGTCCGCTCAGTTTTTGCAGAGTGGACATGGACAGAGTCTGCTCTCCTCTTTGGGTAGCCAGGTGTAGACGGCCTCTGTTGTCCATTTACACCAGACTACCCTCCGGTATGATCTGCCTAAACAGAAGGGGATGGGTTCCCTTTCGTTTTTTTGAGCAGACTGGAGGTAGGCAGGTGTAAATGAACACAATTCCACTTACAGTACACTCGCCTATCCATCTAAACATGTCCGCCTGAAAAACTGACAGGCGGACCTGATCGCATCTCCCGTGTGAAAGGGGCCTTATTGCTAGGTGCATTATCTGCACACTATTAGAAAATATAATGTAACACACACCAAATCTGACATGTAAGTAAATGCTGTGTGAAAAATAATTCCTAATGGGCATATTTTCAGACATCAGCTCCTCTGCTTCATAATGTTCAGCATTTGCTACTTAAACTGTATTGCCCTGGATGTCCCTTCAGCCATTTTAGCTTTAAAGGGAATGCAAAGGAGTTTTGTATATAATTCCTTTCTTTATTTATGGTCAGGACAAACATATATACAAAATTAGTACAAAATACAAAAATATTATATATAATATAATATAGATAAATTATTTTTGTAATTTTCTTTATGAGCCAGAAGGTGGAGCTTCAGGCTCCTTTCATTGTTTTACAATTTCAGTTTGTTTCTTTCAAGCAAAAAAACTATTATATACAGACCCCAACTACTTAGGCCCCTTTCACACTGGGGCGGTTTGCAGGCGCTATTGCGCTAATTATAGCGCCTGCAAACTGACCTGAAACAGCCGCTGCTGTCTCTCCAGTGTGAAAGCCCCGAGGTGCACTTTTTTCCCGTCCTGCTAGCAGCATCTTAGAAGTGGTGAAGGAGCGGTGTATACAATGGGACAGCGGTGAAATCAATGGGACATCGTGGCTATACCGCCGGCAAAGCGCCTCTGCAGAGGCGCTTTTCGGTGGTTTTTAACCCTTTCTCGGCTGCTGGCGGGGGGTAAAACCACCCTGCTAGTGGCCGAATACCGACAGTAAAGCGCCGCTAACAATAGCGGCGCTTTACCACCGATGCCGCCCCCGCCCCAGTGTGAAAGGGGCCTTATGCTGAAATTGACACATTGAGGTGGAAACCCATTGCAGTGACTCGTCACTGACCTGATGATTGTCTGGAGTTTCAGATTTCTATTAGACAAATGGAGCCTCAAGGCAGACAGGAGGTCCTGGCCGTGGAGCTCATTACAGATCTAACAATCTGTAGTCTGGGCTAGCAAAATGACATAATTGCATAGTGCATAATAACTGATGATGAATTCCTAGCGCTTGCTTTCTCTCGTACCTGTAAAATGTACGTTTATATTTGTCATCATTTTTTGTATCAGAGAAGCATTGGCCCCAGCTGTCTCAATTTTTTGGGCAAAACGTTGACTTTCAATAACAGGTAACAACATTCCTACAAAGAAATATAAAGGGGATGTGCCCATAAAGGCTTCAGTTTTCATGTTGCGGTGGAATGCATATTTCAACTGATAATGCATATTTCGGTATTACATACATCAGATTACAGTATTTAGATACATGATAACCTGAACTAAAAGGATAAACTGCATCTATTTATGCCTTCAACGGGTTATATTTTCCATGAAGTATATAAGCTTGGCTTCACTTACAATATCATTACACAAGTATTTCTGTTACAGCCACTGTATATCAGGAAGATGGAACTGCACAGACCATGCCTGCCCTGGATCTTGCTCCATTGAAGGAGGAGCCCATATTACCACCTTTGATGGGAAGTCCTTTACCTTCCATGGTGACTGCTACTATGTGCTGTCCAAGGCAAGGAACTTTTTAGTTAATCTATTGCTCAGTTTTAAACCCGACCTGTTTATTAAAGTCAAAATATAAAGTACAATAAAGAGAACATGAAATAGCTTAGTTTGGCAATAGTTACAGTTATGAGAGAATTATTTAACCTCCAAAAATTATAACTTATACTACAGAGCGCGAGAAAGGGATCCTTAAAAAAAAAAGCGGAGCCTAAGTCCACAGGGGCGTGGCTTAAACATCGCTGACGTTCGCGTGAAGTGGCGTGCACATAAGACATGGCACAGGCACAAGGCTCACTGCTTAAAAGCTTTACACTCTGGGAGTGTCTGGTTGGCTGACAGAGGGACGGAGTGCATAAGGGCATGTAAGCTGTATGGTTTGTGTGGATACAGGCATTTCCAAGGGGCACATTTACTCAGCATTGAGACTGAGCCTTTATAGCAGCATATTATGTAAATTGCTAGACTAAAGCTCGGCAGTAGATGCATTTTGTTTAGTACCTCTGTTTTTTTTGTGCTTAGGACTATGTCTGCCCGTAGGAGGGGTAATTCGAATTCATCAGAGGGGAGTGCAAAGTCCCTGTGGTCAGAGCCTGAGGTTCCTAGTCGCACGCCTGCAGTTCCATCCTCCCCTGAAGGACCTGGAGCATCTGGCAAATCTGAACCATCTTGTCTCACAGGCATGGTGGCTACCCCAAACATGGCAGCTTCTGCATTCGTCACTAAGGACGATTTAGCTTTGACTCTGGCTGGTTTGGAGGGAAAAATAGCCAATTTGTTCGCATCATTCTCCCAGGAGGTGAGAAAACGTGGCAGGTCCCCTTCTCCTGCCCTTGACCTTCCCGTTTTGGAACAACAATGGGCAGATGATAGTGGGGTACCTTTGAGGGAAGGAGGTTCAGGTGAATCCTCTTCTGAGGATTCAGCATCTGAAGAACCTTTCTCAACTTCGCAACCTCAAAAAATGCTAATTCAATCCATTATGGACTTGGTCTGCTCTGGATATAAGTTGCCTCCTGCATAGGTGGATGAGGTTTCCTTCTCCTCTTTGGGTTCGCTAAAACCCCCACAGGGTTTTCATGCTTTCCCTATGCACCCATTACTGGAGCAACTGATTTATGCTGATTGGGATCACCCAGATAAGCGGTTTTCTCCCCCTAAGAAATTTTCATTTCTTTACCCTATGGAGAAAAAGTTCTCAAATAAATGGGATTTGCCAGCAGTGGATTCTGCTATCTCCTCTGTGAACAGGAGTTTAACCTGTCCAGTGGACAATGTACAAGTATTTAGAGATCCAGCTGATAAAAAGTTGGAATCTCTACTAAAAGCCTCATTTGCTGTAGCCGGTGCAGTGGTACAGCCTGCAGTAGCAGTAATAGGCACCTGTCAATCCCTTCGGGATGAACTCATGCAGGTTATTAAAAAAGTTCCTGCTCAAGCTGATGAGGCCCAAAGTTTAGCTGAGCTAACTAGGGCCCTATACTTTGCAGTGGACGCTATCAAGGATTCCTTCCATCAGGCGTCTCGCCTTGCGTTAATGTTGATACATATGTGCAGGACACTGTGACTTAAAAATTGGTCAGCCAAGTTACCGTGCAAGAAGCTCTTGGCTGGGTTTCATGGGGAAAGGTTGTTTGGGGAAGATTTGGATAAGTATATCCAAAAGATTTCTGGGGGTAAGAGTACCCTTCTGCTGGTTAACAAAAAGAATAAACTTCCCCTCCTATGCCTGGGGCAACAGCCTCCAGGAAGTATCGACGGCCTCCATCATCAGGGGCAAAGGGTAGGCCTCATAACCAGACACAGGGCTACAAAAAGACCTGGGGTCAGAAGTCCACAAAACAGAATCCCAAAGCTTCCTTGTGAAGGGGCACCCCCGCTCGATCGAGTGGGGGGAAGACTGCAGTGGTTTTCAGAAACTTGGCAGGAGGAAATCCAAGACAAGTGGGTCCTCTCTATAGTAGCCCTAGGCTACAAACTAGAATTCCAAGAGTTTCCACCATCGCGTTTTCAAACATCAAACATTCCTGAGGAACTGGACCGATTACTGTGTCAGGGAGTGATAATAGAGATTCCCTCAGAAGAGAGGGACATGGGGTTTTATTTATATCTCTTTATGGTACCAAAACCAAATGGAGATTTTTATTTAAAATTTCACAAGTAAAATACATAGATAACATAAATCAAAAAGAATATGTTTAAACAATAAAATAACATAACGTTTGTACAAGATATATTTTGAAGTACATTATCAGACAAGTATTTACAATATTTACATAACCCTCCCACTTCCCTCCCAAACCCCACCCACTTCCCTCCCAAACCCACCCACAAAAACCCAAAAGTACATAACAACAGTAAAGATAATAAAGACATCTCACAACAATAAATATATCAAGAATGTTTCAAAACAACAATAAAGGTAACAAGAACATTAACAAAACAACCCATTCCCACCCCTTATTAGCGAAAAAAAGACAAACTATCCCTATTATATACTATCCCTCAACCCTATCCCTACACAAACAATAAACACTCCTATACACTTTCTCCACACTGTCCCTTTTATTACCATCTGTAATCACCCTGAAAAACAAAAATAAAAAGGTTAATCGTTCAGGAACATCAGTAACATAATCCAAATATTTACATTATATACACCATTGTTTCCACTCCTCCAATTTCCATAACTTTCTTGCATCCTTCTCTCCTAACTTCTTATAATCGTAATATGCATAATTGTAAATCTTTCCTCGGACCATGGCCACACATTCTTTCACTTTAACCACTTCCTGCTTAAAAATCTAAATATTCCGAACATCCCACAAACACTCTTTAATACAATTCACAACAATCCATAACAACCTCTCCTCATTCCTCCCCAGATCACACAAACCATATAACACCATCTCATACGTTACATTATTCACACCAGTCAATCCCTCAATCATCTTCTCCATCCTTTCCCGTATTTTCTTCGCATAGCGACACTCCCAAAACACATGTACCACTCTCTCAATCCCCCCACACCACCAGTCTTGGACACACCTCACTGTCCACAAACCTTCTCCTTCTCTGAAACTCTCTTGTAGGCAAACACCCATGCACTCCCATCCATGCAATATCCTTCTGTCTATTATCCACTCCTTTACAGCACACATTCTTCCAGACTTTCTTACATTCGGCTACTCTTAAACCACCTATTCCTTCCATCTCCACCCTTTCTTTCAGTATCTGCATAACCTTTTTACTCTCACACCATTTATCTCGCGTCACATCTTGCAACCCATACCTCCTCATACACCTTTCAATCCTCACATAAAACCAAGGTGCAATAAAACATACAGGTTACCTCAAATCAACTTCACACAACTTTTATTTCTGTAACACACTCCCACATGCATATTTTACCATACACCCTGCAACATTCTCTTTCTCACTTAATCTCACACACATACTTACATACTTTACCACCAGAAATTTCTCAATACTCACCATACCTTTCCCGCCATTCATTACTCCTTTCATTACTTTCTCTCTTTTCAACTTCTCCATCTTAGACGACCAAAAAAAGGAAAAACACACTCTCACAATTTGTTTCATCACCCTATCTGGAGCTGGAAACACATAATATAAAAATAACAAAATCGGAATCACAACAGCCTTCACAATCAACACCTTCCCTTCCAACGACAAAGTCCTTAAAGACCAAAGATCAATTTTCTTTTTTACTTTCACTAACGCATCCTGCCAACTCTCTCTCCCATACAAATCAGAATCAAACTTGACACCTAAAATCCTCACTCCTCCCTCACAAAACTTCCAACCACACTCTTCAATCCCCCTCCATACACTAAACAATTTATACTCACTTTTCCCCATATTCACACAAAAACCACTTGCCATACAAAAAAATCTCAATCAACAACTTCACTGTTTTTAGCCCTGCCATATCTCTACAAATCACTGTCACATCATCCATGTATCCTATTACTTTCAAAACCCTGCCACCACTCCCTGGCACCTCCACCCCTCTCACACACTTATCTTTCATCAACATCCTCAACAAAGGTTCAATCACACAAATAAACAACACGGGTGATAGCGGGCAACCCTGTCTCACACCTGACCTAATACTTATATCACTCGTCATCCATCCATTCACCAAAACTTTACTTACCATACCTCTATACAGACACTTAATCCACCCAATCAACACCTCAGGTAACCCCATTCTCCTCAACACTTTAAACATAAAATCATGCGACACTCTGTCATACGCTTTTTCAAAATCCACAGCCAACACTGCCACTTCCTGCTTCCTCTCCTTACAAAACCATAACACATCCCTCAAGCTCACCAAACTTTCTGCAATAGACCTCCCAGGCACCGCACACGCTTGCTCCTCCCCCACAAAATTCTCCACCACTGCACGCAACCTATTCGCCAACACCTTCGCCACCACCTTATAATCTACATTCAACAATGATATAGGCCTCTAATTTTTCAACTCCCGCTTGTCACCTTTTTTATACAACAAAACAATCACGTTTTTTAACATAGATTCAGGCATCCTCCCCTCTTCCAAAACTTTCATCACCATCTCATACACGCAGTCACCAATCACCTCCCAAAACGTACAATAAAATTCAACTGGCAAACCATCACTCCCAGCATCTTACCTTTCTTCATACTCCCCAGACATTCATCAACTTCACCTTTACTCACTTTCTCCCCTAACATACTCTTATCCTCCATATCCAGACACATCTGCACCTGCTCCAACACTTCCTTCTCAACCCTCTCATCCCTCTTCTTTTCCATATATAAATCGGAATAAAACTTCCAGATTTCATCTCCCAACCTCTTTTTTCCACTTACCACCTGTCTACTCTCATCCAACACACTTGACAAATCCACCTTCCCACCATATACCTTTTTAAAGAAAAAACGCGTACACTTCTCATCCTTCTCCTTCACTACCATCCTTGCTTGCAACATAATCTCTCTCCCCCTCCGCTCCATAAAGACTCTCAATTTTCCTCTTGCTTCCACCAAATCACACCCCACATTCTCTCCAAATATTCCAATCTCTTCAGCCACCATTCATACGCCTCACGTTCCTTTTTTGCAATCTCACAACCTTTCCTTACAAAAAACCTCTTAGTCTGACCTTTCGCCCACTCCCACCACTCAATCACACTTAAAAAATCATTCCTCCTCCTTTTAAGTTTCCCAAAAAACTCAACATACTCTCTTTTCACACCCTCATCCTCCAATTCCACATTCAACTTCCACACCCCTTTACCATACATTACCTCCGATTCCATACTCACAACACACTCGATCCGACCATGGTCCGAGAAAGGCTCCCGCTGGATGACAAAGGATTCCGGCTGTAAATTTTTTGAAATGAAACAAAAATCAATTCTAGATTTTACAGTACCCTTATCACTAAAATATGAAAAACCACCACCTTCACCCACATCCCTTAACCCAAACAACCGCAAAATCTCACCCAACTCCTTCCCAGACTTATCAACAATGTACAACAATGTACAAGTATTTAGTGATCCAGCTGATAAGAAGTTGGAATCTCTACTTAAGGCCTCATTTGATGTAGCTGGTGCGGTAGTACAACCTGCAGTGGCAGCAATAGGCATCTGTCCATCCCTTCGGGCTGAATTCAAGCAGGTTTTTTAAAAAAATAAAAAAGTTCCTGCTCAAACTGAAGATGCCCAAAGTTTAGCTGAGCTATCTAGGGCCCTATACTTTGCAGTGGACGCTATCAAGGATTTTATCCATCAGGGGTCTCGCCTTGCGCTCATGTTGATACATATGCGCAGGATTCTGTGGCTAAACAGCTGGTCAGCCGAGTTACCATGCAAGAAGCTCTTGGATGGGTTTCTGTTTCATGGAGGAAGGTTGTAACCTTCTCCTTAGATGTCTAGGGCAACAGCCTCCAGGCAGTTTTGATGGCCTCCACCGTCAGGGGCAAAGGATAAGCCTCATAACCAGACACAGGGCTATAAAAAGCCCTGGAGTCAGAAGTCCACAAAACAGAATCCCAAAGGCTTCCTTGTGAAGGGGCTCCCCTGCTCAATCGAGTGGGGGGAAGACTGCGGTGGTTGTCAGAAACTTGGCAAGAGGAAATCCAAGACAAGTGGGTCCTCTCTGTAGTAGCCCTAGGTTACAAACTAGAGTTCCAAGAGTTTCCACCATCGTGTTTTCTAAGCTCAAATGTTCCCAAGGACCCAGTAAAGAAAAAGTCCTTATTTTCTGGCACTGGACCGATTACTGTATCAGGAAGTAATAATAGAGGTTCCCTCAGAAGAGAGGGACATGGGTTTTATTCAAATCTCTTTATGGTACCAAAACCAAATGGAGATGTCAGACCCATTCTAGATCTCAGGAATCTGAATCACTTCCTAAACATCCACTCCTTTCGAATGGAGTTGATTCGGTCAGTTGTTTCCACCCTATGGGGAGGAGAGGTTCTAGCATCCATAGATATCAAGGATGCGTATCTACATATGCCAATATTTCCAGCTCACCAGAAGTTTCTGCGGTTTGCGGTAGAGCAGCGCCACTTTAAGTTCATGGCCTTGCCTTTTGGGTTAGCCACCGCTCCCCGACTGTCTACAAAAGTGTTAGCCCCAATACTAGCAAGACTAAGGGGCCAGGGTATAATTGTAATAACATACCTAGATGACCTTCTACTGTTATGCCCTGTACACACGATCGGACATTGCGACAACAAAATCCATGTATTTTTTCCGATGGATGTTGACTCAAACTTGTTTTGCATACACACGGTCGCACAAAGTTGTCGGAAAATCCGATCGTTCTAAACGCGGTGACATAAAACACGTACGTCGGGACTATAAATGGGTCCGTAGCTTTCGTCTCTTAATTTATTCTGAGCATGCATGGCACTTTGTGCGTCGGAATTGTCCACACACGGTCGGAATTTACGCAAATGGATTTTGTTGTTGGAAAATTTTATAGCCTGCTCTCAAACTTTGTGTGTCAGAAATTCTGATGGAAAAAGTCAGATGGAGCCCACACACGGTCAAAATTTCCGACAATAAGATCCGATCGCACATATTCCGTCGAAAAGTCCGACCGTGTGTATAGGGCAGTAGATCAGTCAAAAGCAGGGTTAAATCTAGGGGTGTCCAGAACAGTCAGTTATCTGAGACACCTGGGTTGGATTCTCAATCTAGAGAAATCATCCTTACAGCCGGTAAGAAGGCTGCAGTATTTGGGCCTGGTCATAGACACAACCCAGGAAAGGATGTTCTTGCCTCAGGTAAAGGTCAACGCTCTAAGAGAGCTGGTCCAGGCGGTCAAGGCAAAGAAGGGTCCTTCCATTCGCCTTTGTATGAGACTACTAGGGAAGATGGTAGCTTCCTTTAAATCGGTTCCCTATGCCCAGTTTCGTTCAAGACTGTTGCAACACAGTATTCTGTCTGCTAGGAACAAACAGATCCAAGCCTTGGATTATCCAATGAATCTGGCTCCAAAAGGTACGCCAGAGTCTCAACTGGTAGTTGATAACCAGGAATTTACAGAAGGGGGAATCCTTCATTCCAGTTTCCTGGAAAGTAGTAACAATGGATGCCAGCCTGTGGGGCTGGGGAGCAGTTCTAGAAGAGACCACTGTTCAAGGGAAGTGGTCAGAGTCCGAGAAGACCTTGCCCATCAATATCCTAGAGATTCGGGCAGTACGTCTGGCTCTAATAGCCTGGATGTCCAGGTTGCTGAATGCTCCTGTGAGGATACAATCTGACAATGCCACAGCAGTGGCCTATATCAATCACCAAGGGGGCACCAGAAGCCCCGCTGCCCAAAGGGAGGTGGACTATATTCTGTCTTGGGCAGAGAAACATGTTCCTTGCCTATCTGCAGTTTACATTTCAGGAGTGGAAAATTGGCAGGCAGATTTTCTGAGCCGTCAACAGTTGTTGCCTGGAGAATGGTCTCTACATCCCGATGTCTTTTTGGCCATATGCCAAAGATGGGGTACGCCGGATGTAGATCTATTGGCGTCCAGGTTCAACAAGAAGTTGGACAACTTTGTGGCGAGAACAAGGTATCCACCTGCACTCGAAGTAGATGCGTTAGTGATCCCGTGGAATCAGTTTTCACTGATTTATGCATTCCCTCCAGTTCAGCTGCTGCCATGGCTGCTTTGGCTGCTTCACAGGATTAGGGAAGAAGGGAAGCCGGTAATCCTAGTGGCCCGGCATGGCCCAGAAGACCCTGGTATGCAGGGATCATGAGAATGGCAGTAAGGGAGTCTTTGACTCTTCCAACTCATCCGGACCTGCTGTCGCAGGGACCTGTATTCCTGCCTTACAAACACTAAATTTAACAGTGTGGCTATTGAAGCCCACATTCTAAAAAATTGGGGGCTTTCAGGTTTGGTAAT
Source organism: Aquarana catesbeiana (assembly GCF_042186555.1). Classification (NCBI taxonomy): domain Eukaryota; kingdom Metazoa; phylum Chordata; class Amphibia; order Anura; family Ranidae; genus Aquarana; species Aquarana catesbeiana. The sequence continues at coordinate 102,020,784 of NC_133334.1, read as the reverse complement.
AACCACACTGATTAATGCCAGAAAGCCAGCCTCCAGGACCATTTATTACAGGGTCTGGAAGGCCTACGTCACTTGGTGTGAAACCAAGGGTTGGCATCCTCGTAAGTATGTCATAGGAAGAATTGTGGCCTTTCTACAATTAGGAGTAGAAATTAAGCTGTCTTTGAGTACAATCAAGGGTCAGATTTCAGCCTTGGCAGTATTTTTCCAAAGGCCGCTTGCTTTGCACTCTTTAGTCCGGGCATTCATACAAGTCATAACTCGGATAACTCGGCCAGTTAGAATACCCTTGTGCCCATGGGATTTGAATCTGGTTTTGTCGGTGTTGCAAAGACAACCCTTTGAACCTATACGGAATATTCCTTTGATCCTTTTGACAAGGAAATTGGTATTCCTAGTTGCAATAACCTCTGCAAGAAGAGTATCAGAATTGGCTGCTTTCCCTTGTAAAGAGCCATACTTAATCATTCACAAGGATAAGGTTGTGCTGCGTCCCTACCCAACCTTTTTGCCAAAGTTAGTGTCTGGGTTTCATCTGAATCAAGATGTTTCCTTAGAAGAGGAAAAGGATCCTGGACAGCCGCACTCAATGAAGAAAGGCATCTTTATTAGACAAAAATAGATCAAATCCAAAATACAGTCACATCAGAGGTGGATAGCACAGGGAAAATTGCTAACGCATTTCACATCAACTGATGCTTACTCATAGTTATGAGTAAGCATCAGTTGATGTGAAACGCATTAGAGATTTTCCCTGTGCTATCCACCTCTGATGTGACTGTATTTTGGATTTTATCTATTTTTGTCCACAAGATTTTTTCCATTCACAAGATTTTATCAAATGGATGTAAGATGGCAGGAGGACACCGCCTTTGGGCGCAGTGTTCTGCAGGCAGCAGTATAGGTCCTCACGCCTGGCGGCGGCTATTTGCTTTCTGTCTCCCTCCCCTCAGGTGGCATTGCTTTGGGACATCCCATATAGTTATTACTAGGGATGAGCCGAACACCCCCCGGTTCAGTTCGCGCGATCTTTAGAACCCCATTAAAGTCTATGGGACTCGAACGTTCACAATCAAAAGTGCTAATTTTAAAGGCTAATATGCAAGTTATTATCCTAAAAAGGGTTTGGGGACCCGGGTCCTGCCCCAGGGGACATGTATCAATGCAAAAAAAAAGTTTCAAAAATGGTAGTTTTCTCGGGAGCAGTGATTTCAATGATGCTTAAAGTGAAAAAAAAAAAAGTGAAATATTCCTTTAAATATCGTACCTGGGGGGTGTCTATAGTATGCCTATAAAGTGACGCCTTTCACCTGTGCTTAGAACAGTCCCTGCACAAAATGACATTTTTAAAGGAACAAAAGTCATTTAAAACTGCTTGCGGCTTTAATGTAATGTCGGGTCCCGGCAATATGGATGAAAATCAGTGAGTCAAACGGCATGGGTACCCCCCAACCCCCAGTCCATTACCAGGCCCTTTGGGTCTTGTATGGATATTAAGGGGAACCCCAAACCCAAATTAAAAAAGGAAAGGTGTGGGGCCCCCAGGCCCTATATACTCTGAACAGAAATATACAGGCGGTGCAAACAAGACAGGGACTGTAGGTTTGTTGTTAAGTAGAATCTGTTTGTAATTTTGAACTGGTACATTTTTAAAGTGTAGCTCCAGCCCAAAAAATCTGTTTTTAAGCTTTTTGGAAAACATAGGGAAGGGTTATCACCCCTGTAACATTTGTTTTGCTGTCTGTGCACCTCTTCAGAAGATTTCACCTCACTTTCTGTCCCAATGACAAATGTTTTTTGAAAATTTGGGTTTTTTAGTGAAACAAGGATTGGTAATAAAGCATCAGTGAAGAGGAGATGTTTTTCCCATATTAACTCTTACGGGAGAGAATTTCCCTTCCTAGGGGATTTCATCTCACTTCCTGTTGTCTCCTTCCGTTTGCAAGTAGTCATTTGTAAGTTGGATGTTTGAAAGTAGGGGCCTGCCCTATATACTCTGCATAAATTGGGGCCTTAGGTGTTGGTGTTGCCACAACACTGTAAGCCTTCACAGTTACTCTTGGTGGGCGCAGGAATGGGCTGTGCTGTGAAATATTAGATCAAGAATTGTAATTACATGCCATTGTTGAACAGTGGTAGAAAAATTGGGCCTTTGGTAGTGGTGGTGCTGGTGCCACAACACTGTAAGTCCTCACAGTTACTCTTGGTGGGTGCTGGAACGGGCCCTGCTGTGAAATATTATATCAAGAATTGTAATTACATGCACCTGTTGAACAGGGGCAGAAAAATTGGGCCTTTGGTGGTGGTGGTGGTGTTGCCACAACACTGTAAGCCCTCACAGTTACTCTTGGTGGGCGCTGGAACGGGCCCTGCTGTGAAATATTAGAACAAGAATTGTAATTACATGTCCTTGTTGAACAGGGGCAGAAAAATTGGGCCTTAGGCACTGGTGCCACAACACTGCAACCCCTCACAGATGCTATAGTTGGAGCACAGGAATGAGCCCTGCTGCAAAGTATTGCATCAAAAATTGTAATTATACGCCCCTGTTAAACAGGGGCTGAAAATTTGGGCCTTGGGCACTGGTGCTAGTGCCACAACACTGCAACCCCTCACAGATTCTCTAGTTGGAGTGCAGGAATGAGCCCTGCTGAAAAGTATTGCATCAAAAATTGTAATTACACGCCCCTGTTAAACAGGGGCTGAAAAATTGGGCCTTGGCCACTGGTGGCAGTGTCCAGAACCAAAAATGTTCTTACAAGCTATCAGCATGAAAATTGAGGAGGCAGAGGATTGTCACTCAGCATAACAGAAAAAAATCAATCGATTACATCAGCATCAGGTGCTTGGTAGCTGGTGATCCAAGATTGATTCATTTTTGTGAAGGTCAGCTGATCGACCGATTCGGTGGACAGGCGCACCCTGTGATCGGTTACAAAGCCTCCAGCAGCAATGAATGTGCATTCCGAAAGAACGCTGGATGCAGGACAGGACAGTCAATTGCATACTGTGCAAGCTCTGGCCAGTGATCCATCCTCAAGACCCAGTAATCCAGAGGATTTTCAGTGGGAAAGGTGTCCAAGTTTGATCTTGCCCCTAGGTAATCCTGTACCATGTGAATCAGACGCTGGCGATGGTTGCTGGAACCGATCAAACCTTGGGGCTGTGGACTAAAAAATTGTCTGAACGCATCGGTCAGACAGCCACCTTCTCCATTGTTCCTTCTGTGACTGACCGAAGCCTCAGCAACACGTTGTCCATGAGGACCAGGAAATTGTAACCTCCCAGGCTCTGGAAACGCGTTGCACAAACCTTTCTGCAAGGCCTCCCGAAGATGTTTCATCCTCTGCTCCCTCTGTGATGGCAAGATAAGGTCCGCAACCTTACCCTTGTAACGTGGATCAAGGAGGGTTGCCAGCCAGTAATCATCCCTCCCTTTGATACCACGAATACGAGGATCCTTCCGCAGGCTTTGCAGGATCAGGGAGACCATACAGCGTAGGTTTGCTGAGGCATTCGGTCCAGAGTCCTCTGGGTCACTAAGGACGACATGATCCGCAGCCACCTCCTCCCAGGCATGTACAAGTCCATGGGTTTCTTTGGACTGTAAATGATCCCTTGAAGACTGCGGCTGATGCTGAGTGCCAGGCTCCACCTCCATGCTGAGACAATCCTCCTCCTCCTTGTCCTCCTCCAGTGTGATCGGCGGGCACGCAGGAACACTGTCTAGATAAAGGGGGCCTTGAGAGGTAAGGAAGTCCTCCTCCTCCCTCTGTTCTGCCTCAAGTGCCCTGTCCATTATTCCATGCAGTGTGTGCTCCAACAGGTGGACCAGAGGGACAGTGTCACTGATGCATGCACTGTCACTGCTCACCATCCTCGTGGCCTCCTCAAATGATGACAGGACAGTGCATGCATCCCTGATCATAGCCCACTGGCGTGGGGAAAAAAAAAACAAGGTCCCCTGACCCTGTCCTGGTGCCATAGTCACATAGGTACTCATTGATGGCCCTCTACTGTGTGTGCAGCCGCTACAGCATGGCCAACTTTGAGTTCCACCTGGTGGACATGTCACAGATTAGGCAGTTCTTGGGCAAGTTAAATTCCTTTTGGAGGTCAGCCAGCCGAGCACTGGCATTTTGTGACCTGCGGAAATGCACACAGACTTTCCTGGTCTGCCTCAGGACATCCTATAAGCCCAGGTACCTGCCCAAGAACCGCTGCGCCACCAAGTTAAGGATGTGAGTCAAACAGGGCACATGTGTCAGTTGTCCCTGTCGGAGGGCAGAGAGCAGGTTGGGGCCATTGTCGCAAACCACAATACCTGGCTTAAGCTGGCGTGGCATCAACCACCTCTGAACCTGCCCCTGCAGAGCTGACAGAAACTCTGCCCCAGTGTGGCTCTTGTCCCCCAAGCACACTAGCTCAAGCACCACATGGCATCTTTTTGCCTGTGTGCATGCGTAGCCCCTTGAATGGCTACGGAGCACCACTGGTTCTGAGGACAAATCAGCACAGGAAGAGGCCATGGAGAAAGAAGAAGAGGAGGTGGTGGAGGAGAGAGGAGTGGCAGAATCACCACTAGTAGAATTTTGGAGGCATGGTGGCGGAACAACCTCCAACACTACTGCACCCTGTCCCGCATCCTTCCCAGCTGCCAGAAGAGTCACCCAGTGTGCGGTGAAAGATAGGTAACGTCCCTGTCCATACCTGCTGGACCATGAGTCCGCGGTAATATGCACCTTACCGCTGACCGCAATCTGTCCAGCGATGCCAAGACATTGCCTTCCACATGCCGGTAGAGAGCCAGAACCGCCTTCCGTGAGAAAAAGTGGCATTTGGGAGCCTGCCACTGAGGAACCGCACATTCCACAAGCTCATGGAAGGGGGCAGAGTCTACCAACTGAAAAGGCAGCAGTTGAAGTGCTAGCAATTTAGCCAAGCTAGCATTCAAGCGCTGGGCATGTGGATGGCTGGGAGCGAACTTCTTTCGGCGTTGCAGCAGCTGGGGCAGGGAAATTTGCCTGGTACAATCTGACGTCGGTGTAGCGATAGCAGATTGCCTGCAAGTACTTGGCTGTGACACACCTAATTCTAAACCTTCATTCCTCTCAGTGCAGGCTTCAGAGAGGACTGAAGGTATAGTGGGGTTGGAGATCCCAGCTGATGAGGAGCAAGGAGAGGTCCGCTTTGTTCTTTGGTGTGGGTCTTTTAGGTACGCTTGCCAATGAACTGCATGGCAGGTCGACATATGTCTGGTCAAGCATGTGGTGCCCAAGCAGGTGATGTTTTGGCCACGCGAGATACGCTTGAGACATATTGCCACGTACCTGACGGTAGAGCTTGATATGCAGAGGACGGCCTCTCTTACCCCTCTGACTCTGGGCCTCCTGGTAGAGCAGACAGGAGGCCCAGGAGTGGAACTGGAAACAGCTGCAGGTGGAACGGTAGTTCAGCAGGATTCTCCAGATAGCAGAGAAGGCAGGTATAAGCAGGCCGGGTCATACACTGGCGGGCACCTCAGGAGCAGGTGCGGAGGCAAAAGCGTAGTCAGGATACAGGCCGGGTTGGTGATGGGCTGGCAGCGAGGTAGTAGAGGGAGCAGGCAGATGCGGTGGTCAAAACAAGCCGGGTCAGATGCAGGCAGCAAACAGCAGAGTCGGAGGCAGATGACAAGTACAGGTATCAGATGCAGGCAAAGAGGAACACACAGGAACGCTGTAGAACGGACAGCACTGGGTCTAGGCACTGACTGATTTTGCCTGTTGGGCGCCAAAAGCTGACACAGGGTGCGCGCGCACACTGGCATTCTGACTGAGCAAACAGACTGTCTTGCATTCCCATCCCGAGTACTGGCATGCTCTTCTTGGCAATGCACATATGTGCGCATGGGCGCACGCAGATGCACCGGAGGTGCTCTGACAGAGGCTGAGGTCACAGGTCGTCTTCTTCGGCCGCCATCTTGGGAATTGGCTAGCCCTTCCTGACATTGCCCCCCCCTAACAGGCAGCCTCCGGATACCCAATCTGGCCACCTTGTCAGGATAAGACCTCTTGAAGGTTCGGATAAGTTCTTGGGCATGAATGTTGGCTTCTGGTTCCCACGAGTTGTCCTCAGGGCGGTATTCCCTCCACTTAATCAGGTATTGAACTTGATTCCTCCTTCTCCTGCAATCTAAGATCGCCTCTACTTCGAATTCCTCTTCACCGTCTACCACCATGGGTTCGGGTGGCCCTGTATTTGATCCGGAAAAGGGTTAGGGACAGCGGGCTTCAGTAGGGTTATATGAAACACAAGATGGAGGTCTCTGGTAGCTCAAGTTCATAAGCAATATTGTTAATACGCCTCTTTACAGGGAAAGGTCCTACAAATTTGGGACCTAATTTCCTCGAGGGACAGGTTAGTTTCAGGTTCATTGTAGCCAACCAGACTTGGTCCCCTGGATTTAGGATCAACTCCCCTCTTCTCTTCTTGTTGAAGATCTCTTTATTGTAAGCTTAAGTCTTAGCCATCGTCTCCTGTAACAGTTTGTTGTTGGAGTTAAAGAAATCCAGCGTTTCAAGTACAGCGGGTACAGGGCATTCCGGAATGTTATTAAACAGAAAAGAGGGATGAAAACCATAGTTTGCGAAGAAAGGACATTGTTTCGTGGCTGAGTGAGTAGAATTATTGTAGGAAAACTCGTCCAAGGGAAGTAGGGACATCCAGGCAGATATTGTTCAAGTGTTTGATTGGTTCTTTCTGTCTGCCCATTAGTTTGCGGGTGATAGGCTGAAGAAAATGAAAGTTCAATCCCAAGAGATTCGCACAAAGATCTCCAGAATCTGGAGGTGAACTGGACCCCTCTGTCAGAGATGATATTTGCTGGAACCCCATGGAGTCTTATAACTTCTCTGATGAAAATCCATGCAGTCTCTTGTACAGAAGTACCCTTCCTGAGAATAAAGTGGGCCATCTTGGATAATTGGTCGACAAAAATAGTACTGTAGCCCACTCAGATTGGGGCAGCTCCACAATAAAGTCAATTGAGATCATTCGCCAAGGTCTATGCGGGACGGGTAATGGTTTCAACAGACCCCAGGCCCTGGACTTGCTGCTCTTGTTGCGGATACAAGTAGTACAAGATTCTACATATTTCCTGCAGTCCTTCGCCACCCCAGGCCACCAAAAAGTTCACTGCACAAGTTTGGAGGTCTTGCTGACGCCAAAGTGCCCTGCAAGCACGTGATCATGGCACATACCCAAAGTGGCCGTTCGCAGATCCTCCGGCACAAAGATCTTATCCTCATACCAGAGTAGCCCCTGTCCATAAGGTGGTCCCGAGTGGTGCAGAACTACCCACTGAGGCTTGCTTGATCCAGGTAATTAATTCTCCTTGTAGAAGAAGGAAATTCCCAGAGGACAGGATCATATCCAGGAGGAAGACTTCTTGAGATTTGCTGAACATGCGTGATAGTGCGTCTGGCTTTATGTTCTTAGATCCGGGTCTGTATGTCAAATGAAAGGTAAATCTAGAAAAGAAAAGTAGGTATTCTAGATTCTTGTGGTCTGTATAGATTAAGATTGGATGCGCAGTTACCTCCATTCTTCTAGTGCCGCCTTGATCGCTAGAAGTTCGCGTCATAGTTCTTCTCTGCGCTTGACAGTTTGAGAAAAGAATGCAACCAGGTGCAACAGGGCCTTGGGACCCTGTCTTTGGGACAGAATGGCTCCAACCACTGTTTCCGAGGCATCCACTTCTAAAACATAGGGTAGGGCCGAGTCGGAGTGCTTCAAAACAGGTGCAGAAGTGAACAACTTCAGCGCCTCGAAGGCAGCCTGAGCCTCTGGGGACCAACGGAATCTGGAACCTTGTTTGGTGAGTTGTGTGATGGGGGCAATGATCGCTGAAAACCCCCCGAATGAATTTTCGGTAAAAGTTTGCAAAACCTATGAAGCGTTGAATGCCCTTCTTGTCACAGGGAGTTGGCCAGTCCAAGATAGCTGTGACCTTCTGGGGATCCATCTTGATACCTTTGGTGGAAATGATCAGGCCCAGGAATTGCATACTCTGGCATTCAAACTCGCACTTCTTGGGTTTGGTGTATAATCCATGTTGTCGAAGGCGAGTTAGTACGCTTCTGACATGTCTGCGGTGGTTGTCTAGGGAGGAAGAAAACATTAGTATATCATCAAGGTATACAATAACAGACAAGTTATCTCGGAAGATGTCATTAATGAAGTGCTGGAAAGTGGCTGGGGAGTTGCAGAGTCCAAAGGGCATTACAAGATACTCAAAATGCCCAAATCGTGTGCGGAAGGCAGTCTTCCATTCATCGCCTTCTCGAATGCACACCAAATTATAGACACCACGAAGATCCAGTTTTGTAAATATGGTGGCGGAGCCAAGTCTCTAAAAAAGTTTGGGTACTAATGGAAGTGGATAACGGTTTTTAACCGTATATTTGTTGAGCTCACGGTAATCCACACAGGGCCATAGTGAATGATCTTTCTTCTCAACAAAGAAAATTCCTGCCCCGGCTGGAGATGTAGAAGGGCGGATGAACCCTTTTTTAAGATTGTCATCAATGTAGTCTTTTAGAGCTACCAGCTCACTTTCGGACAGGGGGAAGATTCTCCCGAAAGGGACTTTGGCTCTGGGAAGTAGCTCTATAGGACAGTCGTAAGACCGATGAGGAGGAAGGATCTCTGCGCCTTTCTTGCTTAATACATCTAGAAAGTCATGGTAGGCTGTGGGCACGAGCTGACTGATCTCAGAGTCTGTGTCAAGGCATAGCAGAGCGAGTACACCACAGGGGGTCTGTAAGCAGTACTGGATGCAGTAAGGGGAGACAAACTTAATTCCTTCCTTAGTCCAGTCAATGTGGGGGTTATGGGCCCTCAGCCAGGGCATACCAAGGATGACCGGGAACAAAGGGGAAGCGATGGCGTCCAGACGTAGCAGTTCTTGGTGGTCTTTGGAAATGGTGGTAAGCAGAGGAATGGTTTCATGAGTAACTGCTCCAGATTTAATAATGGATCCATCGGCCAGATTAACCGAGAGCTTCTGTGCCTTGGGTTGTAATGGGATATGATGTCTGGCAGCAAAGGTCAAGTCCACAAAACAGCTGCAGGCTCCAGAATCAATTATGGCGGAAGTCTGAATAGTCCCTCCTGGCAGGTGTAAAGAGATGGGAAGAGTAAGATGAGCGGAATGGTTAAGCAAACTTGGAGTTGACGAGGCAGAAGTAGTTGAGAGGGACTTATGAGGTTTAACTGGGCAGGACCTCACGTAATGTCAGGATCCCCCACAGTACAAACACAGGTTCTGCTGGTGACGACGTTGTCATTCTTCAGTGGAGAGAGAAGGGCGTGGCAGGCCGAGTTGCATAGGTTCTGGAGTATCAGGAGCGGGAGTGGCAGGAGCTGGTGGAGCAGGATTGAAGGAGCTGGGTACCCGGGGTAACAACCGTACTGGACGGGATGGAACTGCAGCTCTCTCTAACCTTTGTTCTCTCAAACGGCGGTTGATCTGAATGGATAGCTCAATCAGGGCTTCAAGGGTAGAGGGTAAACCTACTCGTGCTAGCTCATCCTTGAGCGGTTCAGAGAGGCCCATACGGAATTGGTAGCGTAGAGCGGCATCATTCCAATTGGTGTCAAAGGCCCATCGTCTTCCACCGCCCTACGACCTTGTTGTAGTGAGTGAAGAGCTGCCTCCGCTGAAGCCATTTGCTGGGGATCTTCATACAGCTGGGCCATGGCATTGAAGAATGTGGCTAAGTCTGATAAACATTCAGCCTTCTTCTCCAGAAGACGATGGACCCAGGATTGTGGCTCACCTTGTAGCAAGGAAATCACAAAGCTGACTTTTGTAGCTTCCAAAGAAAAAGTGCGGGGTTGAAGGGCGAAGTAAAGTTCGCATGCGTTCGGGAATGCTCTGAACTTGCTGCGTTCACCCAGGAACCTGTCTGGGGTTGGTACCCTGGGCTCAGGTGGGAGCATGACCACTGCAGGAGCAGAAGGGGTTCCTTGTGGAGAGGCTGATGCTGGTGGTGGTCCCTGGGCGGCTGTAGAGTCGGACAGAGTCTGTAAGCGTCCCTCCAGCTGGTTATAGCCCCGTTGTAGGTCCTTGACAGCCTGTGTCAGGCCGGCCAGGTGCTGGCAAAGTTCCTCCATGGAAGAGGGTCCCTGCGCAGGCTCAGACATGGCTGTCCGTTACTGTCACGTACCTGACGGTAGAGCCTGATATGCAGAGGACCGCCTCTCTTACCCCTCTGACCTGGGGTCTCCTGGTAGAGCAGACAGGAGGTGCAGGAGTGCAGAGTTGCATGAGTGCCTGATGGGATGCAGACCGTGGAACTGGAAGCAGCTACAGGTGGAATGGTAGTTCAGCAGGATTCTCCAGATAGCAGAGAAGGCAGGTACAAGCAGGCCGAGTCATACACTGGCGGGCACGTCAGGAGCAGGTGCGGAGGCAAAAGTGTAGTCAGGATACAGGCCGGGTCGGTGATGGGCTGGCAGCGAGGTAGTAGAGGGAGCAGGTAGATGCAGTGGTCAGAACAAGCCGGGTCAGATGCAGGCAGCAAACAGCAGAGTTGGAGGCAAGCCGGGTCAGATAACAGGTACAGGTATCAGATGCAGGCAAACAGGAACACACAGGAACGCTGTAGAACGGACAGCACTGGGTCTAGGCACTGATTGAGTTTAAATAGCCTGTTGGGCGCCAAAAGCTGTCACAGGGTTTGCGCCCGTATGTGCGTTATCACGCATCGGTGCACTGGCATTCTGACTTAGCAAACAGACTGTCTTGGATTCCCATCTCGAGTACTGGCATGCCCTTCTTGGCAATGCTTGTGTGCGCGCGCATATGCGCGCACGGGTGCACGCAGATGCACTGGAGGTGTTCTGATAGAGGCTGAGGTCACAGGTCGTCTTCTTCGGCCGCCATCTTGGGTACTGGCTAGCCCTTCCTGACACATATGTTGCAAATAACAGCGGTGGTATCTGATGCACTCGTCTCAAAAAAGGCCCACACTAAAGAACTTTTGGAATAACGTGCAAAGACAGCAGCACCCTGCACATGCGGAGCTCTGTGGTGTGATGCAGTCAGTGTGCTGCCCTTAAGCTGGCCCCTGGAGGGCATCCTGCCTCATTGGAGATGTGCCTCCTCCTCCTCCTCCTCTCTCCTATCAGGCATCCATGTGGAGTCAGTGACCACATCACCCCCTCCCTCCTCATCACTGGAGCAAAGCTGGCAGTATGCTGCAGCTGGGGGAACATGACTGTCAGACTGCTGTCCTTCTTGGGCACCCCCTCTCTCTGGGCTCACGTTACTGCCTTCCTGTAGCAGGGTACCATCATCAGAGCCTTCAAAACGCTGGGCATCCTGCTGGAGCATGTACCCAACACTGTGGTCAAACAGTTCGGGGGACTCCTCAGGAGGACATGGTGGGGCTAGGGAAGGAGTGACTGATGCCATTGAGCCGAGGGAAGAGGCCGCGTTGGCAGCTGCTTTGCCAGACAAAGTACCCTGAGCCTGGGTGAGAGAGGATGAGGAGGATGAGGACGGCTTGGTCATCCACTCTACCAAGTCTTCCGCATGTTGCGGCTCAACACGGCCAGCTGCCGAAAAAAAGGACAAGCATGTCTCACGGCCACGTGCTGATGAGGATGCTCCGTCTCCACGACCAGCACTGTTGCCTCTAGACACAGAGCCTGCTTGCCCTCTTTTATTGGCTTGTGACTGTCTGCCTCTCCTTGTTGGCCTTCCAGACATACTAATGGCCTGCAGTGAGATGTATCTGCACAAAGTTGGAATGTATATATATACTGATACTGCAACTAGCAGAATCAACTGCCTGCCTGTAGTATTATTAGTATGAGAACACCAGCAATTGTCTTCAGGTAGCTTCAGGTGCACACTGTGCAGAGGACACAGTACACTAACTGTAAATACTGCAGCTGCCTGCCTGTGGTATTAATAGGATCAGAACAACAGCATTTGTCTTCAGGTAGCTTTAGGTGCACACTGTGCAGAGGACGCAGTACACTAACTGTAAATACTGCAGCTGCCTGCCTGTGGTACTAACAGGATCAGAAGAACACCACCAATTTTCTTCAGGTAGCTTTAGGTGCACACTGTGCAGAGGACGCACTACACTAACTGTAAATACTGAAGCTGCCTGCGGTACTAATAGGATCAGAAGAACACCACCAATTTTCTTCAGGTAGCTTTAGGTGCACACTGTGCAGAGGATGCACTACACTAACTGTAAATACTTTAGCTAATAGGACTAATAGGATCAGGTTTCTTCAGGTAGCTGTAAATACTGTAAAAACACCTGCCTGCCCATCAGTAGGAAGAGAATAACAGGAACGGATCTAGCTAAGCTGAATATAGTGTGTATACACACACATACATACATACAACACCTAGGATGCATATATATATACACAATACACTGTGAGTGCAGCCTGCCTACTCTATCTAACTTAAACCAAATTACACTGTCTCTCTGTCTATCTCTCCGCCGCCACCACAACACACTACACAAGGCGGCCATGCAGGCGGCCTTATATAGTGTGGGGCATGTACTAAACCCCCTGATCCATAATTGGCCAAAGCCACCCTGGCTTTGGCCAATTATGGCTCCCTGTACAGACGGCGTGTGATTAGCCAAGCATTCGGGTCATAGTGCATGCTTGGCCAATCATCAGCCAGCAATGCACTGTGATGCCACAGTGAATTATGGGCCGTGACGCGCCACTCGAATTTGGCGTAAACAGCCAATAACATTCGCAAATTGACGAACGGGTGAACATGCGATGTTCGAGTCGAACATGGGTCCGACTCGAACTCGAAGCTCATCCCTAGTTATTACTATGGTGCTCTGTGTCCCGTGATGTACAATAAAGAAAATACGATTATTATAACAGCTTACCTGTAAAATCCTTTTCTTGGAGTACATCACGGTACACAGAGGTCCCTCTTCTCTTATTGGGATATGTATATATTGCTTTGCTACAAAAACTGAGGTACTCCCTGTATGGGAGGGGTTATATAGGGAGGGGGACTTCCTGTTTCCTTTTTGGTTTTACCATTGTCCATTCACCTAAAGGTGACCTATAACCAATATAGTTATTACTATGGTGCTCTGTGTCCCGTGATGTACTCCAAGAAAAGGATTTTACAGGTAAGCGGTTATCAAAATCCTATTTTTTTTTTAATTTTAAGTTTTTATATACTGCATACAGTAATATTGTTTATTACAGTTGTCTTTAAGATTCTTATCTAGTTAGAATGTTGAAAATACTGTACTTAATTTTGTTAAAAACTACTAGGAGATAAAGTTTCCCTTTTTAGCAGAAGAGACTTTGCATATTCTCTTCTGCTAAAACAAATCTTTCCCTTTTTCCTAACATTTTAACATTTAATTTGTGTACACCACCTGTGGTGCATGAACAGTGCAGCGTACTGTATGTTCCAGGCAACTGGGTGTCAGGGACGATATAATTGCTGTGATCTCTCCTGTGCATGCTCACAGCATGCACAGGAGTGATGCCATACTGTGCATGCTCACAGCATGCACAGTATGGCATCACTCCTGTGCATGCTGTGAGCATGCACAGGAGTGATGCCATACTTGACCACCTAATGGCCAAAGAGGGGTGACATGGGACCTAAAATAAGTGGTAGAAAAGTCAGAGAGGCCAGTGGACAGAACTGTGAGCAGCAGATGAGAAAGTAACAGCATCAGCAAACAGCAGATGTGTACGTAGGCACAGAGTACTTGCACATTATGGCAGGTGCCATAAAAATATCCACCCACTTTGTTAGGCAATAGGTCAGATTTTCAAAAACAACACTTTCCAGCCTAAGTTATCATCTGTTCTTTCCTTTCCTACCATTTTTACTAATGACCTAGAACAAGTACTGTCTGCATATATCAGGTGTCCAAACACTTTACTAGCTTCATGAATAAGTTGGGCCAATGATTTACTATTTGGTGAAACCAAGATCAGAGTGACAGGTTGAAGCTGTTTTTTTATGGCAGATATAATGTAGGTATTGACTGGCAAAATAAATCAAACAAAAAAATATTTTCTTGAAAATTTTAGTTTGCTATTGTGATTACAGTGGTCATGGTCACTGGGTAAAATTCTCAAATCAATTTTAACTCATTGACATATGGTATTGAAATTGAACAACAAATGAAAAATGTGAAAAGTAAGTTTTACAGATTTCCTATTTAAAGGATCAAAAACAGAGTGATCTATATGGAGGTACCTGGGTATTACACATTGCCATAACACAAAGGCACTATTCAGAACACAAGAATTCAAAGCCAGGAATAATATACACAAATACTATTGTGTGGTTAAAGAGCGGCACAAATTTATGATCTCCATCAATCTTTAAAAGTATATTCTAAGCGTGACTTATGTATGAAAATAATGTTTAGGTTAAAGGTAGATGGTGTAGGGGGCGGAGCCAGCGCGCGGCATGTGAGGAGTGAAAGCTCTGAGCTCCGTTCACAGACCTACGATCCTGTTGTGATCCTGGAGCAGAGGCACCCCAATTCTGTGCAGACTCTCTGGGGATGTGTGCAGGGACCCCTCGGGAACCTTCGGGGATGGTAAAATATGGCCCCCCCTGGCCTAAAACGGCAGGAGAAAGACTGGCGCGATATGCCTGGGGATCCCAAAATGGCACCGGCTCACAGGAGGAGGAATGGCCGCCGCTACAGAGGACTGAGGAGAGCCCGCATCAGGCACCTTCCCCCCCGATCAGGGTGAGTCCTAAACCCCAAAGAGGTGGAACGCTGAGAAGGGGGAGATCTTTAGACAGGCTGCAGGATCTCAGGGGCAGACCAGCTACGGAGGTAGAGAGGGAAGATGAGCCATCCCTGACCCAGATTATGGATGCAATACAGGGCTGCCAAACTAAGCTGATCGATCATTTTGAGGGGCTCAAGATGGAGTTTTCCTTTCTAAAGCATGATATGCAGAAGCTGCGGGAGAAAGCACAAGTTACAGACCGCCGCATTGCTTCTCTAGAGGACATTGTCAGGCCTTTAGATACAGCTGCGCAGGTGACAAAAAAGACCCTGTCTGAGCACACTTTGAAGATGGCTGACATGGAAGACCGCATGAGAAGGAACAACATAAGGTTGGTGGGGTTCCCTGAGGGTGCGGAGGGGAGGCGAGCAGAAGAATTTCTAGAGAACTGGCTGACTGACCACATGGATCCTGGCACTTTTACGAAATTATTCGCCATTGAAAGGGCACACCGTATTCCAGGCCGGGCGCCACCGAAGGGAGCCCCTCCCAGATCCATGATAGCGAAAGTACTGCACTTCTGAGATCGAGAGAATATACTGCGTGCTGCCAGGACTGGCCCTGAACTGTCGTTTGATGGCTATCGAATATCGATCTATCCTGACTTCTCTGTGGTTACTCAGAAGCAAAGGGCCTCTTTTCAGCCTGTAAAGCAGAGATTGAGGGACCTCAACCTGATCTACAGTATGCTGTATCCTGCTAAGCTGCGCATAGTAGAAAATGGGAAAACGTATTTCTTTAGTGGCTAGATACACGTGGATGTCGAAGGGGTAAATCCGCTTCTCGCTCGCCATGATGGGGTCCCCCCGCCAGGGAGAACAGGGGGTAGATGACAGGAACGATGCGTCAGGGATGACATTTCTGATTACCTCTCTGGATTACCTTACCGTTGATGTGAACAATCCTTGTACTTTGGGGTTTTTTTCTTATCTTCCCTCTGATGTGACTGAACCTTTTGGGAGAGCCCTGTGGCTGAACAACTATTCTTACAGTTCTCCTGTCAAGCAGCCCTCGACATGAAGATACTACCATGGAGAAGTTTTGGTGTTGAATTGCTTGATGCTGCTCTGTGCCTCTGTTAGATGATGAGTCTGTGGACAGCTCTGAGGGAAGATATATTGGAAACAGAAAGAGGTTTTTTTTTCTATCCAAATATCAGGAAAGTGTTTTTTCTTTTTTATTCTTTTTTTCTCTTTTTTTTCCTCCGTTTTTTGTAAGGAGAACTGTTTTTTTTTTTTTTCTTTCAGAGCTCCGGTAAAGGAACTGGTTTATGCGACAGTTTTAAGTCGCATCTCTGCTGCCTATTTTGGACTCAGGTTATGGGAAAAAAGTGCCTAGCGGGTTGGGGCTGGGTGCAGGGAGGGGGGTGGGGGGTGAGGGGGGGTTCTTTGTTTGTTGGGGAAGTGATGTCTGTATCTGCCTGGGATGATCTGCATTCGGTGAATTTAGTCATGAATATTGTGCTCTATATTTGTGGGAGGGGAAGTTTCCAGGGAGGAAGATGGAATCAGTTCTGGCACTTCCTGGGAAAGTATTTCACCTGTGCTCCCAATGGCGAAAGGATACGTCACTGGCACTGTCCCCGAACAGTCCGATATGGTACAATGGGTCACTGGGGGAATTTTTGAAATTGCCGGATGGACAAAAGACCTGGGCGCAATATGGTATTAAGTACCTGCACCAGATTTGTCAGAATGATCGACTGGCCACCTTTGATCAATTGAGGGCTCAGTTTAATGTACCCAAGATATGGCTGTTTCTGTATATGCAGTTGAAGCACGCAGCGAAGGTGCAGTTTGGAGGGGATACAATTCTGGTCCAGAATACAGATTTGGAAAAGGCTCTGATAGATCCCGAACCATCTGGGCGAATCTCTAGATATTATGGGGCAGTGGGACCAGGGATAAAGATAATAAGGGCTAGAGCTAAGCAGCGGTGGGTAGAGGCTGTCCCGGAGTTGTCGGAGGAGCAGTGGCAGGAGGTACTGGATACGTATGTGGTGACTGTTATTTCATCTACGGACAAAATTATTCAGTTTAGGTATCTCCATCAACAGTATTATACTCCTGTTAGACTTTACAAAATGCAAAGAAAAGAAACAGCTCTCTGTCATAAATGTAGGGAGGAGGATGGCACTTTCATACACATGGTGTGGGAGTGCAAGAAGGTGAGGCCACTGTGGTCACAGGTAACTGAATTTATTTCTGATAAATTCGCCTTACCTAACATTTGCTCACCCTTACACTGTCTCCTAGGGGTCTTTGACCAGGAGGAGATGAATACATGTACCAAACTGTTTCTTAGGATCCTATACTTTGAGGTGCGAAAACGTATTGCCAGACGCTGGATTCATGAAGAACAGTTGACACTAGGAATGTGGATAAAAATAGTTAATGCAGATGTGCTGTTGTACAGGATGACCTATGAAGCTAGGGAAGCTCCCAAGAAATTTAGGAAGGTTTGGTTTAGATGGGTGGATTCGAAAAACACGCTGGACGAGGAAGAGCCACTGAATGCTGGACAGTAAGGGCTGTTGTTTTTGTTCTCAATTTGATAAGGAAGGGAGAATAGGGGGAGTTTTTTTTTTTTTTTCTCCTCTTACGGAGTTAGAGCATAGATTCTCTTGATTAGTGCTTGGGACACCGAATGTGGACATCTCAGGGGGGAAATGGGTCTTGTTTTAATGTTATGGGAGGTTTTCCTCTTCTGTTTCAGTCTTTTCGGGGGTTTTTCTTTTTTTTTTTTTTTTTTTGTTTTGTTTTCTATAATAAAAAAATGCACATATATATTCAAAAGTAGAGTGGGAATGGAAATCTATGTGACACATGCAGAAAAGATGGATATATATGTGATAATAATGTGCTGGATATGCAATTTCTATTTTTTTGTTGGATATTGTAATCCCAACTACTGTCATGTATGCTTATACTGATATGTGCGCAATAAAAATTCTTTTCAAAAAAAAAAAAAAAAGGTAGATAGTGTATTGCAGCAAATGCTTAAAGACAACCAGTCATCGATTTACAAAATTCAACAGAATTTAGCGCCTTAAGAGCAATTTACAAATAGGGGGGGTGAAACTCCCTAATGTGGACACAGCAATACAAACCTCAGAAAGCAGAAGGAAAGCATCAAAAGTAGACCATATAAATGACAGATTTATTTTATTCAGACTCTTGTATCATAGAATGCCAATGCTTTACTGGCATCTGGAGCACTCATGCTAATTAACGCCTTAGAATCGATTGAATTTTATCAGTCCAGTAAATGTTTCATTTAACTATAACAAGGTCTGATGAAGGTGGACTTTTTGAACCCCCAATCGAGGATTTCTATGATATATAAAATTAATAAAATTACACCTTGGCTTGGCTTGTTAAAACATTTAAATATAATATACTTTCCTACCTATTTACTAAAGCTAGTAGCATAAGGATTAAAAATAGTTAATTGAGTTTAGTTCTGCTTTAATGCAATGTTCCACAATGCTATGGTCTGGTCTGAAGGGGGCCTTATATTCAATGCTTCTTTGCATACAGTATATGCTTTGTATATAATACAATAATAATAAAAACAATTGTTTCTGAAAAGATTTAAATTTATATAACTGTGTTACTTGTTACTGCTACAGGGTTATAGAAATGAATCCCATGTGATCTTGGGGGAAATGACTGCTTGCAGTTCCTTGGCGAGAGAGACCTGTCTCAAGTCCATTATACTCCTAACAGATAACCTGAAAAATGTGAGTATATCAGTTAGTTTGGATAATAGCAACATAAAAAAACAACAAATCATAAATAGCTTTAATGATTTCAAGAAAAAAATAAAGAAACATGAATTTTGGGCACCCCATGTTTGCTCCCAACACCACTAGAAGTTTGTCTTTAAGATAATCCAAAAAATGTTAATTTGCAGAATTATATTTAAGAGTAATAACTAAAATAAAAAAAATGTCTTCTGGTTGAAAGACCCTCTGACTTCTTATATCTCCTGGAGGCTCTAACAGAAATATTTCCCTGAACATGAAATATACAGTTTCTACCTATTTGGGTATTGAGACCCATGTCCAAATAGTGATCCTATCACTGGTGGCAAGCTGGCAGCCTACAAGTAACATGATCACTACATCAAACCCTTATTTGTTTTCACTGTGTCTTCGCCTTGCTTGCCGAAATGCTGCAAAATCCCACTCACTATTGAGGGTGCATTGTATAGCTTTGCTGTTGATACAGTTAAAGCGTTTCTTTGCTCTCCTAATGATCTTGTCACTGGTGAGTTCTCACCAAGATGGCTAGTCTGACATGGGCTTGGAAGCAGATCCCCCAAAAGCACTAGCTATATTGTTCAGGTATGTAAAGTACCCTTTAGTTTGTTCTTCTGATAACACAGCTACACTCTCTGTTACCACCGCTGCAATTTTCTTGGATTCTTCTTTTATCAACCATCTTACATCTCATGAGAGTTCACATTGCACTGCCCATGTGCTGTACAGTAAAAAAATAAACAGTTAATAGAGTTTATCTGGCAAGTGGAATATATATATATAAAGTACAGAAAAAAACCTCTACCTACTTGCAATGTATTATATTTGTATAATTTTAAAGACTTCAGTTGTAATAATTTATTATTATTATTATTATTATTATTATTATTATTATACAGGATTTACATAGGGCCAACAGTTTGCGCAGCTCAAAGACAGCATTAGGAGCATGTTTAGGTATGCTGAAGCATCCCCAAAAATTCTTCCAGCACTTCTATCAATGCATAGTTATAATTCAACATGCCTGATATGTATCAGAATTTAATTTCTTTGCAATTGTCTGGGAGCAAACAGCACTACTAACAGAGGCTCCTAGCCACTGTTCCCAATACTTTGTTTGTTGTTCTGGCTGCTGGGGCTCTCTCAGAGTTGTTCACTTAGGAGGACTGATATTCACCTGACTAAAGAAGTGATGCTGCAGTTGTATGTGGGTGGGGAGAGAAAGGAGTTGCAGTGCGAAGAAGTGTGGGACTAGCTAGACCCTACTTTGTCTAAACAAAGTGAGAAAGGTGGAACACTACAAGCCATTTACCATGAAGCAACACCACCTTTATTGACCATGTCCACTAAATGTATTAATAAACAGCTCTTTTATTTATTAATAAAAAGTGTATTAATAAAAAGCTTTTCATTTTTGTTTTTGATATACTTTTTCTTTCAGTTAATAATTGTCATTTTTTTTTGTATGGCCTGTAGAATTCACAGTACATGATTTTTTGGAGGTTTGTTAGGTTGTTTATACCAAGAACTCTGGGCTTCTAGGGGATTGAAGGTTAAAACAACTGCATAGAGTCAACTTGTCAGGGAGTTCAACCATGAAAAACGAAAACATCAGGTTAGCTAGAGATGTCCTAAAGATGACCTTCTATTGGAACTACTGAACGAATAATTATATTTTTCATTCCTTGATCTAGGTGGTGACTTTCAAGGCTGATGGCACAGTTCTATTGAATGAACTGAAAATAACACTGCCTTATGTCACAGGTAATATCACATGACAATGTATACTGCAACAACTATGTTTATTAAAACATACTGCACTGTATTACAGCAGTTGACTTTGTCAGGCAAACAGCTAAATATTCACTTGAAACTGATATATATTAAAGGCTAAATTCACCCATAGTTAGGGTGTAACATGTAACATGTTCTTGTTCCGCCCATCATCCCCTCACTGCCCCTCGCAGTGTGACAGTGGGTGGGGGATCTTCTCCCTGTACCCGGTGTCAGATTTTGAAAACAAAATAGCTGTGCCAGGCTCAGCCCACACAGCTACATCATTCATTCACATGACGGTGCTGTACTTTGCAGGCTCTTCTTTTAAAAAATAATAAATGTGCATTTTTTACCTTCAAAATTATGTGCATTTATTATTTTTTAATGAAAGGTGAACTTAGCCTTTAACTTTTTTTTAACACCCAAGGAATTTGTCTGTTCAGTCATTTTTGTGATTTACATACCTCTGTCACACTGCACAGCGAGGTGGAAGACATGCTTACTTTTTGGTTTAGCAATGCAGCTTCCTACAGTATGGCTCTACCTCCAACCTGCTCGTTATACAATATTCAACATTGTCAGCTCTGTCCAATGAGCAGGGAGCTGATGCTAAAGGCAGAAAAGCTGGACCAGGAAAAGTAAAGCTGAATTAGGAATTAGTATAACATATTTCCCTACTGTCTTTCATTTAGAGGGCCTGTTTCACATTTGAAAAATCAGTATAAAGGAAAAGTAATGTGGAAAGAAGCACTACAGTAGTGAGTTTAATCAATCCTTGTTTATGTGTTAATTCTTTATGGCCCATGTAACTGAGGACGTGACAGAGGTTTGTGTATTACCTACATACTCTATACTGAAAGGTGTCCCTCTTTCCCATCCCAGAAAGTTGGGTGGTATGAAGTATAGGCATCTTCCTGACTGTGCAGTGTGGCATATAAGTGTGAATCATAAAAGTGGCTGTGCAAAAAAAAAAAACAACAAACATACTAGAATTTGATATGTGTATTTAAATGTATGCAAGGAATACCATTATTTTTATAGAGATATCACATGTATATTTATGTTAATATGGAAACCCAGTTTTTACAAAGAGACTCCTACACATTAAGGAAGAAAGCAGCATATAAAAAGCTAGTTTACACTTAAAGTATACTATATGACTAATATGATTATTTCATTTAAATATAATTTAAGTTTTCTTGTGCTTTCCTCTACAGCCAGTTTCTCCATCATGCAGCCCTCTGGTCCTTACATCAATGTACAAGCTGCCTTTGGCCTTCAGATGCAGATTCAGCTGCAACCCATGATGCAGCTATACATCACTATGCAGAAATCTGCCAGGGGACAACTTCAAGGTCAGTTGAAGAAGACTTGTCACCTATGGACAGCAGTGCATGATAACTACACCGGACCATACTGCGTGTTTATATATATATCTATATATATATCTATATATCTATATATATAGATATATAGATATATATATATATATATATATCTCCATATATCCATATTATAGTTTTTTAAATATGTTTTCATATAGGCTGATATAAATATCTTTGAGTGTGAACAACTGAATTATTAACATTGAGAATGCTCTTTATTTTCATGCTGCAAGCTCTTGGTTACGAATGGTCATGGGGGTATTAACTGATAACATTTCCATTATACAATTTTACTCTCAGAGAAGAATATTGCAGTTGACATTATAGACCTCCTCTGTCCTGCCAAAAAAATGGTTAAAATAACTGGAATAAAACTTTTATGACATTGGCAATAACTAAAGGATAAAAATGGTAAATTTCCTCCACACTCTTTGAATCCACAGATAGTGTAGAACACCGTTTTAGAGAGTTCAGAAAATTAATATTTTAAAGTGTATGTAACCCCTAACTATATTTTTCAGTATGTTTTGGTGTCAACAGTAGCCCATACAAGGCTGCACTCTGTACTCCTTCGGGCTAAATCGAACTTTATTGTTCCAGCATGAACACTGATACTTCAACCCACACCTTCTGATACCCTTCACTCTCTAGTTCAGCTTAATTGCACAGCATGTGTTCATGATGGACTTGAACAAAAACTTTTTTTTAGCCAGAAGTACAGAGTGCATCTTTGTATGTATGTGCTACTGGGTCTGGAGGGGAGAATGACAGACTCCAGAGGCACCTTCACCTGTGACTAAATGAAGAGAGTGGAGGGCCTGGAATGGTATACAAACTGTAGGTGAACCTGTTTTGGCATCATACTTTATTGTTTTACATTTTCTTAAAACCTATCTCTGGTAAAAATGAAATAGATAAATTGTGCTAATAGAGCAAGCTCATAAAAGTCCAACTTGAACAAATAACCTCTGTAATGAAACAAAAAAAAAGAAAGAAAGGACGTGTCCACTAAGTGTGGCAATAAAAGTATCCACTTTTTTAAAATACAATTGGCAACTCACTGGGTGTAGCATTAAGTGTAGCATTAAACCCAGTTAATCCAGTGAGTTGCCATTTGTATTTTAATAGAGTGGATGATTTTAATGCTACACTTAGTGGGCGCCCCCTTTCTCCTTTCTTGTAAAAATTTTCTCAGGCTACAGCACATCTGACCATAAATGTAGTTAAGTAAAAGTTTTTTTTTTTTTTTTTCTTGCCAGCAATTATTTAGAGGGGGATTGTGGTCAGGGGAGATAGAGGGGATGCTCAGTGATCAGTTGCAGGCAAATTGTTTCCTGTGAATCTGTTTTGTATCTGGAAATCCTGCCAGAACAAACACTTTCTGCTGCAGGCTGACAGTGCTAAGCCACTGCCGTACACTTAGCAGCAGCCCTGTCAGCCTGATTTAAAAACTCCTTCAGTTGGCAGTTTGGCTGCCAATCAGGTCTATCAGATAAGTAGTCCAATGAACAACTAAAGGAGCCCACATGGCAGGTTGACAACATTGATGCAAATTGTGAGGCATATAAGGACTTAGAGTTGTCAGCCTATAACAGGAGGTTATATTACCGGCAGGGACTCCACGTAAGAAACTTTGCAACAGATTCATAAAAAATGTATTTGCTTAAGAAACCTATACAGTGACATGTGTTGCTAAACATTCTAAAAAACATATTTTTAGCTTGCATGCATGTTAAAATGCATACATTCAGCACCAAGTACAGACTGACAGTTCCAGGGGCGACAAAAAGGTGTTGAGACAAGATCTGCGACTGGACCAAGAGGATTTCCAAAGCATGATTAGGGTTTTATCAATGGGATTCTTAAATGCATGAACTTTTACATAGCAGTTAATATATTTGCAATGAACGTAGAAGAGATATTTATTGCAAAGCTGTGATACCAGGAAACACAGTAATGAACTAACACATGTTTTGCAGGTCTTTGTGGAAACTTTAATGCTAAGGAGGGAGATGATTTTAAAACATCGGGTGGTCTAGTAGAAGCCACAGCATCTGCCTTTGCCAACACATGGAAAGCCCAACCCAACTGCCATGATGTGTCAGACCTGATGGATGATCCCTGCAGCCTCAGGATTGAGAGCAGTAAGACACTATTTTTCATCTTATTAATACCAAATATCCACTCTCCAGTACAGGGTATGGTTTTAGATCAATAGAAGTCTAACTAATGCCCAGAAATTCCTACTGAGTGATCACTGAGACATTTGCCTATGCTCAGGGGCCCGACCCGCCGCCCGCCAGTGTGAGGGGCCCACCTAACCGGCTGACTGTCCTGTCACTGAGTGAGTGTGTGTCCACAGTCCGCTCTGGCTGCTGTTTGTCCGCCGCTGGGAGGGGCTTTCGCATGCTGAGGGGAGACGAAGAAGGCAGAGGCAGTGCTGAGACTGTGAACCGCCCCGCCTATCCAGAGACATAGTGAATGTAGGGAGGCGGGACGGACACTAAAAAATTAAGTCAGCAGACCTGCTGACACCAAATGAGAGAAGGCGGGGGAGGAGCTCTCCCCTCTGCAGCTGTGTGGAGTACCTTTACTGGCGTCTACCCATGAGGCAAGGCATCCTGGCGGGAGAAGGCACGGTGACGGTGATGGAATTCCCGGGGAATCGATTGATTGACAGTAAGTCAATCAAGTGACATTTTGCAGATCTTAGCAATCGATCCCAACCTCCACCACCTGTGCCTCTTACTAATCCTATCCCCCCTCCACTGATCTCATCCCTATCCCCCCATTACTTCTACAACAGAGGTGA
This sequence comes from Aquarana catesbeiana, assembly GCF_042186555.1. Lineage (NCBI taxonomy): Eukaryota > Metazoa > Chordata > Amphibia > Anura > Ranidae > Aquarana > Aquarana catesbeiana. Next base: position 101,996,228 of record NC_133334.1, on the reverse strand, counting down.
TGGGGGGATAGGGATGAGATCAGTGGTGGGGGGATAGGATCAGTAAGAGGCACAGGTGGTGGTGAGAGAGGATGGCACCACCACTGCCACCGCTACCACCCCCTTCAAGTACCACCACAGCCACCCCCCCTTAAGTGCCACCGCTACCACCCCCTCTCAAGTACCACTGCTGCCACACACCCCCAAGTACCACCGCTGCCACCCCCCAGTACCATCGCTGCCACCCCCCCAGTATCACCGCTGCCACCCCCCAAGTACCACCGCTGCCACCCCCTCAAGTACCACCGCTGCCACCCCCAAGTACCACTGCTGCCACCCCAAGTACTACCACTGCTACCCCCCAAGTACCACCGCTGCCACCTCCTCAAGTACCACCGCTGCCACCCCAAGTTCTACCACTGCCACCCCCCCAAGTACCACCGCTGCCACCCCCCAAGTACCACCGCTGCCACCCCCTCAAGTACCACCGCTGCCACCCCAAGTACTACCACTGCCACCCCCAAGTACCTCCGCTGCCACCCCCCGAAGTACCACCGCTGCCACCCCCCAAGTACTACTGCTGCCACCCCCCAAGTACCACTGCTGCCACCCCCCAAGTAGCACCGCTGCCACCCCCCCAAGTACCACCGCTGCCACCCCCCCAAGTACCACCACTTGCCACCCCCCTCAAGTACCTCCGCTGCTACCCCTCCCCTCAAGTACTACCACTGCCACCCCCCAAGTACCACTGCTGCCACCCCACAAGTACCACCGCTGCCACCCCCCAAGTACCACCGCTGCCACCCCAAGTACTACCGCTGCCACCCCCAAGTACCACCGCTGCCACCACCCCAAGTACCACCACTGCCACCCCCCCAAGTACCACCGCTTGCCACCCCCCCAAGTACCACCGCTTGCCACCCCCCCAAGTACCACCGCTTGCCACCCCCCTCAAGTACCTCCACTGCTACTCCTTCCCCTCAAGTATCACTGCTGCCACCCCCCTCAACATCACTGTTGAGTGGTGGGGGATAGGATCAGTAAGAGGCACAGGTGGTGGTGAGAGAGGATGGCACCACCACTGCCACTGCTACCACCCCCTTCAAGTACCACCGCTGCCACCCCAAGTACTACCACTGCCAACCCCAAGTACCACCGCTGCCACCCCCCCAAGTACAACCGCTGCCACCCCCCAAGTACTACTGCTGCCACCCCCCAAGTACCACTGCTGCCATCCCCCCAAGTAGCACCTCTGCCACCCCCCTCAAGTACCTCCGCTGCTACCCCTCCCCCCAAGTACTACCACTGCCACCCCCCAAGTACCACTGCTGCCACCCCCCCAAGTACCACTGCTGCCACCCCCCAAGTACCACCGCTGCCACCCCAAGTACTACCGCTGCCACCCCCAAGTACCACCGCTGCCACCACCCCAAGTACCACCGCTGCCACCCCAAGTACCACCGCTTGCTACCCCCCAAGTACGACCGCTTGCCACCCCCCTCAAGTACCTCCACTGCTACTCCTTCCCCTCAAGTATCACTGCTGCCACCCCCCTCAACATCACTGTTGAGTGGTGGGGGGATAGGATCAGTAAGAGGCACAGGTGGTGGTGAGAGAGGATGGCACCACCACTGCCACTGCTACCACCCCCTTCAAGTACCACCACAGCCACCCACCTCAAGTACCACCGCTACCACCCCCTCTCAAGTACCACCGCTGCCACACACCCCCAAGTACCACCGCTGCCACCCCCCAGTACTACTGCTGCAACCCCCCAAGTACTACTGCTGCAACCCCCCAAGTACCACCGCTGCCACCCCCCCAAGTACCACCGCTGCCACCCCCCAAGTACCACTGCTGCCACCCGCCCAAGTACCACTGCTGCCACCCCCCGAAGTACCACTGCTGCCACCCCCCAAGTACCACCGCTGCCACCCCCCCAAGTACCATCGCTTGCCATCCCCCTCAAGTACCTCCACTGCTACCCCTCCCCCCAAGTACTACCACTGCCACCCCCCAAGTACCACCGCTGCCACACACCCCCAAGTACCACCGCTGCCACCCCCCAGTACCACCACTGCCACCCCCCAAGTACTACTGTTGCAACCCCCCAAGTACCACCACTGCCACCCCCCCAAGTACCACTGCTGCCACCCCCCCAAGTACCACTGCTGCCACCCCCCCAAGTACCACTGCTGCCACCCCCAAAGTACCACTGCTGCCACCCCCCAAGTACCACCGCTGCCACCCCCCCAAGTACCATCGCTTGCCACCCCCCTCAAGTACCTCCACTGCTACCCCTCCCCCCAAGTACTACCGCTGCCACACACCCCCAAGTACCACCGCTGCCACCCCCCCAGTACCACCTATGCCACCCCCCAAGTACTACTGTTGCAACCCCCCAAGTACCACCGCTGCCACCCCCCCAAGTACCACCGCTGCCACCCCCCCAAGTACCACTGCTGCCACCCCCGAAGTACCACTGCTGCCACCCCCCAAGTACCACCGCTGCCACCCCCCCAAGTACCATCGCTTGCCACCCCCCTCAAGTACCTCCACTGCTACCCCTCCCCCCAAGTACTACCACTGCCACCCCCCAAGTACCACCGCTGCCACCCCCCAAGTACCACTGCTGCCACCCCAAGTACTACCGCTGCTGCCCCCAAGTACCACCGCTGCCACCCCCCAAGTACTACTGCTGCCACCCCCCAAGTACCACTGCTGCCACCCCCCAAGTACCACTGCTGCCACCCCCCCAAGTACCACTGCTTGCCACCCCCTCAAGTACCTCCGCTGCTACCCCTCCCCCAAGTACTACCACTGCCACCTCCCCTAGTACCACTGCTGCCACCCCCCAAGTACCACTGCTGCCACCCCCCAAGTACCACCGCTGCCACCACCCCAAGTACCACCGCTTGCCACCCCCAAGTACCACCGCTGCCACCCCCCAAGTACCACTGCTGCCACCCCAAGTACTACTGCTGCCACCCCCAAGTACCACTGCTGCCACCCCCCAAGTACCACCACTTGCCACCCCCTCAAGTACCTCCTCTGCTACCCCTCCTCCAAGTACTACCACTGCCACCCCCCAAGTACCACCGCTGCCACCCCCCAAGTACCACTGTTGCCACCCCAAGTACTACCGCTGCCACCCCCAAGTACCACCGCTGCCACCCTCCCAAGTACCACCGCTTGCCACCCCCTCAAGTACCTCCGCTGCTACCCCTCCCCCCAAGTACTACCACTGCCACCTCCCCTAGTACCACCGCTGCCACCCCCCAAGTACCACCGCTGCCACCCCCCAAGTACCACCGCTGCCACCACCCCAAGTACCACCGCTGCCACCCCCCCAAGCACCACTGCTTGCCACCCCCAAGTACCACCGCTTGCCACCCCCCTCAAGTACCTCCATTGCTACTCCTCCCCTCAAGTATCACTGCTGCCACCCCCTCAACATCACTGTTGCCACCCCCCTCAAGTATCACCGCTGCCACCCCCCTCAAGTATCACCACTGCCACCCCTTCAACATCACCATTGCCACCCTCTCTCAAGTACCACCACTGCCACCCCCCCTTAACATCGCCGCTGCCACTCCCCTCAAGTACCACTGCTGCCACCCCCCCAACATCACCGTTACCACCCCCCTCAAGTATCACCACTGCCACCCCCTCAACATCACCGTTGCCACCCCCCTCAAGTATCACCACTGCCACCCCCTCAACATCACTGTTGCCACCCTCCCTCAAGTACCACCACTGCCACCCCCCCTTAACATCACTGCTGCCACCCTCCCTTAAGTACCACCGCTACCACCCCCTCAACATCACCACTGCCACCCCCCCTCAAGTACCACTGCTGTCACCCTCCCTCAACTACCGCCGTTGCCACCCCCCTCAAAAAAAGTATCAAAATTATGCTTTTTCAGGGTGGCCCTTCGTGATTTCTTGCACCGGGGGTCTGAAGTTTCTAGTTACGCTGAAATAGTTTTTTGATCATAGGGTTCACCTGGTTGAAATTCTAAGATCCCATATTTTACCTATTCATGTCTCCAGCAATCTCCACATGAAATAATATTACTTAAATTGAAAAGAATTAGTTAGAATACCTTTCAGTTTGTGCTGTGTATTTTAAAAAAGACTTGAAACATTATTAGTAAATAAAATGACAACGCAAAATGTAGTATATTGAAAAAAAGAGTACACTCTTTTTATGTATAATCTTATTGTTTGTTGGTTGTCAGCCACTCACTGCCCTGATACCACCAATCACCAGGTTGTTTTTCATATGGTTCTAATATGTTAAATGCATATATAATATTACAAAAAATATTGTTGTTGAAATAGTCTGGTGTCAAAATCTCTTTTAAACGAACGACAAGTTAGGCCCCTTTCACATTTGTGCGACCTCAAAGTCGCGCGATTTTACCACGATTTCGAGGCCGAGATTTTACCGCGATTTTGCCGCGATTTGGGAGCAGTACTACTTTGTACAACTTTGCCACAACTTTGGCATTAACCATTCTCAGCTTGTGCTTACAAAGTCATACTGAAATCGTGTCTATATTATTCAGATACAATTTGCATGCTACTTGAGGGTTTAACATTGAGGTCTGTGGACATCAACTCGCATGGAAGTTGGACCAAAGTAGTGCAGGGACTACTTTGAAGTCGGCACGACTTAAAGTCGTGCCAATATGAATGGTAGTCATTGAAAATCATGGAGAATGACTTGTCATACGATTTTGCAGTACAAAATCGTGGGACAAGTCGTATAAGTGTGAAAGGGGCCTTACTGTGACAAACCACACACTCTCATGTCTTAGTTGCTTAATGTAGAAAACAAGTTGTGCCCATCAAGCTCCCTGATAAACCCAAATAGGAAAACATGTTGCTTCGTGGGTCAACTATTACAGGAGTGTTTTCCACTCTGAAAAGGAAATTCTACAACCATTTCTATTAAAACAGAAATACATTTCAAACATTGGGATTTCTACATCTCTTACAGTCATAGGCAGGTCTGTTTATTAAGCCTCCACAGCAGGCCTCTGTTCTATTTGTTTGTAAATAACATCAGTCCAAGACTTCTATTCCAAAGAAAAGACACAACAGCTGCACACCAATGATGTTTTCAGCATTGGGGCTTTAGTCCAGCAAAAGACCTTGGCCTTTATGCCCATCCAGAGACCACCCACTCTGACATTTCACCATTCAAGACTTAATGGTAGTCTCTATGACTAAGCCTTGAGTGGTGAAATGCGTCAGTTGGGGGGGGGTCTGTGGGCGGAATCGCTAGAATGAAGCCTTAATGCTAGTTACATTATCAATGTGCACCTGTCTCATCTTTTCTTTGGAGTAGGTTTGGAGAACAGATGACTCCCCTTCAACCAGCACCCGAATTCCGGGAGACAGTGTGCAGTGCTTTGAGTGAAGAAATTCTGCCTGCCCCTTGAAAATCAGGAATTTATATTTCCTGTAAGTATTAGCAGAAGCACTTCTCCATTCAGTTAGCAAATTACACATGCAGTAAATATGTCTGGTAATTTTAAACAGTAAAATTTTTCCTTTATTTTGTTATATTTTTACATGTTGCTCCCATGCATACATTAATAACAGCACACCATTCTTTCTAGAAACCTACGCAGACTATTGGTGCTCTAGTATAGAAAAAGGCGAGTCTCCTTTTGCTAAGTGCCATTCAGCAGTAGACCCGGCTGGGTATGCAAAGGTGAGTGTTGTACTGTGTGTGGTCACATCTCACATATAAGGGTTGATTTACTAAAATAAATTGGAAGTTCACTTTGCAAAAGAAAGTTGCAATCTGCAAGGAAATTTGCCCCAGAGCTTAGTGAATGAGGTGAAGATTTGTTTCACCCCCTAAGGAACACAAATGTTAGAAAAAAGAAAACTGACAGCATGGTTATAACCCTCCCTTTTTGCCATTCATTACACGTTAGGGATCCGTAAGCTGCAATGTACTATGTTTTTGGGTTTTATATATAGTTAAATGTAAATAAATAAATAAACATAATTTTATTGACTCAATAATACAAACCCAGGGTGTACTTAGGGGTCTATATGTCATTATTTTCATGCAAGATTCACAAAACTTTAGCTAAAAATAAACATATTTTTCACCTAAAATTAGATAAGCAATATGTGGCTTTTGGGTAAAAGTGAATCTTGAGTGTAAAAAATGTAAACATTGAAAAATAGACCATAATTAAAAGTGACTTTAACTACATATCAGTCATTGTAACAGACCAGAATCCATCTGGAGTTGTTTCATAAACAAAGGATGACACCTAATGACCATATTTGTTTATCTATTTAAAGAAAAAAAATAGCATATTGGAAAACCCTTATGTTGGAATAAAATGACATTGTGTTTTTCTGAGAGCGTTATAAACTCATGCTTGCACTTACATAAATTTTGTTTCCATTTTGCACAGAGATGTCGTTATGATACTTGTAACTGTAAAGACAGTGAGAAGTGTATGTGTGCTGCACTCTCCTCCTATGTCAGGGCCTGCGCTGCTAAAGGGATCATTTTGTGGGGCTGGCGGAATGGAATATGTGGTAAGCACTGATTTTCCAGTAAATAATGTTACTTTAATAAACTAATTGTGACAAAAAGTTAACACTTTTGTGTATCTTACTTAATAACTATTCCTAAAGATTTTCCATTACCTCTACCTTTTAACTTTTGGCATGCTAATAATTTCTTGATTTCCAGCATTGTGTAGGTAGCACTGCTTAGGTGAGATGCAAAACTATTTTAAATATTTTAACAATCTTCTGCACTCTACCAGGAACACAAATCTATCCTGTTTTTAACTTGGAATGAGGTTCAGGTGTGCCACTGCCATGGGTTTGCGTAAAATCTAAGGCTTAGTTCACACTGCATGTTGATGTGGCTCACAGCAGGGATCCTGTGCGTCCTGGTTCACTGTTTCAAGTCCGATTTCAGCCCAAATTGTGAACTGAATTCTGATCTGAAACGGACCAAAAGACGCACCGGGCTCCTGTGCAAATTTGCACCGGAGCCGCATCAGAGATATGTGATCTGGCTCCACAGAGAGCTGGTCACAATCTCCTGCTATTGCGAATTGGATGCAGAGATCCTGCATCCAATTCGCAATAGTGTGAACCCAGACTAAGGGATTCACAAAGTTTGCAAGTTGCACATTTTTGGCTTAAAACGTTGCAGGTTCCAGAAATAAGGAACAACTATGCTATGTGGTGCATAGCTTTTGCCCCTGATCAGCTAAATCACAAGAGCTGATAATCTGAAGAAATGGATAACCCAGCACTCTTTCTATAAAAGGGTGGGCTCAGAAGCAGCCATATTGTAAGTGTGCATAGGAGCTTTTAGGGAGAGCTGACAATTCTGTGTAATTCTTTTCAATGTTGGCATTGGCACATGTCTCCAAGTGCCTGGCTTCCCATGCCCTTTGTTTGACAATAACATGGTTATTGGTCTCACAAGTGGCCAAAATTAAATAACACAATTCTCTCTCTCACAGACTTCAGTGGATTGTGCAACAAAGTTAGTGAACTTTGAGCATTATTGGGAAGATTGTCTGTTAACTGAACCCCTATTTAGAACTAGTTTTCTACGTTGCTTCTTAAAATTGAGCTCCAGCACACCCACCAAAAAATTAAAAATATTGTAGCTGCTGACTTTTAATATTAGGACACTTACCTGTCCAGCAATCCCCCCAATGTCGGCACCCTAGCCTTGTAAGGGAAACCGGCAGTGAAGTCTTGAGGCTTCACACCCAGTATCCTGCTGTGGATGCGCAAAACGTGCTGTGCTTTCTGAATGGCCCGGCAGCGGTGGAAGGAGGAGGAGGGGGGCCGAACTTCTGGGGGACCTTTTCAGGGCGAGGTTTACGGAAGTGGGGATGGGTACCTGTCAAAAACAGGTACCCGCTCCCCCCAAAAGGTACAAAATGTGGCAGTGGAGGGGGGGAGGAAGCAAACAAGTGAAGCTTCCCCTTTTGGGTGATGCTCCGCTTTAAGTACAGTCAGTATAATCAGTATATGAGTGTATAAAGTAATGTATACGTATTTAAAATGTTATAATTCCTCTATTTCAGACAAGGACATCTCTTCTTGCCCATCTACCCAAATCTATCTATATAACCTGACCACATGCCAGTCAACCTGCCGTTCCCTGGGAGAAGGTGATAAAGCCTGTGTCAGTGGGTTTACTGCAGTTGATGGCTGCGGATGTCCAGATGGAGAGTTTCTGAATGAGAAGAACCAGTGTGTACCCATATCTCAGTGCTCGTGTTACTACCAGGGCTCATATTTGAACCCATTGGATGTCATCCACAAACAAGCTGAGCGTTGGTAAGTAAAACAATAACATTTATGGCTGCCATAAACTTGTGGTGACCAATCACAAATCAGATTTCGGTAGCTTACGGAGGGAAACTGTATAAATGATTACTTCTAATCAGTAGCTGTAGGTTACTATATGCCATTACTCCACAACTAGCCAATGAAGACAATTATACATGTATAATCTACACTGAATTTCCTTTGTCTTTTAGTTTATTTGCATGTTCTCCTAGAAACGTTAATTCTGCATTTCTTCCATTCAACAAACAGACATGATTTTTTCTTTGCCTTCAACTTTATCCATATGCAAATATAAAAATGTTATATATTACCACTTTCCAGTCCTTAGATGTGTTGGTTGCATTAGTTTCTTTTTTTCAGGCTTTTTTTCTGTATAGTTTCACCTGGTGTTCCTGCCAGTAACACACTTGTATATGTAAACCCTCACCTGGAAAAACAACCCATTTAATTTAGAATGGAAATGAAAGGCAAAACATCTTTGTATAGATATAAACAAACATTATAAACGCTTTTTTCCCCTTTTTTTATAAGTGATTACATACCCTCTTTTATTAGCTGAATAAAAGCTGGAGGAGGAGAAAAAGCAGCACACTGATCTTCCCAGTGAATGGCTGTCTGGGGTTGGGGGTATGTCAGGACAAGTCTGATAATTGGAGGAGAGCAGGCTGAGTTCCAAGCATAGCTAGAGAACTGACCACAGTGTGTTTTCCTGCTTAGCGTGGTCAGTTTTTAATAGGAAAGCAGAGATACTGACAGGAACACCAGGGATTTCACACAAAGGATACAAAAGAGAACAAGTTACTTTTCATAAAAGTACATGGTGCAGCAGGCACATAACAGGAATATGAAATGTTGGGTTTACATACTTTGTAATGTCCTAGGATAAGCATTGTCACTGTACTGTAATTATGGAGGAGCAGTATTGTCACCCCAGGGCATTCGATTTTTAAGACTACAGAACATTTCTTCTCATTTCTCTAACATACAACAGTGGGTTTTTGCAGCCCACAAAGGAAATTCGGGACATTGTAACCAATAACATTGTAGCGCAAGCAGGGAGGCAGGAAGGTATCAGCTCACTTGACTGTTGGCTTTTTTTTTTTTAAGAATAGATCTACAAAATATTTTCAATGGGTTATTTATCAGACCAGAATGGAGCAAATAAGAAGTTCAGGGTTTACATACACTTTCAAATAAAAATAAATTATGTGCATAACAACCAATCAGATTTTAGTTTTCATTAATTTTGTGAAAATTATTTTTGTAATCATTGGTTGGTGTGGGGTACTGCACATATTTGTTTATACAGTAAAAATGTATTTGAAAAAGCTTGTTCACACAGAGCACTATTATGTATGTGTAAATAAAAAATGTATTTTTAATAAAATGGAAATCAGATTAAATTCATATCATAATTTATATTTAAATATATGAAATAAGTACATTGTATTTTATTTATTATAAACAATTAAACTCGCCAAAAATATTTAGATACCAGACCTGAATTATATGCAGGATCTCAGTGGTCCACATTTTAGTAGTCTAATTATTTGTAATTTATAAATGGTATACATTTTTTAAATATATTTTTACCATCAATTATGGCATAGAAATAATTTGGTTGTTGTCAGATTTAAACTGTCCATGGACCTACATGGGTGGATTGAGGTGCAAGTACTATTTAACTATTTCTGAGGCTTCCACTTGACTAGTTTCTTTATATACATGCAAGCTAGGCTTAGTCAGGTGCATATGTTTATGTTCAATGAATAGGAAGAGGTATGGTAGCAAGATACTGTCCTTATTTAATAGGAAAAAAATAGCTACTGTACAAGGTTTTCAAATGTGTCTGACATTTAATCTCTTATGTATCCTGCATTGCTTAGGTAGGGGTGGTCAGTGGTGCCCACAGATATAAAACTGTTACCTTAATCAACCAAAAATGGGCAGACCAGCAGGCAGCTGTTATCTTATGCCTGTGTGTAATTTTAGAACTAACATGTTGTTTACAGTTTAAATAGCAGGTTGCAATTATTTCTATAACAATTTAATAGCAGAAAACACATACCGGTATTTTTCTTCTATAAGAACAACAGTATTATTGGCTTTAAATGACGATGTCTAATGTTACAATAATATGGCATCCTAAAAGGATTATATGTTTGTATTCCATTACTTCCAACACAAGTCCAAAAGGCACGGGTTTATTCCTCATTTTAGCATAGCCATGTTAATAATCCTTTTATGTGCTTATTGTATATCCAGAAACACTTGTACATAGACCAAATGCAGCCTAAATTTACATTAATTTATCCTGAATTGTATAGTTGTAGGTGGGGGCCTGGTGTATGGTACCTCAAAGCAGACTAAGTGCACACAACTTGCAGCACAATGTATTAACACAAAGTTCCAACAAGTTGACTGACAAGCCTAAATGAAGTCAAAGCCAATATAGGGGAGCCTCACAGCAGGACATATACAACAGTATCTATCTCCATCGTAGAAGACACACTAGGCGGCTTACTGTACCTGGCAGCATCTGACAAAGTAGGAGGCTGTAGAGCAGTGTGATAGTAGTAGCACCTTACACAGCAGAAGTCCCCAATGATGGACACGGCTTGATGCCCCTACTCTGACCCTCTTTCACTGGAACCTCTCCCTATTCTAGGCACACTGGAGAAGATTTACTAAAACTGGTGCACACAGAATCTGGTGCAGCTGTGCATAATAACTAATCCGCTTCAATGTTTTAGGCCGGGTTCACACTGGTGCGACACGACACTCGTCCTACTTTGGATCTGACTTTGCCCTGCGACTTTAAGTCAGAGACGTGTACGACTTCAATGGATGGGGATCCGACTTTACCAGGCACTGTCTGGTATAAATCTTGAGGGGGAAAGCCACACCAAATTTTAAATAAAAAACCGGCATGGGTTCCCCCTCTAAGAGCATACCAGGCCCTTCAGTCTGGCATGGATTTTAAGGGAAACCCCCTACGCGGAAAAAACGGCAAGGGGGTCCCCCCAAAGTCCATACCAGACCCTTATCCGAGCATGCAGCCCGGCCAGTCAGGAAAGGGGGTGGGGACGAGCAAGCGCCCCCCCCCCCCCCCAAACTGTACCAGGCCGCATGGCCTCAACATGCGGGGGTGGGTGCTTTGGAGCAGGGGGGCCTGCCAGAAGATACCGGAGAGTGGGAGAAGAGGCCGGAGAGAGCGAAGGAGTTGGAAGAGACCCCCAGAGCTGCCTAATAAATGACTTTAAAAACCTGTCTAGTGTGTTTTTTTTATTGACACTTTTTTCCCCCAGGTGAATGGGTAGAGGTACGATGTACCCCATACTCATTCACATAGGGTAGAGGGCCGGAATCTGGGGGCCCCTATATTAAAGGGGGCTCCCAGATTCTGATAAGCCCCCCGCCCGCAGACCCCAACAATCAACGGCCAGGGTTGTCGGGAAGAGGCCCTTGTATTCATCAACAGGGCGCCTCCCTGTCCCAAAGCACCCACCCCCCATGTTGAGGGCATGCGGCCTGGTATGGTTGAGCAGGGGTGGGCGCACGCTCATCCCCACCCCCTTTCCTGACTGGCCGGGCTCAGATAAGGGTCTGGTATGGATTTTGGCGGGACCCCATGACGTTTTTCGGCGTAGGGGGTTCCCCTTATAATCCATACCAGACCTAAGGGCCTGGTATGCTCTTGGAGGGGGAACCCATGCTGGATTTTCATTTAAAATTTTGCGTGGAATTCCCCCTCAAGATCATCAGAGCACAAGTCACATGCCAAAGTCGGATCAGGCAAGATGACATTCCGACTTTGATCCGACTTCAATGATATCCAATGGGCTGAAGTAGGATCAAAGTTGGACCAAAGTAGTGCAGGGAGCATTTTCAAAGTCGGACCGACATGTGTCGGACCAGTTAAGATGGCTCCCATAGGGAAACATTGATTTTCACACGTCATGCGACATGAGCTCCCAATGTCGGAGCGTTTGTCGCACCAGTGTGAACCCGGCCCTATTGTGAAAGCTTAATTGAACAAGTTAAAGTTAGAAGCTGATTGGTTAATATGCACAGCTGCACCAGATTCTGTGTGCACCAGTTTTAGTAAATCGACCCCACTGTCCCTAACCCAACCACTCGCACAATGCACGCCAATGCAGTGAGCCCATGCTTTTTATAAGCACGGCCCTCACTAAACATGGCCCCCAGGGTCATCCATGGTTGCAGCATCCAACCGGGCAGCTGCTACCCTGATTACATGTATGGAGGCTTCTGAGGAACAAAGTTTCTCTTATCCTCCATTCTCCTCCTGTAGCAGCACTGCGAAACAGCACACCTACAGCTAGGAGGCTGTACTGAACCTGCTTACATACAGCTATTGCAATCCTATGTTACAATTGTATAACTGCATACATTTACAATGATTGTTCCATTCATGTACTAATTTAATTGCTGATAGTCCAGGGGACATACCATTTAATGACTTGATAGAGATATCACTGAATATGAACATGAAATACTAATGATGTATTTTCTTACTTTCTCAACTAGCACTTGCCATCATGGGAAACTTATTTGCAGTACACATGCCCCCGAAGGTAAGGACATATACTACGCATTATTATATTCAGTAAATTTTAATCACAGATTGTACATATACAGAAATCATAATCTAATTAGAGCCTTTGTGGTAAACAGAAAGTGCTCAGACATTTGTATGACCAAACAGAATCAGAACTTGTCCAGTTATTTTAGACTCATATATGGTCTCTTTCCAGATTGTCCTGCAGGAAAAGTCTATTATGACTGTAACAAACAAAAAGGCGCCCCCATCCATAGGAGCTGCAAGACCATTGGTGCTGAATATGTAAGTGTCTTGTTATTTATGTATTTTGGTAGGGATGCACCGAAATTTCGGCCGCCGAAACATATCGGCCGAAAATGGCCTTTTCGACAATTTGCCTAAAGAGAAAAATGGCCGATAATGGAGCCGAAAATGGGGCAGGGCCTGGGCGCCCCCCGGTGCCGCCCATTATGGGGGTGTCGTATAGCGCAGAAGAGAGAGGAGAGCCGCCGCCTGTTTGTTTAGAGCGCCGGGAACATCACAGCTTTCATTTCAATAGCTGTGTGTTCCCCGCCGTGCCTGCCATCACATACAGCCCCTGAGGAGGGGCTGTATATGGCGGTGCGCACGGCGGGGAACACACAGCTATTGAAATGAAAGCTGTGATGTTCCCGGTGCTCTAATCAAGCAGGCGGAGGCGGCTCTCCTCTCTCTTCCCTCTCTTCCCCTGCACAGGCTGCACAGGGGACACTGGCAGGCTGGGCTGGCTGCACTGGGGACACTGGCAGGCTGGGTTGGCTGCATTGGGCACACTGGCAGACTGGGCTGGCTGCACTGGGGAGACTGGCAGGCTGGGCTGGCTGCACTGGGGACACTGGCAGACTGGGCTGGCTGCATTGCGGACACTGGCAGGCTGGGCTGGCTGCACTGGGGTCATTGGCAGGCTGGGCTGGCTGCACTGGGGACACGGACAGGCTGCACTGGGGACACTGGCAGGCTGGGCTGACTGCACTGGGGACACTGGCAGGCTGGGCTGGCTGCACTGGGGACAATGGCAGACCGGGCTGGTTTCACTGGGGACACTGGCAGGCTGGGCTGGCTGCACTGGGGACACTGGCAGACTGGGTTGGCTACATTGGGGACACTGACAGGCTGGGCTGGCTGCCCTGAGGACACTGGCAGGCTGGGCTGGCTGCACTGGGGACACTGGTAGGCTGGGCTGGCTGCACTGGGGACACTGGCAGGCTGGGCTGGCTGCACTGGGGACACTGGCTTGCTGGGCTGGCTGCACTGGGGACACAGGCTTGCTGCACTGAGGACACAGGCTGGCTGCACTGGGGACAAAGGCTGGCTGCACTGGGGACAAAGGCTGGCTGGCTCCACTGGGGACACAGACAGGCTGCATCTGACAGGCACTGGTGAGGCTGCATTGATCTCTTGTATCATGCCTGCAGTCTCTGACCATCTCCTGTATCATGTCCCCAGTCTCTGACCATCTCCTGTACCATGTCCCCAGTCTCTGGCCATCTCTTGTACCATGTCTGCACCATGTCTGCAGTCTCTGACCATCTCCTGTACCATGTCCGCAGTCTCTGACCATCTCCTGTACCATGTCCGCAGTCTCTGACCATCTCCTGTACCATGACCGCAGTCTCTGACCATCTCCTGTACCATGACCGCAGTCTCTGACCATCTCCTGTACCATGTCCGCAGTCTCTGACCATCTCCTGTACCATGTCCCCAGTCTCTGACCATCTCCTGTACCATGTCCCCAGTCTCTGGTATTTTGCCATGTGAAAAAACAAGTGTCAAATGCTGCAAAATGCACAGTAAAAAACACGCAACTCACAAAAGGCCAACAAGTCCCATAAGCCACATATAGCACAGCCCATTTAAATCAACGGGCTGTCCTATGCATGTCACAGGAAAAACAAGCCACAAAATGTGCGCTCCCACTATGCTAGATGTGAACGGGCCCTGAAAGTGAAATTGGTGCGTTAACACAATGAGGCTCCATTCACATCTGTGCGTTTCCTTGCATTTCAAAAATGCGCTGCACCAAAAATTGAAATAAAAAACGCACCAAACTCCGCTCTTAAAAAAAGTTCTGAAGCTTCTTTGGGGTGATTGCGTGTGTAGGGCAACACATTCAGGTGGGTGGGCTGCCCTGTGTGTGATAATGCTCCAAACGACCTCCCCCCTTGCTAAAAAAAAACCCCACATGTGGGAATGCGAGTTCCCGCTATGCAGAGATATGAATGGGGCTTGACAGCTGAGTGTTTCTGTCCACTCCCTTCTATGTACTTATATGAAGATGGCCATACACTATGCAATCTGATTGTATATTGTGTATTTAGTGAGAAGGGTGATCACTGATTAATTGAATTTCCTTTAAAAAACGTACAGCTGGGAGTGGGAGGGTAGATGATGCAGGGTGTGTGCTAATGAGGTCAGCTGGTCAACTCCTTCCTGTGTCATAACCTAAAGTCTGTAAGGACGTAAGACAGAAGCAATAGATACATTTGGAATCATGGATGAAGGACTATAAGGTACGTGTCTGTAGATTTTATGGAAAGCTTTGATATTTTTGCAAAAAAAGTACATAAATGCTGTATTGGTGCATAGGGGAGCTGGAATTTAGAAGGAAAAAAAATAGGTGAACTTAGCCTTTAACCACAGACTTCTGGGCATACAGTTGTGCTCATAAGTTTACATACCCTGGTATAATTTATGATTTCTTGCCCATTTTTCAGAGAATATGAATGATAACACAAAAACTTTTCTTTCACTCATGGTTAGTGTTTGGCTGAAGCCATTTATTTTCAATCAACCGTGTTTTCTCTTTTTAAATCATAATCACAACAGAAACTACTCAAATGACCCTGATCTAAAGTTAACATACCCCAGTTCTTAATACCGTGTATTGCCCCCTTTAACATCAATGACAGCTTGAAGTCTTTTGTGGTATTTGTGGGTGAGGCTCTTTATCTTCTCAGATGGTAAAACCTCTTGGCAAAAAGCCTTCAGTTCCTGTAAATTCTTGGGCTGTCTTGCATGAACTGCACGTTTGAGATCTCCCCAGAGTGGCTCAATGATATTGAGATCAGGAGACTGAGATGACCACTCCAGGACCTTCACTTTATTCTGCTGTAGCCAATGACAGGTCGACTTGGCCTTGTGTTTTGGATCATTGCCATGTTGGAATGTCCAAGTACATCCGATGCACAGCTTCCTGGCTGATGAATGCAAATGTTCCTCCAGTATTTTTTGATAACATACTGCATTCATCTTGCTGTCAATTTTGACCAAATTTCCTGTGCCTTCGTAGCTCACACATCCCCAAAACATTGGCGATCCACATCCGTGTTTCACAGTAGGAATGGTGTACTTTTCCTCATAGGCCTTGGTGACTCCTCTCCAAATGTTTATGGTTGTGGCCAAAAAGTTAAATTTTGGTCTCATCACTCCAAATAACTTTGTGCCAGAAGGTTTAAGGCTGGTCTCTGTGCTGTTTGGCGTTTTGTAAGTGGGATACTTTGTGGCATTCGCGTAGTAATGGCTTTCTTCTGGAAACTTAACCACGCAGCCCATCTTTCTTCAAGTGCCTACTTATTGTGCATTTTGAAACAATCACACCACATGTTTTAAGAGAGTACTGTATTTCACCTGAAGTAATTTGTGGGTTTTTCTTTGCATCCCAAACAATTTTCCTGGCAGCTGTGGCTAAAATTTTAGTTGGTCCACCTGAACCCCTCATTTTCCACTTCTTGATTAGAGTTTGAACACTGCTGATTGGCATTCTCAATTCCTTGGATATCTTTTTATATCCCTTTCCTGTTTATACAGTTCAACTGCCTTTTCCCGCAGATCCTTTGATAATTCTTTTGCTTTCCCCATAACTCAGAATCCAGAAACGTCAGTGCAGCACTGGATGAAAGATGCAAGGGTCTGTCAGGAGTCTAGAAACTCATTGACCTTTTATACACACAAACTAATTAACTGCTTCCCGACCGCCTCACACAGATATACTGCGGCAGAAGGGCACATACAGGTAGAATCACATACCTGTACGTTGCCCTTTAAGAGGCAGCTTGCGGGCCCACCGGGATCTCCGTGAGTCGAATAGCGGGTCCTGTGGACTCGATGTCCGCGGGGATATCCGCGATCGTCTCATGGTGAGGAAGAACGGAGAGTTGCTAATGTAAAAAAGCAACTTCAACTCCTCTCTCCTCTATTCTGCTACTGACCACCTCTATGACAAAATCTCTCCCCTGTCCTGCCCCAACCAAGCCACGTCCATCTACAATAAATCTCTGTCCTCCACCCTAGACAAGCTCGCTCCCCTCACTACACGCAGAATCAGGCCTCGACCCCTACAACCCTGGCAAACAGATGGCACTAAAATTCTCAAAAAACGTAGTCGCGCTCTTGAGCGTCTGTGGCACAAGACTAAGTCTCTCAAAGACTTCAACCAATACAAATCTGCCCTCCAAAAATACTATTCTTTCCTCCACACTGCCAAGCAAACCTATTTTACAACTCTTATGCCGCGTACACACGAGCGGACTTTCTATCCTACTTGGTCCGGCACACTTTCCGACGGACTTTGTCCGCCAGGTGCGCCGGACTTTAAAACGAACGGACTTGCCCACACACGCCGGGATTTTCCGGCGGGCTAAGTCCGCCCGTCTTTCCGACGGACTTTCGCCGGAGTTCCGGCGGACTTTCAGAATGAACGGACTTGCCCACACA
This sequence comes from Aquarana catesbeiana, assembly GCF_042186555.1. Lineage (NCBI taxonomy): Eukaryota > Metazoa > Chordata > Amphibia > Anura > Ranidae > Aquarana > Aquarana catesbeiana. The sequence goes on along the minus strand of NC_133334.1, from coordinate 101,978,566 downwards.
CGGACAAGTCCGTTCATTTTGAACGTGACTCAGGTGCGACGGGACTAGAAAAGGATGTCAATCTTGCCGCTTTTATCGGCTAGATTGACACCTTGCGAGCCCCGTCGCGGGGCATACCAGGCCCTTAGGTCTGGTATGGATTATAAAGGGGAACCCCGCTACGCCGAAAAAACGGCGTGGGGTCCCCCTAAAATCCATACCAGACCCCGATCCGAGCACGCAGCCTGGCCGGTCAGGAAAGGGGGTGGGGACGAGCGAGCGCCCCCCCCCCTCCTGAACCGTACCAGGCCGCATGCCCTCAACATGGGGGGTGGGTGCTTTGGGGGAGGGGGGCGCCCTGCGCCCCCCCCCCCCAAAGCACCTTGTCCCCATGTTGATGAGGACAAGGGCCTCTTCCCGACAACCCTGGCCGTTGGTTGTCGGGGTCTGCGGGCGGGGGCTTATCGGAATCTGGGAGCCCCCTTTAATAAGGGGGCCCCCAGATCCCGGCCCCCCACCCTATGTAAATGAGTATGGGGTACATGGTACCCCTACCCATTTACCTAGGAAAAAAGTGTAAGTAATAAAACACACCACACAGGTTTTTAAAATATTTTATTAAACAGCTCCGGGGGGGGGGGTCTTCTTCCGGCTTCGGGGGTCCCTCCGCTTCATCTTCTCCCGGCGTCCGGTTGGTTCTTCTCCGCTCTCCGGCCTCTTCTCCCGGTGTCGCAGGTCTTCGGCCGGCCCCTCCGCTCTCTTCATGTAGCTCTATTGCGAGCGGAGGTCCGGACTTCTGGGCTTCTTGGCTTCTTGGCTTCTTAGCTTCTCTTCTCTTCTCTTCCCCCAGATGTTGACACGACGCTCTCTCCGGCTGGACTGGTCTCTGAGGGCTGCGTTGTGACTTATATAGGCGGAGACCCCGCCCCCATATGATGTCACAGTCCTTGGGCATGCTGGGACTGTGACGTTTTAGGGGGCGTGGTCGACCACGCCCCCTAAAACGTCACAGTCCCAGCATGCCCAGGGACTGTGACATCATATGGGGGCGGGGTCTCCGCCTATATAAGTCACAACGCAGCCCTCAGAGACCAGTCCAGCCGGAGAGAGCGTCGTGTCAACATCTGGGGGAAGAGAAGAGAAGAAAAGCCAAGAAGCCAAGAAGCCAAGAAGCCCAGAAGTCCGGACCTCCGCTCGCAATAGAGCTACATGAAGAGAGCGGAGGGGCCGGCCGAAGACCTGCAACACCGGGAGAAGAGGCCGGAGAGCGGAGAAGAACCAACCGGACGCCGGGAGAAGATGAAGCGGAGGGACCCCCGAAGCCGGAAGAAGACCCCCCCCCCCGGAGCTGTTTAATAAAATATTTTAAAAACCTGTGTGGTGTGTTTTATTACTTACACTTTTTTCCTAGGTAAATGGGTAGGGGTACCATGTACCCCATACTCATTTACATAGGGTGGGGGGCCGGGATCTGGGGGCCCCCTTATTAAAGGGGGCTCCCAGATTCCGATAAGCCCCCGCCCGCAGACCCCGACAACCAACGGCCAGGGTTGTCGGGAAGAGGCCCTTGTCCTCATCAACATGGGGACAAGGTGCTTTGGGGGGGGGGCGCAGGGCGCCCCCCTCCCCCAAAGCACCCACCCCCCATGTTGAGGGCATGCGGCCTGGTACGGTTCAGGAGGGGGGGGGGCGCTCGCTCGTCCCCACCCCCTTTCCTGACCGGCCAGGCTGCGTGCTCGGATCGGGGTCTGGTATGGATTTTAGGGGGACCCCACGCCGTTTTTTCGGCGTAGCGGGGTTCCCCTTTATAATCCATACCAGACCTAAGGGCCTGGTATGCCCCGCGCTCGCCGCAATAGGAAGATTTGTTTTTCCTATTGCAGCGAGCGCGAGATGCAATACCATCCCCTCGTGTCGTATTTGGTCTGTCGGACCAGCCTACACACGAGCGGGCTTTCCGTCGGACCAGCACACACACGAGCGGACTTTCCGCCCGAAACTGAGTCCGACGGAAAGATTTAAAACATGTTTAAAATCTAGGTCCGGCGGGCTTTTGGGAAGAAGTCCGCCGGAAAAGTCCGCCGCCGCCCACACACGGGCGGATTGTCCGGCACACTCTGGTCCGCCGGACCAAGTATGCCGGAAAGTCCGACCGTGTGTACGCGGCATTATTAACACCTTCTCATCCAATCCCCGTAAACTCTTCTCTACCTTCAACTCTCTACTTTGTCCTCCGCCACCTCCACCCACTGACTTACTCACTGCCCAGGAGGTCGCTAATCACTTCAAAAACAAGATTGATACAATCCGTGATGAAATCTCCATTCTCCAGCTAAGACCCCATGTCAACAGGTACAACTGACACTCCCCCTATTCAAATCTGCTCCTACAGATGAAGTTGCTAAACTCCTTTCTATCGCCCACTTAACCACCTGTCCCCTGGACCCTATTCCCTCTCAAATGCTACAGTCACCCTCTGATCCCATCCTACACTCTCTAACCCACATCTTCAATCTCTCCCTCACCTCTGGCATCTACCCTGATGCTCTAAAACATGCACTGGTCACCCCCATACTCAAAAAGTCGTCCTTGGACCCTACCAATCTTAACAACCTACGCCCTATCTCCTTGCTCCCCTTTTCCTCTAAACTCCTTTGAATGCCTGGTTTACAACCAACTGAGTGACCACCTCATTAAAAACAACCTTCTTGATCCCCTTCAATCTGGATTTCGCCCTCAACCCTCCACAGAAACTGCCCTTTTAAAACTCACAAATGACCAACTAACTGCAAAAACCAACGGACACTATTCTGTACTCCTACTTCTGGATCTTTCAGCTACCTTTGACACGGTTGACCACCCCCTCCTCCTCAAAAAACTTTACTCCCTCGGTCTCCGTGACTGTGCTCTTCAGTGGCTCTCATCCTACCTATCCCAACGCACCTTCAGTGTCACTTACAATTCTACTTCCTTCACTCCTCTTCCCTTCTCTGTCGGGGTCCCCCAAGGTTCTGTTCTTGGACCTCTTTTATTTTCAATCTACACCTCTTTCCTGGGTCAGTTGATAGCCTCTCACGGCTTTCAACATCATTTCTATGCTGATGACACACAAATCTATCTCTCCACCCCTCAACTCACTCTATCAGTCTCCTCATGCATCACTAACCTACTAACCGACATATCTGTATGGATCTCACACCACTTCCTCAAACTCAACTTGTCCAAAACCGAGCTTATAATATTTCCTCCCCCACGTGCCTCTTCCCCTGACTTCTCTGTCAAGAGCAATGGCAAAACCATCCACCCGTCCCCACATGTCAGGGTGCTAGGTGTTATCCTGGATTCTGAACTCTCCTTTCAGCCCCACATCCAATCACTTTCCAAAGCTTGCCGCCTCAACCTCCGCAACATCTCTAAACTACGTCCCTTTCTAACCAAGGAAACCACAAAGCTCCTGATTCACTCCCTGGTTATCTCTCGCCTTGACTACTGCAACTCACTCCTCATTGGCTTACCTTTAAATAGACTATCCCCCCTTCAGTCCATCATGAATGTGGCTGCCAGACTCATCCACCTTACAAACCGCTCAGTGTCTGCTACCCCACTCTGCCAATCCCTCCATTGGCTACCACTCGCCCAAGGAATTAAATTCAAAATACTAACAATAAGTTACAAAGCCATCCACAACTCTGCCCCAGCTACATCACTAACCTAGTCTCAAAATACCAACCTAATTGCCATCTCCGTTCCTCCCAAGACCTCCTGCTCTCTAGCTCCCTCATCACCTCCTCCCATATCCACCTCCAGGACTTCTCCCGAGCCTCGCCCATCCTCTGGAATTCCCTACTCCAATCTGTCAGACTGTCTCCAATTCTATCCACTTTTAGGCGATCCCTGAAAACTTTCCTCTTCAGAGAAGCCTATCCTGCCTCCATCTAACAACTGCACTATTTTCTCCATTAGCTCATCCCCCACAGCTATTACCCTTTTGTATAACTTGACCCTCCCTCCTAGATTGTAAGCTCTAACGAGCAAGTCCCTCTGATTCCCCCTGTATTGAATTGTATTGTACTTGTACTGTCTGCCCTAATATTGTAAAGCGCTGCATAAACTGTCGGCGCTATATAAATCCTGTATAATAATAATAATCTCCCTGTTCTGCCTAGTGACACTGTCACTGATCACAGCTCCCTGTGATCGAGATCGGTGATCAGTGATGTGTCACTCGTAGCCACGCCCCTAACAGTTAGAATCACTCCCTAGGATAAACTTAACCCTTTCCTAGCCCCCTAGAGGTTAACCCCTTCACTGCCAGTGTCATTTTTACAGTAATTACTGCAATTTTATAGCACTGATCGCTGTAAAAATGACAATGGTCAATGGCCAAAAATGTGTCAAAATTGTCCGATGTGTCCGCCATAATTTCGCAGTCATGATAAAAATCGCAGATCACCACCATTACTAGTAAAAAAAAATTATTAATAAAAATGCCATAAAACTATCCCCTATTTTGTAGATGCGATAACTTTTGCTAAAACCAATCAAAAAACGCTTATTGCAATTTTTTTTTTTACCAAAAATGTGTAGAAGAATACGTATCAGCCTAAACTGAGGAAAAATTTTTTTTAATATATATTTTTGGAGGATATTTATTATAGCAAAAAGTAAAAAATAATGTGTTTTTTTTCAAAATTTTCGCAATTTTTTTGCTTATAGCGCAAAAAATAAAAACCGCAGAGGTGATCAAATACCACCAAAAGAAAGCTCTATTTGTGGGAAAAAAAGGACGTCAATTTTATTTTGGAGCCATGTCGCACGACCGTGCAATTGTCAGTTAAAGCGACGCAGTGCCGAATCGCAAAAAGGGCTCTGGTCTTTGGCCGGCGAAATGGTCCAGGGCTTAAGTGGTTAAAAGCAAACAGATCACATGTAAAACGGAAAATTTATATCAAATACTTACCGTAATTTTCCTTTCCTGATAGGCTCCATGGCAGCATACGTGTGGGTTGACCCCGCCTCCATAACTACCCAATAGGACCCCTCCCTATAAATTTCAGCTGTGGGCTCTCAGCCGTGTTTCGTAACTAGCCTACTCCAAGCATTGGGAGGGACTCCTGCTGCCATGGAGCCTATCAGGAAAGGAAAATTACGGTAAGTATTTGATATAAATTTTCCGTTTTCCTGACAGGCTCCATGGCAGCATACGTGTGGGAAATAACTCGCCAAACACACCCGGGTGGGCACAATGCTGAGCGAGAAAATAAATTTATTTAACACTGTCCACTGACAGCACTTTCAAACCAAAATTAATGGATGACAAAGCGGCAGGTTCAACACAATAGTGAGAAACAAACGTATTGATAGATGACCAGGAAGCCGCTCTACATATAACTTCGGGTGCGACATGAAGAGAAGCCGCCCACGAGGTTGAGATACTCCGAGTTGAGTGTGCAGTCACTGCCTCTGGAGGAGCCAAGCCCTTCGCTTTATAAGCCCTTTGAATGGTCTGTACTATCCAAGCAGAGATGGATCTGATTGAGGCCCGTTTTCCTCTATTTTTCCCTTGCAGAAGAATGAAAAGGAAGTCCGTCTGTCTAAATGATTCCGTAGCTTCCAGGTATTGACTCAAAGTATGTCCCACATCAAGGGGATGAACTTCTTGACCTTCTGTTGTATTAAAGGTAGGCAATACAATTTCCTGATTTTCGTGAAAAATAGAAGTCACTTTAGGGTTTGAGCCCAACATGGGAATTAATACTGCTCTATCTGGGAAAAAGGTCAGGAAAGGCTCTTTGGAACCTAAATTCCTGATTTCAGACACTCTCTTGGCTGAAGTTACTGCCACCAGGAAGACGGTCTTGAGTGTGAGGTCTTTAACTGATAGAGGATTATCAGGATCTGTTCCAAGCGTGGAAAGGAAATCTAGAACAAGGGGAAGATCCCATTTGGGGAATCTCGGTTTCCTTTGAGGTCTTAGCCTGATAGCACCCTTGAAGAATTGGCGAACCAGGGCATGGTTAGCCCATGAAATTCCTGTGAATGCCGAGATGGCTGATATTTGCACACGAAGGGAACTTACTGCTAGAGGCAAATCCAACCCTGTTTGCAGAAAGCTGAGGATATCCTGGACTTTTGGAGAACCACAAGGATTAGGTCTAGAGGCCATGTGCTCTGTGAACTTGGACCAGATACGTTCATACACTCTATTAGTGCTCTTCCGTCTGGCATTCAGAAGCGTCGGGATGGCTTCTTCTGGACAACCTAAGGCTTCAAGCCTTCCCCTCTCAAAAACCAAACCCTGAGATGTAGATGAGCAGGGCATGGATGCAGGATAGAACCTTGGGACAGAAGATCCGCCCTGAGAGGCAGAGGGATTGACTCCCGATAACTGAGGAGAGTTAAGAGGGGAAACCATGGCCTGTTGGGCCAAAACGGTATCACTGCCATGACTTCCACTTCCTCTGTTCTGAGCCTGCGGAGAAACTGGAGTATCACAGGTACCGGAGGGAAGGCATACGCCTTGTTGAACCTCCACCGATCCGTGAGGGCATCTATCCCATATGCTTGGGGATCCCGGAACCTCGAGTAATACTTGGTGAGTTTGTAGTTGCATGGGGATGCAAACAGATCCACTTCTGGAGCCACTCCCAGTGTCAGGAGCCACTTGAACACCTCTTTGTGCAGGGACCACTCGTTGTTGTCCGCCTGAACATTCTGGACCCCCGGAATGTAGACTGCCGAAATGTTGGACAGATTCTTCTGAGCCCAGTTCATGATTGGCTCCACTTCCCTTAGGAGGGACCAGCTGCGAGTCCCACCTTGTTTCCTTATATAGGCCACCGCGGTTGTGTTGTCCAACCGGAGCATCACTGAGGAGTTCTTTATCAGATGGTAGAAGGATCTGAGCGCCTGAAAGGCCGCTCGAAGTTCCAAAATGTTGGATACAGTCTTCTGAGATGGCGAGATCCATCTGCCCTGAGCCACTTCTGTCAGGCAATGAGCGCCCCAGCCCCGATTGCTGGCATCTGAGGTCACTGTGACCCATGTGATGGGAAGAATCGAATGGCAATTGCGGAGATTTTTCCCTTGGAGCCACCAAAGGAGAGACTCTCTCATGGATGGAGTGAGAAGGATGCGCTGATTCTTGCTGGGAGAATCCCACTGTTGGAGAAACCCTTTCTGGAATGGGCGAGTGCGCCATTGAGCCCACTTCACCATGGGAATGGTGGCTGCCATTGTGCCGATCACCTTCAGACATTGAAGAGCGGAAAGGTGAGATGAAGCAAGAGTCGAACGGATCCTGTCCCGGATCACCACGATCTTCTCCTCTGGTAGCGAGATGGTGCCCTCTAGTGTGTTGAAATGGGCACCTAGAAATATGAGAGACTGAGATGGAATCAGGTGACTTTTCTCCAAATTCAGGAGCCACCCAAACTCTTGGAGAGTGGAAATTACTAGACTCCTGTGCTTTAGAAGCTGACCCTTGTCCTGGCCTAGAAGGAGGAGGTCGTCGAGATAGTGGTGAAGGCGAACTCCTTTGACTCGGAGCAGAGCAACAACAGCCAGCAGAACCTTGGAAAACACCCGAGGTGATGTTGTGAGACCAAATGGAAGGCAGGTAACCTGTAAGTGTTGATCACCTACAGCAAAGCGAAGGAACTTTTGGAAGTCTGCCGCCACTGGGACATGAAAGTAGGCGTCTTTCAAGTCTATTGACACCAGCCAATCTCCTAGATGAACCGATTGTTGAATCGTTAATAGTGACTCCATCTTGAATTTTTCCTTTCGGATAAACCGGTTGAGATGAGTCAGGTCTATAACAGGCCTCCATGTGCCGTTCTTCTTCTGTACCAGAAACAGAGGAGAATACATGCCTTCTCCTCGTTCGCCATCTGGAACAGGAATGGCTGCGTTTTGAGCTAATAAAGAGCTTATGTAAGCTAAAAGAACTTGTTTCTTCTCTTCTGAACTTGGAAGATTTGTTGGTATAAATCTTAGTCTGGGAGTGCTGTTGAAAATCCAGGTGTGGCCTGAGGACACTGTCTTGACAGTCCAGAAATCCCGAATTGAGGCCGCCCAAACATGCCGGAAGTGGAGCAGACGAGCCCCCACCTGACATGTTTGAGCGGGCCCAATTTCAAAAGGACTTAGTGGAGTCCTGGTTACTGGTAGAAGCCCCTTTTGTGGGCTTTTTAAAAGAGGACTGCCTGGATTTCCAGGATCTAGAAAATTCCCGACCAGGCCTATAACTACGTGCTTCCCTTGCACGGTCGGTGTTCTGCGATCTTGAAAAGGTGCGTTTTTGATTCTGTAAACGCCTGTCTTGAGGGAGGAACCCCGATTTACCACCCGTAGCCCGGGTAATGGCACTATCCAGCTTGTTGCCGAAGAGGGATGAACCCTCAAATGGAATACGGCACCAAGCCTGTTTAGAGGCTGGGTCCGCCAACCAAGGTCGCAGCCACAAGGCCCGACGGGCGGTGACCGACGACAACATCACCCGAGCCACTAGGCGAACAATGTCAATAGAGACCTCCCCCAGAAAGGCAGAGGCAAGCCTGATTTCCTGAATAGGGGAGCTCTTAGCCGCTTCTTCAGAGATACCTCTAAGAGAGTCATTCACATTGTCTGACCATGCCTCCAAAGCTTTAGAGACTGCTGCTAAGGCCAGAGCTGGTTTGCACACTGTGCCTGCTGTCAGGTAAATCCTTTTTAGGTCGGCATCAATCCGTCTCTCTAGCGGATCTTTAAATGAGACTGTATCTTCAAGAGGCAGAGTCACATATCTCACAAGCCTCATTAATGCAGCATCTACCAAGGGAGCTGACTCAAGATGTTTAACCTCTTCTTCCTTGAAAGGGTATAGTTTTGCGACTTTGGATTGCATAGAGCTTTTTTTATCTATCTTGCCCCATTCTTCAAAAATTATAGCTCCCACTTCCGTGAGGAAAGGAAAATAATGACGCTCCTTGCTGAGCTGTTTGAAAAACTTTCTCTGTTTAGCAGGAGAAATAACTGGATCTTCCCAAACCAGAGCGTTTTTAACCGCTTTCACCAGAGAAGGAACCAGGGCATATTCAAAGCCCATCCCAGGATCATCCGCTACTGACCCACTATCTGAGGGGGGAGCTGACTGGTGGCTAGGTTGAGAAGACTCCCACGTCTCAGGAACTGGACCCTCTTCTGACAGGGGAATCAGTGGATCTTGAGGAGAATCACGAGGCTTTGCAGCGTCTCTCTCCTGCAGTGATTCTTTCACAACTCGCTTGATTAGAGTTTCCAGGTGTTGGTCTGCACCTTCCCTCTCATTAGCTGCTTTAGAAAAACAGCGGTCACAGAGAGACTTGCTGGCAGGAACTGGGACCCTGCATCCCCAACATATCTTCTCCGGTCCCCTATGAGATGAGGGGGGGTGAGGAGAGCCTCTACTGTGGTCTTTAGACTTAGAGGATGAACCATGGTGTCTAGAGCCAGAGGAGGAATGCCGGTGGTGTGATTTAGATGACCCGCTCCTTCTGCGGGAACTACTTTGTCTTCGATCAGACCTAGAAGGGCTAAGGAAAGAAGGAAGACAGGAATAGAGAGAGAGAAAGGCACAAGTCAGAATGATGCCCTACACTCTGCTCTCTTCCCCCCAGCAGGTAAGTAAAGAAATATACTTTCAAATCCTACCTGCTGCGAGAGGACTGGCCACCAGGAGGCAGTGAAGAGTCCATGGCTGATGCTGGGAATCACTGCAGGTGAACACAGAGTAAATCAGATACACCAGAAAGCAAAACAGCAAGCACAGACCCATCTGTACTGCACTTACCTGGGGAAGGCTCTGCAGATGCTCAGGGAAGTCGCCGCTATGCCCACGATCATTCCCGAGCTCTGCAAGAGCTTCCCCAGGCTTTTAAAATTGGCGCCGCGTGACGTCACGGCCGCGCCAGGCCCACGGTCGTCGTGCGCATGCGCGAAACCAGGCCTCGCTTTCGTTCCGGAACTGCGCCTGCGCAGAACGCAGACAGAACCCGGAAGTAGAGGGAGCGGCGGCTGGAACGCACAGGGAACCAGCCGCTGCATAGGCAATTTGACAAAGAGCATACAGAGAGAAAAACAACAACAACAAATATATACACTGCTGCCATGAAGGCGATATATGCTCACCACCACCTACGATCGACTCGGCTGGAACATCCATACACACACCGGGCTTTTGGCAGATAATGGCCACCTGCATACTGCTAGGCAATCGGCCTGTGCGTGCTTTTCATTCAAAAATGACTCCAGCTCTTCAGCGCTTACTCTGCAATACACTCCATACCCTGCTAACAGTCAAGGCTTATTGGAGGGATGAGACATCACATCAGTCGGCCGATACGATCGCGGGACATCGTCTTCAGGTAGGAGAACCAAACATCAGGTCCTACGGAGGAGGACAAAAAAGGAACACGGCTGAGAGCCCACAGCTGAAATTTACAGGGAGGGGTCCTATTGGGTAGTTATGGAGGCGGGGTCAACCCACACGTATGCTGCCATGGAGCCTGTCAGGAAAGATGGTTACCTTTAATAGCCATTCAAACCCTTTATCAGGCCAAAATCACCAGGGTTTGTAAACTTTTGATCCGGGTCATTTGGGTTATTTCTGTTGTGATTATGATTTAAAAAGAGTAAACACAGTTGATTGATAAAAAATGGCTTCGGCCAAACACTTACCATGAGTGAAAAAAATGTTTTTGTGTTATCATTTATATCTCTGAAAAATGGCCAAGAATTCATAAATCCTGCCAGGGTATGTAAACTTATGAGCACAACTGTATAGTAAACGTTTATTTGCCAAACATATACTGTAGATGTATATGTTTAGAATGTATAATACAAAATAAAATAACAGTTTAAAAAAATGAATTTCCTATTAAAATAAACTTGACCCAAAACCATTATAGGTTTCCTTTAAAATGTTCAAATAAATGAACATTACATTACATCATGTTGGTATACATTTGGTTTGCATTAACAGTTCCAGAGAGAGTGTATCTCGGGATGTAATTGCCCTGATGGACTTCTAGATGATGGGGCTGGTGGTTGTGTTCCTGAGGAATGGTGCCCATGTATCCACAATGAAGATGTTTACCCCTATGGGACTAAAGTCAAGGTAGATTGTAACACATGGTAAGTACAGAATTGAATCATTCCGTTTTTTGACAGATTTTCTTCCTCTGAAGATGTCTGTTAACCTCCCTCACTTTCTTTAATTAATTACACACGGGTAAAAAATGAAAAAGGGTCAGAGAAGCTCTGCAAACTGCTGATGGAATGGGAGAACAGGCTATGAACATTTGTATTGTAATGAAAGAGGGGTCCCTGTATATAGCTGATGCAACTGGGAAAAGGGGCTCTGTACACTTATATTGCACTGGGCAGGAGCTTTCTGGACACTCCTTATTTACTGGGAGGGAAGCTGTGCACACTGCTGATGTAATGAAAGGGAGAACTCTGCAGGAATACAGGGCCCCAACTGTAGCTTATGCTACCCCAAGCATCATAGTGAACAAAGGCCTTCCATTGGGATCGTAGACAGTACTTAAATAATCCATATAATACCCTTTAACCACTTCAGCCCCGGAAGGTTTTACCCTTCCTGACCAGAGCACGTTTTACAATTTGGCACTGCGTTGCGTTAACGTCGGTCATGCAATGTTGTACCCAAACAAAATTTGCGTCCTTTTGTTCCCACAAATAGAGCTTTCTTTTGATGGTATTTGATTGCCTCTGCTATTTTTATTTTTTGTGATATAAACAGAAAAAGACAGAAAATGTTGAAAAAAAATGATATTTTCTACTTTTTGTTATAAGAAAAATCCAATAAACTCAATTTTAGTCATACATTTAGGCCAAAATGTATTCCGTCACATGTCTTTGGTAAAAGACAATAAGCATATATTTATTGGTTTGCGTAAAAATTATAGCGTCTGCAAACTAGGGTATATTTTCTGGAATTTACACAGCTTTTAGTTTATGACTGCCTTTCTCATTTCTTGTGGTTCTAAAATGACAGGGCAGTACAAACCCCCTCAAATTACCCCATTTTGGAAAGTAGACACCCCAAGGAAATGCTGAGAGGCATGTTGAGCCCATTGAATATTTATTTTTTTGTCCCAAGTGATTGAATAATGACAAAAAAAAATTTTTTTTACAAAAAGTTGTCACTAAATGATATATTGCTCACACATGCCAGGGGCATATATGGAATTACACCCCAAAATACATTCTGTTGCTTCTCCTGAGTACAGGGATACCACATGTGTGGGACTTTTTGGGAGCCTACCGCGTACGGGGCCCTGAAATCCAAGCACCGCCTTCAGGATTTCTAAGGGCGTACATTTTTGAGTTCACGCCTCACTACCTATCACAGTTTTGAAGGCCATAAAATGCCAAGATGGCACAACCCCCCCCCCCCCCCAAATGACCCCATTTTAGAAAGTAGACACCCCAAGCTATTTGATGAGAGGCATGCTGAGTCCATGGAATATTTTATATTTTGCCACAAGTTGCGGGAAAATGACAAACTTTTTTTTTTTTGCACAAAGTTGTCACTAAATGATATAGTGCTCACACATGCCATGGGCATATGTGGAATTACACCCCAAAATACATTCTGCTGCCTCTCATGAGTACGGGGATACCACATGTGTGGGAGTTTTTGGGAGCCTAGCCGCGTACGGGGCCCCGAAAACTAAGCACTGGCTTCAGGATTTCTAAGGGTGTAAATTTTTGATTTCACTCCTCACTACCTATCACAGTTTTGAAGGCCATAAAATGCCAAGATGGCACAAAACCCCCCAAATGACCCCATTTTGGAAAGTAGACACCCCAAGCTATTTGCTGAGAGGCATGGTGAGTATTTTGCAGCTCTCATTTGTTTTTGAAAATTAAGAAAGAAAAGAAAAAATTTTTTTTTTTCTTTTTTTCAATTTTCAAAACTTTATGACAAAAAGCGAGGTCTGCAAAATATTCACCATACCTCTCAGCAAATAGCTTGGGGGTGTCTACTTTCCAAAATTGGGTCATTTGGGGGGGTTTGTGCCATCTGGGCATTCCATGGCCTCTAAAACTGTGATAGGCAGTGAGGAGTGAAATCAAAAATTTACACCCTTAGAAAGCCTGAAGACGGTGCTTGGTTTTTGGAGTCCTGTACGCAGCTAGGCTCCCGAAAAGTCTCACACATGTGGTATCCCCGTACTCAGAAGAAGCAACAGAATGTATTTGGGGTTTCATTTCACATATGCCCATGGCATGTTTGAGCAATATATCATTTAGTGACAACTTTGTGCAAAAAAAAAAAAAAAAAATTTGTCTTTTTCCCGCAACTTGTGTCACAATATAAAATATTTCATGGACTCGACATGCCTCTCAGCAAATAGCTTGGGGAGTCTACTTTCCAAAATAAGGTCATTTTAGGGGGGGGGGGGTTTGAACTGTCCTGGCATTTTATGCACAACATTTAGAAGCTTATGTCGCACATCACCCACTCTTCTAACCACTTGAAGACAAAGCCCTTTCTGACACTTTTTGTTTACATGAATACATGAAAATTTTTTTTTTTTTTGCAAGAAAATTACTTTGAACCCCAAAACATTATATATATATTTTTAAAGCAAAGGCCCTACAGATTAAAATGGTGGGTGTTCCATTTTTTTCGCACAGTATTTGTGTTGCGATTTTTCAAATGCATTTTTGTGGGAAAAAACACACTTTTTTAATGTTAATGCACTAAAACACACTATATTGCCCAAATGTTTGATGAAATAAAAAAGATGATCCTAGGCCGAGTACATGGATACCAAACAAGACATGCTTTAAAATTGCGCACAAACGTGCAGTGACGACAAACTACATACATTTTTAAAAGCCTTTAAAAGCCTTTACAGGTTACCACTTTAGATTTACGGAGGAGGTCTACTGCTAAAATTACTGCCCTCAATCTGACCTTCATGGTGATACCTCACATGCATGGTGCAATTGCTGTTTGCATTTGACGCCAGACCGACGCTTGCATTCCCCTTTGCGCGAGAGCAGGGGGGGACGGGGTGCTTTTTTTTTTTTTTATTATTTTTTTTTGCTTTTTTATCTTATTTTTAAACTGTTCCTTTCAGTTTTTTTAATCATTTTTATTGTTATCTCAGGGAATGTTCAGCTCTATGATCAGCTCTATGGTCAGCTGGTGGAACCATCGGCTGCATTCTCAGATTCCCTGTTGGGACAGGAGAGCCAGAGAAAACCATGGAAGACGGTGGGGGGGACATTCCCTCCCACTGCTTATAAAAGCAGTCTAGAAGCTAATTAGCTGCTAGGATTGCTTTTACATGAAAGCTGACCGCTGGCTGAAAAGAATGATACCAAGAAGATACCTAAACCCACAGGCATCATTCTGGTAAAACCACTCAAAGTCCAGCAACATACCAGTACGCTGCTGGTCCTTGTTGGGCATATATATTTACCAGAATGACCCACAGGCATCATTCTGGTAAAACCACTCAAAGTCCAGCAACATACCAGTACGCTGCTGGTCCTTGTTGGGCATATATTGTAATCTTTTTTTTTCATGCAGCCTGTGGGCTGAAGGAAAAAAAGATTGATTGATGGGTATGCCCACCAATAGAATGCCTCCCTTCATCCACCCACTTCTAATGATGGGCATACATGCACCATTTTGTTTTTAACTGTGGTGGTGAAATCCCCTCCTACAGTGCTGGAGTCACGGCTTTATGTATCGTGGGAGCAAACGCTGTTGCTGTCAAGATACATAAATCCGCGCTGCAACTAAATGGCGTACCTGCTAAGCAAATGATGGTTAACAATAAAACAAAGTAACATTACAGTATATCAGTAAGACTTACCATACCTGCAAAACAAATACAAAAAAAAAACAGTAAAAAATAAAACATTTTTTAACGCAATCTGTGCCTAAAATATATATATGCCGAAGCATGGGGGCATCCGCCCACAAAAGTTAGGAGCAGATCGCTCCTCCACTCCTGCTGCCCCCATGCTTTGGCATATATGCTCTTTTTTTTTAACTGTGGTGGTGAAATCACCTCCGACAGCGCTGGAGTCACGGCTTTATGTATCGTGGGAGCAAACACTGTTGCTGTCAAGATAAATAAACCCGTGCTGCAGCTGAATGGCGTACCCGAAAACAAAAAAATGGTTAACAATAAAACACAGTAAACAGTAAAGTGTAAAAAAATTACGTACCTGAAAAGCAGAACAATAGAGAGAGAATAGAGAGAGAGAGAACAATAAAACAACTATTTTTGTTTTTTCTATTTTCTATTTTTTTTTTTTTTTTTTTAGGTGGGTTTTTTTACACTTTTTTTTGTAACTGTTGAAACTGTAACGGTTCCAAGTTCGGGTCTCTCAAAATGCGATGGCATCTTGGGAGACCCTGTGAAAATGTGCCTAGTCTGTGCAGTGCTGTACCCTATGCTAATACTCAACTAGCGTATGGTAGCGTTCAAAATATGCACCAATGCAAAGACCAGGATTGTCAGGACAGAAGGGACAATAATAGCAGCTGTCAGGCCTATATCCGCGCTTGCTGCAGACACGACATGTTCTTCTTTGGGGGGCGCGTTGGGTAGGGGTACTCGGGAGGACATACGTAAAATGCCTCTCATGCAGCGGGCTTACTGCATTTGGATTGGGAAGGTGAGGTGGAGCACCGTCTGGAAACAGAAGGGCTCTGACGATCTCTTCCTAGAATTTAGGGAAGGATTCAGTCCATCCTGAAGCTCTGTATAGCACATGAGCGTTCAGCCAGGCCAATTGAAATAAGTATACAGACATTTTCATGTACCAGCGTCTGGCCTTACGGGCAACTAGGTTCGGCGCCAACAACTGGTCGTTGAGGTCCACCCCTCCCATATGAAGGTTATATTCCTGGACACAGAGTGGTTTCTCCACAACACCAGTTGCCATAGGAATTTGGACCGTCGTGTCTGCAGGAAGGGAGGTAAGAACGAAAACATTCTTATTATCCCTCCACTTCACAGCGAGCAAGTTATTACACTTGAAGGAGGCTCTCTCCCCAGCCTAAAATGGGAATCTACAAGCCGCTGGGGAAAGCCCCGGCGATTAGGTCGCACGGTGCCACATGCTCCAATCTAATGATCAAACAAGTGACTAAAAAGTGGCACGCTCGTGTAATAATTGTTCACGTACAAGTGGTACCCCTTTCTGGATAAGGGTGACACCAAGTCCCACACAATCTTGCCAACGCTCCCTATGTAATCTGTGTAGTTCGGCGGCTCTACGTGGCTATCTTTTTCCTCGTAAACCATAAATCTACATGTATAGCCTGTGGCCCTGTCACAGAGCTTAAACACCTTGACCCCGTATCTGGCACGCTTGCTGGGAAGATACTGTTTGAAAGACAAGCGACCAGAAAACGTAATCAGGGACTCATCAACGCAGACAACTTGATGGGGAGTAAACAAGTCTGCAAAATGTTGGTTGAAGTGGTTTACGAGGGGCCGAATTTTGTTGAGCCGATCGTATCCAGGGTCTCCACGAGGACGACAGAGTTCATTGTTGTTGAAATGCATGAACCGCAAGATCTGCTCATATCATGCCCTGGCCATGGAAGCAGAGAACACGGGCATATAGTGAATTGGGTCTGTGGACCAATATGACTGCAACTCACTCTTTTTAGTTATGCCCATGAGGAGGGATAGGCCCAGAAAGATCTTAAATTCGGAAACCATAATTGGTTTCCAATATTCCTCTTCACTACTGTACCTTTGATTTGCCATTTTGGGCTCTAAATTTACTGGTACAATAGTGAGACTCACAGGTTAAAAAGCTCAGTTATGTGTGTTTAGTGTTTTGTAAGTGACAGTGATGGATCGATACTACACTTGGGTGGGCTGGGCTGGGCTGGGCTGGGCGGAGGGACAAAATGCATGTGCTAGCAGGTATATGGACTGATCCCGCTAACACTGCGTTTTTGGGAACCCTAAACTGCTGGGGACGCTAGTATAGATCTGATCAGATCTGATATTAATCCATTCAGATACTATACCACTAAGGGAGATGTATGCTGCGTGCGTGGGTGTTAGCGGTACTGGTACTAACCTGACGCTGCCTGGGGTGATGCTGACCCTAACTGACCCTAAAACCTAACTGATATCACCCACCGGGCGATCAGGGGGTTAAACCTTTATTAGGTAAAAAACTTACTAACAAGCGTCACCCGTAACAGTTATAAGGTGATCACTGGTGAAAGGGTTAACTAGGGGGCAATCAGGGGGTTAAAAGCTTTATTAGGTAGTATATCGGGGTACCTGACACTATAAAAAGCTGACGGTGAACCTAAATACTTACCTGGCTACCTAGCATCCCCTGTGACACTAATACGGCGATCATAAAAAAGATTGCTTAGTGACACTGGCGACAGGGGTTAACTGGGGGGTGATCAAGGGGTTAAACCTTTATTATGGGGGGTAGGGGGGTATCCTAGACCTAAAGGGGCCTACCACTAACTGCCCTGCCACTTATAACAGTCACAAATGACACCAATGCAGTAATCAGTAAAACAATTAAAACTGCTATTGGTGTCACTGTGACAGGGGGTGCAGGGGCTGATCGGGGGTGATTGGGGGGTGATTTGTGTGCCTGCGTGTTCTACTGTATGTGTAGTGTTGGTGCAAACTTACTTGATGTCTTCTCTCCTCGGAAGCCGGAACGAAAAGTCTTCATGAGGAGCGATTACATTACATCCTTTGCTTCTGTTTACATTACAGAAGCAGAGGAAGCATTCCATTCGCCAGGAGCGATCGCGAGGGGGTGGCCATTAAATAGTGGCCTCCCCCTCAGCACGGATTGCTCCTGAAGCGATGCGACCCATACGTTACTCTGCCTGCCCATGCCATTCTGCCGCAGTATATCTGCGTGAGGCGGTCAGCAAGTGGTTAATAATATATTTAATAAAAAACACTAGACATACTTTTAATGGATTGGAATTGGCCACGGCCCTTTATTATTGGCAATAAATTATTTGATCTTTTAACCAATATCATAACACACATTACATTCATATCCATTTTAACCAATAAAACTGTCCCCTCTCATATAGCAGAAAGGGACGGATGCCACACAACAAGGACCGTGACAAGGGAGGGAGGGTGGGAAGCTTCTTCTTCTCCTGCTGAGCGCCGACTGAAACTGTTGCGCAGATTATTTTAAATTTAAATAACTACTATTAGCTTGTGCCCTGGCAGTTGTAACCATGTGACCTCATGAACCAATTACATTGCAACAATTACAAAACTGCTTGTTGCTATGGGGTTTAAAATATATTTTCTAACTGTCACACTCCCATTGGTGTGCGAGGCAAATTAATTGCTCGCACATTTCTTATGGGATCATAGACAGTACTTAAATAATCCATAAAATACCCTTTAATAATATATTTAATAAAAAACACAAGATATACTTTTAATAGATTGAAACTGGCTGCGGCCCTTTATTATTGGCAATAAATTATTTGATCTTTAAACCAATATCATAACACACATTACATTCATGTCTTTATCACCAAATATTTTCACACCAAACCAAAATGTATTATATAATGTACACACATCTTAAAAACCATATATGATAACTCAGCCATTACAGCTCGAGTTATAACCATTTTAACCAAAAAAACTGTCCCACAAGCCAGGCTCAAACTAAACAAGCCTGCCCCCTCCCCCCCCCCCATTAAACCGCGGACAATTCAATACAAGACTCCAAATCTAAATTAAAAATATCCAGTGCAATTGCAGACAAATGCACATTATCTTCTCTGTAAAAACCTCTCAAACCCCCTTCTAGGTCAACATGGCGAAAAGACAAGCCATTAATCGAAGGCATAAACTTTGAAATTGTTCGGTTGATATGTTTCCTGATTTTATCAAATTGTTTAAACTCAAGAACTAACAACTTCTGCAATCTAGTAATTATTTTAGAAAAAAACTAGGATGGTATTGGGCAAAACTGAATGAATATGGAACAAATCGAATTTAATCTGATATATAATATCCAGCGTTTTGCGGTGACCTATATCATTGCCGGATAAATGAAACATGAGGATACCAGGGGGAGGACAGTGCAAGTACAAGTATGACAATGCTTTGTGCAATTCAAACCAAGACATACCCCTTTTACCAAACCACCAAAGTTTAAATTGATCAGTCCAAAGTCCCAAATTAGAACCATAGACTCTCTCTGAAACACTGAAAAGCATTTTCAAAAGATGCATAAGAAACTGTACAGAGAGAATGATCTATGCTATTATTAAGCAACATTCTGTCTGAATAGGATAAATGGTGGATGAGACAGAAAGAATTATGATCTTTTTTAGAAATAATGCCTAATGGCGAAATCCTAAAATTGGAAAAAGGAGGAGATTCAAAAGGGGCAGCTACACGTCCATCCTGAACCACTTTCAAAATTTTATCAGCTACTATGTCAGCGTGCTTTCGAACAGATGGTAGATTATCATGAAGCAAACACCCTGAACCCGAAAAAGAGGGCAAAGGAAAACCATCTGAAAAACCGCTAAACAACAGGGCCACCATCTGTTGATTTGGCCAAATGCGTAGCCATGGCAACATTTTTGTTATGAAACAAAAGAGGAAAGAAATAAAACTAGGCTCACTTATCTCCTTCCAACCCAGCGCAATGAGTTTCCAAACAGATTAACACATGCTGGCACTGTAATTAATCACAATAAGAGAGAAATATATAATCTGGCTGCCACTTACACTAAAAAATAAATGAATATGAAATACAACAGTCTGTCACATTAACCACTTCCCTACCCACATATAATCAAATGACGTCCACAGATGGGATCTCCCATCCTGGGTGGACGTCATATGACGGCCTCGGGTTCCCGGCCGCCTAGGGGGCGCACGCGCCCGCCGCGTTGCTCGGGACCCGGTGCGTGTGCCCGGCAGCCGCGATGTCCGCCGGGCACGCGCGATTGCACGTTGACCGGGCCGGACCGTGGATCTCTGTGTGTAAAAACAGAGATCCACGTCCTGTCAACTCAGAGGAGAGCGATCTGTGTTCCCAGAACGGTGGAACACTGATCGGTCTCCTCCCCTTGTGCGTCCCCTCCCCCTACAGTTAGAAGCATTCCCTAGGAAACACATTTAACCCTTCCCCGCCCCCTAGTGGTTAACCCCTTCACTGCCTGTCACATTTACACAGTAATCAATGCAATTTTATAGCATTGATCGCTGTATAAATGTGAATGGTCCCAAAAATGTGTCAAAAGTGTCCGATGTGTCTGCCACAATGTCGCAGTCACAAAAAAAATTGCAATCGCCGCTATTACTAGTAAAAAAAAATAAGTAAATAATTTTTTTTAAAAAATGCCATAAATCTATCCCGTATTTTATAGACGCTATAACTTTTGCGCAAACCAATCAATATACGCTTATTGCGATTTTTTTACCAAAAATATGTAGAAGAATACATATCGGCTGAAACTGAGGAAAAAATTTGTTTTTTTTTTTAAAAATTGGGATATTTATTATAGCACAAAGTAAAAAATATTGTGTTTTTTTCAAAATTGTCTTTTGTTTATAGCGCAAAAAATAAAAACCACAGAGGTGATCAAATACCACCAAAAGAAAGCTCTGTTTGTGGGGGAAAAAAGGACATCAATTTCGTTTGGGTACAACGTCGCACGCCCGCGCAATTGTCGTTTAAAGTGCGACAGCGCTGAAAACTAAAAATTGGTCTGGGAAGGAAGGGGGTGAAAATGCCCGGTATTGAACCGGTTAAACAAACAAATGTGAAAAGACACATAATATCAAAGCGGCGCTCCTGTCAAATTGCTGAGAATTGACACAATTGCATATAGGGTAAATGCACATAAAGTTGCTAAACATTAAATCGTAGATCTGACAAGTGGATAAATGCGAAGGTAAAGTTCGTGGCTAGCTTCATAAGTGAATAAAGAAGTGGAGATGGTTGGATAGTGCACCAATCACCGTATTCAAACCCGTGTTCCACACGCCCCTCTGGGGTTCAAATTCACCACAAAGTTGCAGATAATAAGCATTCACGATCTCCCACTGATTTACTGCTGGGCCGGCTTGGAAATCCACATCATCAGTGTGTATAAGGAAAAAAGACAGGCTCCACATAGAGTAGTACTATTTTCCAAAGGATTTATTAAAGATGTGTGTTGTCCAAGTTGTATATAAAAAAAAGCCTTGCTGTTTCACATAACTGCCGTCAATATCCTCTCATCCAGTGACTTAGTGTCAGGTTTCCAAGCTGACAGTGTTCAGCCAAAGGAACGAAAATGGATCGGAAATGCCAAAGAGCCATGCGGGAGACTCTGCAAACCAGTGAGCCGCTCAGTACAAATCCTTCCCAAAGACTATGCTGGACATTAGAGCGCAGTATATGTAGATCTATTCAATACGCCATGAGATTGTTCCCTGATCTATTTCGTCTTTCTGACTTTATCAAGGGGGTTTGACCTCATGGCATGGTGTGTCAGAATAAATAGTGTTGTGTGAAGGCAATTAGTGTTAACTCCTTGTATCCCTCTCAGTTGCCAGGTGCACTCCACAACATGAGAGTTCCAAAGGAAACAAGGAGGTCAAATAGATTACTAATTTGAACCGGCATTAAGTCAGAGGATCACAGAATCTACAAAAATCATGTACATCATTATTAATAACACCTCTCTCATGCAACACTCTATACACATAAAACAAATTCATTAAAATAGGTGGTACGCTTTACTCTTAATAATCCTAGACTAAAATATAGTATATATTCACTAGGATCATTCACAGTACAACTTATATCAAAAATAGAAAATAAAAACCTCTCTTGTTATTTCTGAAT
Organism: Aquarana catesbeiana; assembly: GCF_042186555.1. Lineage (NCBI taxonomy): Eukaryota > Metazoa > Chordata > Amphibia > Anura > Ranidae > Aquarana > Aquarana catesbeiana. Next base: position 101,956,684 of record NC_133334.1, on the reverse strand, counting down.
AACTGAAACAGAGGATTTACTCGGAATAAAAATTACAGTGTCCAAAGCATTAAACAAAGTCAGCCCTGTGTCAAGAAAAAAGGAATAAATAAAAAATTAAAATCTAAAAAATGAATAATCGCTAATAAAACAGTTCAAATCGAGATCCACATTTAACCCTCTGGGAGCAAGGCTATCTGTTAAAAAGATCCACTCCTTTTCCTTTTTGGATAATTCTCTCACCAAATTGGTACCCCTCCAAGAGGGTTTAGTGTGGTCTATACCCCAAAATTTAAGACCAGCAGGGTTCTGATTATGGTAGATTTTAAAATGTAAAGATAAATTATGATCTTTAAAACCAATGCGTATATAGTGAATGTGCTCTGCTACACGTATTCTCAAAAGGCGTTTGGTTCTTCCAATATATAATAAGCCACAAGGGCAAGTTAGGGCATACATTACATGTGTCGTATTGCATGTCATAAACTGTTTAATCATGAACTCTTTGTTATTGGAAGGGGAAACAAAGGTCTTTACCCCTCTAAGTGGTCTGCTCACTTCCCTGCAGGCTTTACATCTCCTGCAGGCAAAGAACCCCTCCTGGTCCCAAAAAGTGGGAAGATGGCTGGGGGGGGTCAAGGACCTTTTTTACTACAGCATCTCCATAACTACGACCTCTACGGTATACATGCCAGTGTGTATTAAAAACATGCCTCAGGAAGAAGATAGCTCAGGTCCTAAAAATACAGAACATGAATGGGCGTTTCACTCTTAGTTTAGAGAAGTTAAAAATATTTTTAATACACACTGGCAAGTTTTGTTCTTGGACAGATCTCTGGCTATGGTCCTTCCAGCTAAACCAAAGTTTGTATACCGTAGAGGTCGTAGTTAAGGAGATCCTGTAGTAAAAAACGGTCCTTAACCCCCCCAGCCATCTTCCCACTTTTTGGGACCAGGAGGTGTTCTTTGCCTGCAGGAGATGTAAAGCCTGCAGGGAAGTGAGCAAACCACTTAGAGGGGGAAAAGACCTTTGTTTCCCCTTCCAATAACAAAGAGTTCATGATTAAACAGTTTATGACATGCAGTACGACACATGTAATGTATGCCCTAACTTGCCCTTGTGGCTTATTATATATTGAAAGAACCAAACGCCTTTTGAGAATACGTGTAGCAGAGCACATTCACAATATACGCATTGGTTTTAAAGATCATAATTTATCTTTACATTTTAAAATCTACCATAATCAGAACCCTGCTGGTCTTAAATTTTGGGGTATAGACCACATTAAACTCTCTTGGAGGGGTACCAATTTGGTGAGAGAATTATCCAAAAAGGAAACGGAGTGGATCTATTTAACAGATAGCCTTGCTCCTAGAGGGTTAAATGTGGATCTCGATTTGAACTGTTTTATTAGCGATTATTAATTTTTTAGATTTTAATTTTTTATTTATTCCTTTTTTCTTGACATGTTTAATGCTTTGGACACTGTAATTTTTATTCAGAGTAAATCCTCTGTTTCAGTTATTCAGAAATAACAAGAGTGGTTTTTATTTTCTATTTTTGATATAAGTTGTACTGTGAATGATCCTAGTGAATTTTAGTCTAGGATTATTAAGAGTAAAGCGTACCACCTATTTTAATGCATTTTAATGAATTTGTTAATGTGTATAGAGTGTTGTGTGAGAGAGGTGTTAATAATGATGTACATGATTTTTGTAGATTCTGTGATCCTCTAACTTAATGCCGGTTCAAATTAGTAATCTATTTGACCTCCTTGTTTCCTTTGGAACTCTCATGTTGTGGAGTGCACCTGTTTAACATGGCAACTGAGAGGGATACAAGGAGTTAACACTAATTGCCTTCACACAACACTATTTATTCTGACACACCATGCCATGAGGTCAAACCCCTTTTATAAAGTCAGAAAGGCGAAATCGATCAGGGAACAATCTCATGGCGTATTGAATAGATCTACATATACTGCGCTCTAATGTCCAGCATAGTCTTTGGGAAGGATTTGTACTGAGCGGCTCACTGGTTTACAGTGTCTCCCGCACGGCTTTTTGGCATTTCCGATCCATTTTCGTTCCTTTGGCTGAACACTGTCAGCTTGGAAACCTGACACTAAGTCACTGGATGAGAGAATATTGACAGCAGTTATGTGAAACAGCAAGGCTTTTTTTTTATATGCTACGTGGACAACACACATCTTTAATAAATCCTTTGGAAAATAGTACTACTCTATGTGGAGCCTGTCTTTTTTTCCTTATATACGCTGATGATGTGGATTTCCAAGCCGGCCCAGCAGTAAATCAGTGGAAGATCGTGAATGCTTATTATCTGCAACTTTGTGGTGAGTTTGAACCCCAGAGGGGCGTGTGGAACACGGGTTTGAGTACGGTGATTGGTGCACTATCCGACCATCTCCACTTCTTTATTCACTTATGAAGCTAGCCACGAACTTTACCTTCGCATTTATCCACGTGTCAGATCTGCGATTTAATGTTTAGCGACTTTATGTGCATTTACCCTATATGCAATTGTGTCAATTCTCAGCACTTGTCAGATCTGCGATTTAATGTTTAGCGACTTTATGTGCATTTACCCTATGTGTCAATTTTCAACATTTTTGTTATGTTTACTGGCGTTATTGCTTTTTCGAAAAAGATCAGTATTCTGAGATGAATTGTTGGAAACTAACCTTTTAAAACAACGCAATGCTGCATGAGCGCCAGCACAATAAGTACATTCGTGGTTACATTTGCAGGAATTGGGCCATTTACATTGACCCTCATTGAAGCCAAAACAAATGCCAAAAAAAGACTATCAGGATGGTGTGGGGGGGGGGGGGGAGGGGTGGGAAAATTATAGTTTTATGGGGAATGAGGTTATAACAGCCTGCACTTGCCTGGAACTTTTAGAATTCTGCTAATTCATCACAAGAGGTTTGGAAAAAAAAATCCTATCTCTATTTCTGTGTTGAAAAACTTGGGACAAAAATATCTAATAAAGCAAAATTTATATAATTCAGAATAATTCAATTATTTTTGGATATCCATTTTCTGATTGCTCTTTTTCCAGTCTTTGTCAACGCGGACGATGGACCTGTACCGATGTTGTTTGTTATGCAACATGTTCAATCTATGGCAATGGTCATTACATCACTTTTGATGAGAAATTTTATGACTTTGATGGAAATTGTGAGTTTGTAGCTGCACAGGTATGTGACCCTATAATTATAGTTTTTAGCTGTGTGCCTGGTTTATGAAAATAAGATTTTTTTATAGTTTTGGATAGATTTGGGAGGTGATAGAACCACTGTTAAAGTTTTAGTTTTGTCTGCATCTCCACTGGAAATAGTTACCCTCTTTTTGTGTCCTGGTGACCATTGTCAACAGTACATGATGGGCAATCCAAAAACACATGTCTGTAACCAGAACAGGAGGTAAAGGGAACCTTCCAATGGGGACAGCTCTTTTGGTAAAAGCTGTCTAGAAGGGCATTTCTACTAATTTTGAGATTTGCTCCTACTTTTTGTTGTGTCTCTGGGAAAAGGAGTGAAAGGAAACCTCCTCACTGGTACACAGACTGCAATCTCTTTAGAGACATTTAACCATTCCCTACGCTATCCAAAAGCTTTGGCTGTAGATAAAGTTTAAATTATCTCCCTCGCAGTTCAGGTAAACATTGTATCCAGCATTTCATCTTGTAACATGTAACTGGTCCTATCTGAAGTTCACCTAGAAAACAGAAATGTTAAGTTGGTTATTGAGAGATGCTATTTCTATTCATCCAGCCAAGGGGCATCTTCAGAATACCATCAGGAAGCTAAGACAGATAACTTTACTGAAAGATGTGTGGTTGTGTTTAACAGAAAACCATCATGGGAGAAACATGGATGTTGACACTGCTCTACTTTTGAAAATATTAATTGTCTGGCTGTGATGCTGATCCTCTTGCTTGCTCCAGTACTTTGAGTTACTGACCTGGAACAAGCATGAAGATGAGGACATTTAATCACAACGGACTGTTCTGATATGCAAATTTGTTTTGGGTTATTGACTTAAAAAATATTAAAGCTAGAGGAAGTACACTGGGAGCCCAGTATTTCTTTCATGACATGTCTACTTTAAAAAAAACATTGGAAATTCAAAAACTAAGTAGATATAATATCAGCTGTATGTTATGTGACTGATTTCTGAATTATTTACAGATAGATATAGATAGTTATTTTAATGACCATATCTGAATAAGCTTGGAAAAGATATATAATTTTAGGAATGTTTTAAACACGAAAGAAACAAACTTATTTTCACTTTGAGGATTACAAAAACAAAATTATGAACAAGTGCACTTTTTTTTAAACATGCGTCTCAATTGTTGTTAATTTTTTGTTAATATAGGTGAATGTTTTTTTTTCCATAGATATTCCAGTAGTCTGAAATTACAGTTTATGGTGATTGTGACACATAATTTACATGAGAAATGTCAGCTGTCCACTCTACATTTAGTTTTGTAATGATATTTTAGACTGAACTACATGTAAGCATTCAGAGTTCATCCCACTGTTCCCCAATCTGCCCTAAGAAAATATGTTTTGAATGAGGCTAGAATTAAAGAATTTGCTAGCACCGCAGTGATTAGAATGAAGTGGAAACATTAGTGTAGTGTACTATTCCATTTCCCTTCGTACCTAGGATAGGCACAGGTTGGAAAGGACATTTGGAAAAGGGCAATTGTGTCATTTCAAATTGGTAATGGTTCACAACATCACTTGACATATAGTCTAGGGCAGGGTTTCTCAACCAGAGTTCCATGGAACCCTAGGGTTCCTCCAGGGGATGTTAGGGGTCCCTTGAGCAGTAAGCAAGTTCTGTTTCTCAGATAAGTTCCCACTAGCACCATTGATCTTTTTAGATATCTGTAATGGGGTAACTCTTCCCAATGTCCACAAGTGTAAAGAGCATTCTTCCCACTGAGAATCACAATAATATACAGTGCCTTGCAAAAGTATTCACCCACTTGGCTTTTTACCTATTTTGTTACATTACAGCCTTTAGTTCAATGTTTTTTTTTAATCTGAATTATATGTGATGGATCAGAACACAATAGTCTAAGTTGGTGAAGTAAAATTAGAAAAATATATACATAAAACTATTTTTCAGAAATAAAAAACGGATAATTGGCATGTGCATATGTATTCACCCCCTTTGTAATGAAGCCCATAAAAAGCTCTGGTGCAACCAATTACCTTCAGAAGTCACATAATTAGTGAAATAATGTCCACCTGTGTGCAATCTAAGTGTCACATGATCTGTCATTACATATACACACCTTTTTGAAAGGCCCCAGAGACTGCAACACCTAAAAAAGAGGCACCACTAACCAAACAATGCCATGAAGACCAAGGAACTCTGCAAACAAGTAGGGAACAATGTTGTTAAGAAGTACAAGTCAGGGTTAGGTTATAAAAAAAATATCCAAATCTTTGATGATCCCTAGGAGCCCAATCAAATCTATCATAACCAAATGGAAAGAACATGGCACAACAGTAAACCTGCCAAGAGACGGCCGCACACCAAAACTCACGGACCGGGCAAGGAGGGCATTAATCAGAGAGGCAGCACAGAGACCTAAAGTAACCCTGGAGGAGCTGCAGAGTTCCACAGAAGAGACTGGAGTATCTGTACATAGGACGACAATAAGCCATACACTCCATAGAGTTGGGCTTTATGGCAGAGTGGCCAGAAGAAAGCCATTACTTTCAGCAAAAAACAAAATTTTGAGTTTGCGAAAAAGCATGTGGGAGACTCCCAAAATGTACGGAGGAAGATGTTCTGGTCTGATGAGACTAAAATTTAACTTTTTGGCCATCAAAGAAAATGCTATGTCTGGCGCAAACCCAACACATCACATCTCCCAAAGAACACCATCCCCACAGTGAAACACGGTGGTGACAGCATCATGCTGTGTGGATGTTTTTCAGCAGTTGGGACTGGGAAACTGGAAAATTTGTTGAATGAATCTCAATGCTGATGAATGTGCTGTAGTGAAAGAAGTGATGAATGCACAGGTGATACTACTGCTGGCACAGTCAGAGTGGCTTCAAAGACCATTAATTTGTGCAGAATGTCCAACTCACAGAACTAATACTTTCCAGGTGGGACACAACTATCAAACAAGCAGGGAGTTAGAGGGAGCATAGTTGAAAATGTTACAAATGTACCTATTGTTCTTGCTTACATCAAAATCAATGTACAGTAAGTTAAATTTAAAGAACATTTGTTATTGAGGCACACATCACTGTAATTTCTCCAGATTACCAATCTACCAATCTTACTCTCTCTTACTAACTCTCCTCATCATACCAGTTTCCCTATTTTTTAAGCTTGTATATATCCAGGGTGATTAATCACTTATAATATACCATACTCTATATGATGTAGTGCAATAGGAAAGAGATTACTGGTTCTAACATTTAAAAATATATTTTTAGGATTATTGCGGTCCTAACCATTCTGCTGGCAACTTCAGCATCATCACAGAGAACATCCCATGTGGCACTACAGGAGTTACATGTTCCAAATCCATCAAGGTTTTTCTTGGGGTGAGTATATTGGTAGTCCTGGTTTTGGAAGTTTTTTTGCAAAAATATGAGCAGGGAAAGACTCATGACTAATGCAAAGCTGAATTCCAGGCAGATATAAAAAGACAAAATTCAGCTAAGTATTCATTTACTGCATCCTAAATCTATTGTTTTTAATGTAACCACTGTAAATACCGAATTTGACTGAGTAGCAGCCTCATATATTTCCTGTACAGCAAGGTGGGAGAAGTAGTTCAGTCACAGGATGAGGATAGGGATAAGACCAGTGAGGGTTACTCAACTGTACCAGCAAAAAAAAAAAAGGGTCATCTCTCCAACCATCCAGGGCTACAGTGTAGGGACGAGCTGTGTTAACATTTGAACAGCCCTATTATGCATTTCATCTGTGTTTATAGCTATTAGCCTGCAGTTCAATGTTAATAGCAATTTTTCTCAAACATAAATGCATATCCTTGCTCTCACTTCTGAAAAACTGTAAGTACCTATTCTCTTAAGAAAACTATCAGATAAGGTGCCGCTTTGGTTTAATTAAAGAAAAACCTAAAGTAGATTTAAACCCTAACTTGATGATATTTAGTTTGCTAAAGCACTTCATACCATGAACAATTGCCATTTTTTTAAATCTGTCAGTCCAGCTGGTTTTCAGTAGCCTCTTTTAGCCAGTTCCTATCTACACAAAATTACTCCAGCATTAGCTGCACATCTAGGATAAATGCACATAAAGTCGCTAAACATTAAATAGCAGATCTGACAAGTGGATAAACGTGAAGGTAAAGTTCATGGCTAGCTTCATAAGTGAATAAAGAAGTGGAGATGGTCAGATAGTGCACCAATCACCGTATTCAAACCCGTGCTCCACACGCCCCTCTGGGGTTCAAACTCACCACAAAGTTCACTTATGAAGCTAGCCATGAACTTTACCTTCACGTTTATCCACTTGTCAGATCTGCGATTTAATGTTTAGCAACTTTATGTGCATTTATCCTATATGTAATTGTGTCAATTCTCAGCACTTGTCAGATCTGCGATTCAATGTTTAGCGACTTTATGTACATTTACCCTATATGCAATTGTGTCAATTCTCAGCAATTTGACAGGAGCACCGCTTTGATATTATGTGTCTTTTCACATTTGTTTGTTTAATGTGACAGACTGTTGTATCTCATATTCATTAATTTATTTTTTAGTTTAAGTGGCAGCCAGATTTTATATTTCTCTCTTATTGTGATTAATCACAGTGCCAGCATGTGTTAATCTGTTTGGAAACTCATTGCCCTGGGTTGGAAGGAGATAAGTGAGCCTAGTTTTATTTCTTTCCTCTTTTTTTTCATTAGCTGCACATCGTTGCTGTGTGCCAGCTTCTTGATTGTGACAGAATTGGGCTATGCAAATGCAGTGTGTGTAGGCATGGCTACTCATAAGGGTTGATATATAGGACAGAGTAGATAATGCTGTCTGCCCTCTGTTATACTTTGCTAGTATCTGCACACCACAGCCCATTCTTTAAATGCAAACTGCAGTGTGCAGCCTGCATGTCCTATTGAGTTCTTTTGCCCAATATAGCATAGAAAGCTCTGTAATTGTAGAATAGCCAGTCTTTTGACTTTGACAGGCCCTGTGATCAGGCTCTCCTCCCCATTATATTGCCATTTGGTTTTACTGGGCTCTGCTTCCACCCTTGTAAAGCACCAGCTGCATTGTAATGTTGCGTACACGCGATCGCACATTCCGACAAAAAAATACATGTTTTTTTTCCTTCAGATGTTGGCTCAAACTTGTTTTGCATACACACGGTCACACAAATCTTGTCGGAAATTCCGATCGCCAGGAACGCGGTGACGTACAAAACGGAATTGTGTACACACGATCGGAATTTCCAACAACGGATTTTGTTGTTGTAAAATTTGAGCTCCAGATCTCAAATTTTGTTTGTCGGAAATTTCGACGAAAAATGTCCGATGAAGCCTACATACGGTCGGAATTTCCGACAACAGGCTCCCATCGAACATTTCCCATTGGAAAATCTGACCGTGTGTCTCTTTAGCAGTACAGCCATACTGTTGTTTTTTCAAATGTAAACCATATTCCCAACCAGGGTAGTAACAGGTTGTCAATATAGGAGGCCAGCTGAAAGACAGTTGTAACTCTATAACAAGAAGTACCTGAACAAGGACCTGCATGACAGGATCACTGGTATTATTTTAATTAAAGCCGCATATTTAAAAAAAGAAATAAAAATAATGTGTGGAATTATAATAAGATCTTAAAGCAACCCTGTTGCCATGAAAAAATAAAATAAAACAAAGACATCCTGTAAAGGGTGCTCCCTGGAGGAGCTCTGGATACCGCTTTTATCTGACACTTTCAGGTTTTGTTCAATAACATGTCCCCGGATAGGCTCCGTTGTTCCTCCCACTGGCTGCTACGTCACTACCCTACCCAGAGGGAGACGTGCTTTTAGAGACACCCATTGTCCACAGCTCTTCAAGAAATCAAAGATACCTCCCACTGGAACGGTTATATACGATTTTAGTGATTTGGTTTAGTAATACTTTAACTGCAAAGTTTTTTCAGATCTGGTGATATGATCTGTTTTTTACCGAGTTCACCCCTGTCTGGGTTGCAGAGGATTTCCAGTTAGTGTAAATAAGACCAAAACTATTTAAAAGGCAACAGCAAAAACAGCAATTGGAGACGTTTGTTGGTGACCTAAAGTGTGGTGATAGCTATACTTTTAAATTTGTTGTATGTATAACTGTGAATTGCTTTTTGGGGTGTCAAAAAAAAAAAAAAAACAGCATAAAAATTGGATGTTAGAAAAATCTCACACCAATAGTATTAATTTGTATTAAACGCAAACAGACTTGTTTGAATTAAGATATATACTTAAATAAAATAAATGAAATTGTTTTTGGCTTATCTCAGGATAAAGTATTAAAATTATCAGATAGACACTTAGTGGAAACTGAAGGCCAAGGTGAAAAACACGTGCGGTACCTGACCCGTGAAGTTGGTATTTACCTGGTCATTGAGGCAAACAATGGTATTCTTTTGATCTGGGACAGAAAAACCACCATATTCATCAAGGTGTCACCTGCATACGAGGTAAGATTTTATTCGGTATTAAATGTTAAAATTATTGCAAAGGATACTTTTTAAATAACAAACATTTTATATTTACCTGCACTGTGCAATGGTTTTGCACAGAGGAGCCCCAAACCTCTTCTTCTTCGGTTCCCCGCTGGCACTACTGGGAATGCTAACTGTCACATTTGCTTGTGCTGTCAACCAAACTGTCAAAAGATCAAATATCATAACTGTTCACATGTGCAGCACCATGACAGTTGCAGATCAAGCAGAGGTTAAGATGGCAGCCTCATTGGCTGAAAAGGATAGGTGGGTTTAGTTCTGCTTTAAAATATATGCAAACCCTAAGGCCTCGTTCACATCAAGGCACAGAGAGGTCAGTTTTTATGCACATGTTCTGCAAGGGCACAAAGAAAGCAATGGTTCTCTATGTGTCCTGTTCACACCACAATACTGGTATCACGTGCAGATTTTTTCTGTGCAGGAATCTACAAGGTGTATGCAGTTTTCTGCATGGGAAAAAACCAGACATGACATCAACATTGGTGTAAACAGAGCACACATGAAAACTGATATCTACGCGCATAAAAACTCACTGAAATGCGCATCAAATCTGATGTAAACTGATGTGAAACTGATATAAACTTATGTCTTTGCAAGTGAAAATGACAGCTGATCACATGATGTAAACAAAAGCTCGGTAATTGTTCTTTTTTTCTCCTCACGCTGACAGCTTATATGAAAGGGACATTGGTCCCAAAGAGGAAGGAGGCAATTCTGCCTCATCTGTGCCAACCAGTACCCCCTGCCAGTGCCACCTGCCAGTGCCCACAGTGCTCACCAGTGCCACCTATCAATGCCCATGAGTGCCACCTATCAATGCCCACAAGTGCCACCTATCAATGCCCACCAGTGGTGCCAATCAGTGCCACCTAGCAGTGCTGCCTATCAGTGTGACCAACCAGTGCCGATCAGGGCCCATTATTGCCACCCATCAGTGCCCATCACTGCCACCCATCAGTGCCCTTCACTGCCACCTATCGCTGCCCATCAGTGCCGCCTCATCAGCGTACATCAATGAAGGAGAAAAATTACCTATTTGCAAAATTTTATAACAAAATATAAAAATTTTTTTTTTTTTTTTAATTCAGACTTTTTAAATTTTTTTAACAAAAAATAAAAACCGCAGAGGTGATCAAATACCACCAAAAGAAAGCTCTATTTGTGGGGGAAAAAAGATTAAAAATGTAATTTGGGTACAGTGTTGTATAACCTCGCAATTGTCATTCAAAGAGTGACAGCGCTAAAAGCTGAAAATTGGTCTGGACAGGAGGGGGGTTTAAGTGCCCAGTAAGCAAGTGGTTAATGAATGATGTTCATTTGCACTATGTGTCATCAACAACTGCCATTTTTAACTGCTTCCCGCATGACTTATAGTCAAATGACAGCCATGAGCTTATCCATCCTGGGTGGGTGTTATATGATGTACTGCAAAGTGTATAAAATATATTAGTGAATTGGTATACATACTGTACCCCCTTGCAGACTGACCATTGTACATATATGGCCGGTTGGCTCCCCTGTTGTTTCTGGCGGACATATCGGTACATCATCCAGGAACTGCCATTTCTGTGTCGCACCTGCATGTGCACAGTCCTGTGATTGCACTGTGATTGGACACAGCTGACCACAGGCAAAAGACACACAGTCAATGGACACATGCAATTTAATGGCACTGCAACCCAATCATGCAATCAGGGCCAGCAAGGGCTCTCTGTTTCAACTCACTATCCTGCACATTTGTGCATTCGCCACTTCACATCTCCATCCCCCCACTGTATATGCTGTATATGACCTATACATTAAACCCTTCGCCTCCTGATACTTCTGTGTATGACCTGAACATTAAATATAACACTTGCACCCTTACCAAGCTCCATTTGTAATCCCTCAATATCATCATATTTTGTCAGCTCCAAAAAATTATGACAAAGAATCAGATTACCTCAAGTTATCTATTTTCCAAAAAGTACCCATTTCAGGGTTTTCCTATTCTCCTGACATTTTTATTTACTATGTTTTAAAACAGGAAGAAAAGGAAATGTTTTATGTAGTAAAAAAGTGGAATAATAAGTACCACCTATATACAGTTCCATACATTTCACAAAGTAATGCAAATTTAATTTGGGTACAGAGTTGCATGACGGAGTAATTTTCATTAAAAGTATCACAGAGCTGAAAACTGGTTTTCATTCCCCAAAACATCACCAGTAACGGGACATAACATACCTTTACTCCATTCTTCCACTATTCAAGTGTTTATATTTCTAAAGTGCCACATTTTTAAGCATAATGTACAGTGGGGACAGAAAGTATTCAGACCCCCTTAAATGTTTCACTCTTTGTTATATTGCAGCCATTTGCTAAAATCATTTAAGTTATTTTTTTTCCTCATTAATGTACACACAGCACCCCATATTGACAGAAAAACACAGAATTGTTGACATATCTGCAGATTTATTAAAAAAGAAAAACTGAAATATCACATGGTCCTAAGTATTCAGACCCTTTGCTGTGACACTCATATATTTAACTCAGGTGCTGTCTATTTCTTCCGATCATCCTTGAGATGGTTCTACACCTTCATTTGAGTCCAGCTGTGTTTGATTATACTGATTGGACTTGATTAGGAAAGCCACACACCTGTCTATGTAAGACCTTACAGCTCACAGTGCATGTCAGAGCAAATGAGAATCATGAGGTCAAAGGAACTGCCTGAAGAGCTCAGAGACAGAATTGTGGCAAGGCACAGATCTGGCCAAGGTTACAAAAACATTTCTGCTGCACTTAAGGTTCCTAAGAGCACAGTGGCCTCCATAATCCTTAAATGGAAGACGTTTGGGACGACTGGAACCCTTCCTAGAGCTGGCCGTCCGGCCAAACTGAGCTATCGGGGGAGAAGAGCCTTGGTAAGAGAGGTAAAGAAGAACCCAAAGATCACTGTGGCTGAGCTCCAGAGATGCAGTTGGGAGATGGGAGAAAGTTGTAGAAAGTCAACTATCACTGCAGCCCTCTACCAGTCGGGGCTTTATGTCAGAGTGGCCCAACGGAAGCCTCTCCTCAGTGCTAGACACATGAAAGCCCGCATGGAGTTTGCTAAAAAAACACCTGAAGGACTCCAAGATGGTGAGAAATAAGATTCTTTGGTTTGATGAGACCAAGATAGAACTTTTTGGCCTTAATTCTAAGCGGTATGTGTGGAGAAAACCAGGCACTGCTCATCACCTGTCCAATACAGTCCCAACAGTGAAGTATGGTGGTGGCAGCATCATGCTGTGGGGGTGTTTTTCAGCTGCAGGGACAGGATGACTGGTTGCAATCGAGGGAAAGATGAATGCGGCAAAGTACAGGGATATCCTGGACGAAAACCTTCTCTAGAGTGCTCAGGACCTCAGAGTGGGCCGAAGGTTTACCTTCCAACAACACAATGACCCTAAGCACACAGCTAAAATAACAAAGGAGTGGCTTCACAACAACTCAGTGACTGTTCTTGAATGGCCTAGCCAGAGCCCTGACTTAAACCCAATTGAGCATCTCTGGAGAGACCTAAAAATGGCTGTCCACCAATGTTTACCATGCAACCTGACAGAACTGGAGAGGATCTACAAGGAGGAATGGCAGAGGATCCCCAAATCCAGGTGTGAAAAACTTGTTGCATCTTTCCCAAAAAGACTCATGGCTGTATTAGATCAAAAGGGTGCTTCTACTAAATACTGAGCAAAGGGTCTGAATACTTAGGACCATGTGATATTTCTGTTTTTCTTTTTTAATAAATCTGCAAAAATGTCAACAATTCTGTGTTTTTCTGTCAATATGGGGTGCTGTGTGTACATTAATGAGGAAAAAAAATGAACTTGAACTTAAATGATTTTAGCAAATGGCTGCAATATAACAAAGAGTGAAAAATTTAAGGGGGTCTGAATACTTTCTGTCCCCACTGAAAGTGAAGGAAAATAATGGTGATGCTGTATCAGTGACTTTATCAATATTAAATACATTTTGTGTTACAGGGATTTTGTAATTTTTTGAGCCTAGATTTGTAACAAATGTACTATTACATGTCAATCAATAAAGCCATCAATAAAGAACCAACTGAGTTTCTGACATTGTGGATTTTACATTTAAACACAGCACATAACATTTTTTCATAATAAATACATTTATTTTTTTCCACAGGGTAAATTGTGTGGCTTGTGTGGAAACTTTGATGACAATTCACAAAATGACTTTACAACCAGCCACTTGTTACAAGTCAATGATGTGCTGGAATTTGGAAACAGCTGGAAAATTGACTCTACCTGTCCTGATGCAACAGAGGTGATCAACCCCTGCAGTAAGACCCCACATCGCAAGGCCTGGGCTGAGAAGCAGTGTGGACTAATCAAAAGTGATGTCTTCAAAATCTGTCACAGCAAGGTAAGAAGATGAGTATGATTACAGAAAATAATACCAGGAAAATTGAGAACTTGTAATACCAATTATTAGAGTTCAACTGCAGGCATTTTTTTTTTTAGTTTTGGCTAGAGTAAGGAATGGTAAGAAGCTATCTCATGTTTTATTGATGTCTGAGGACTCCTTCTCTCACTTCCTGTCTCAGTTGCAGTGTTGTCACTGGGACAGAGGGTTAGGGTAAATCTTAAACAGAGACACAGAGAGCAATAAAACAATAATGGGATTTCTAGTTTTTCTCCATTATACTGAAAAGTAGAGTGCTTTTATTGCAATGTGTGTCTTTTTTAAATCCCCCTTAATTTCTGCCCTAGAGTCACTTTGGGGGAGACTTGCTAAAAATGGGGCACACATTGGTTACTATACACAGATGCACCAGATTCTGTGTGCACATACATTAGTAAATCTCCTCCTTGGGAAAATCAGCTTAATGGGACAACAGAAAGCATTAAAACTGGCAAAGGTTTTAACCCTTCCCCACTCTATCCAAAAGTGAAGACACATTTTTGCTGGAGATGTTTTTAATTGCAATAAATAATAATACTAAAGTTTAGAGCATGCTTTAGGTTGAAATTAGGATGTTAAATGCTATACACATTAAAGTCATCTGACAATTGTTAATGTTGTGATAGGTGGATCCAAAACCATTCTACGAGGCCTGTGTGACTGACGCTTGCTCCTGTGACAGCGGTGGAGACTGTGAATGTTTCTGCTCTGCAGTAGCTGCCTATGGTCAGGAATGCACCAAAGCTGAAGCCTGTGTCCATTGGAGAACAGAAGACATATGCTGTGAGTAAAGTATTACAGAGATCAGGGGCGGAACATTAACTTTCAACCTCCTTTCCCTCTTTGGAGAGATGTTATAACATCTATAAGGTTTTTATTGCTATCTCTGTGCCAGTTAGGGAGATTTTCTCTAATTTCTTGAACTGGTAAACACACCGGAAGTGAGTGAAATTAAATGGGGCACAGACGGTAATATTAACCTATAGTTCTTCTAACCCTTCCCCAGCCTGCTGAGAACAGTCGCCATAATTGTGCTATGTATTTCTGTTGGAGCGATTCGCCTTTCTTGCTGTCTTGGCAACTACATTGAAATTTTCCCCATGAGGTTACAGTCAACAATAAAAACCTCACAGAGGTTCTAACTTTTCAATTTTCTACTCAAAACTAAAAAAAAGTTTTGTCACAATTTGGATTTATTGTAAATTTCAGGAGGCAAGGTGACCTCAAATTAACATACAAAACATAGCATTGTCGAAATGAAGGGGGTGACTTAATAATAATAACCATAATAATAGTAGTAGTTGTAGTAATAATAATAATAATATGCTCAGAAATTCTTTTAATTATTATTTTTAGTAACATTTTATGTAAAGCAGAGATTATATTGCTACTTGATTAGAAGCCTTATTGCCGGTCCTCAAAGAGTTCATAAGGCAGAAGGTGTTACATGGGCTTCCTGGTTATGTGTTTACTGTGATTGGCTGTCACAGTAATCACATGATTGGAAAACTGTCCTACTGGCTCCTGATCTTTGCTATGTGACCAGAAACTGTTGGTGACAGCACAGTCATAGTGCTAGGAGAACACAATTGTTCCTGTTCCCTGCACAAAACAGGCATGCATACTGTATATGTGGCAGCATGGAATAATGCTTTGTTTCAGGCTTTCACATATATGAATATGGCTGATGCTAATGAGTTAACAATCAGAGACTACTACAAATGAAAATACAACTGTACGTTCATGAAATTGTAGATTTGATCAATTATTTGAAATTAAATTTAAATTTTCATCATCTCCACCAAAACAAATGCTAGCCTTAAAGTGATTGTAAATGCTCATTTAAAAAAAATAAAAAATAACAAACATGTCATACTTACCTCCTCTGTGCAGTTGGTTTTGCACAGAGCAGCCTGGACCCTCCTCTTCTCGGGTCCCTCTTTGCTGCTCCTAGTCCCTCCCTCCTTTGAGTGCCCCCCAACCAGCAGCTTGCTACAGGGGTCACCCAAGCCGAGTCAGAGCTCCATGTATCCATTCAGACACGGAGCCCGCCGACCTGGCCCCACCCCCTCTATCCCCTGATTAGCTGACGGCCGCAGGAGCCAATAGCGCTGCTGCTCTGTCTCAGCCAATCAGGAGGAGTGTACTAGATGGCTGAGGGGATCGTGGACATCGCTGGAAAGAGAAGGAGCTCAGGTAGGTAATTGGGGGGTGCTTGGGGTCTGCTACACACAGAAGGTTTTTTCTGGGGAAAGATTGCGACTATATGGTTGGGATCTACCCAGAAGCCTGGACTGGCACCTGGCTCAGTCTCTCAATGAGCTGCTGAGAGTTTGAGCCAGTTGCTCCTGCCTGTCCACAGCCCATGAGCTCAGGGGGAGGGGTTGGGTTCACAGAGCAGACAGTGTTAACTGACAGTCACCTGAGAACTGAGCAATCAGCGGTGTTTGATTGAAATATATATATATATATATATATATATATATATATATATATATAATTCAATTTTAAAGATATGTAAAAAAACTTGGAGGCCAATAGCCTGGCCACAAGTTGACTTTAAGACACCAGCCTGTTAAAGGACTAGGCTCACTCACTGCCCGTGCTGCTGAATGCTGCTTCATTGGTGAGAAATCCCTCACTGAAATTTGTGCAGAAACTGACACTTCCAGAACTGTGAGTCTTTTGTGTCTCCCCACTGAGCTCAATGGTTCCTTTTACTTACCCCTACATAAATATTGTGACCTGTATTCATGTGAAGGTCAGTGGAAAACCATTAAACACAAAAGGGAACACAGGGAATCAACACTCCTGGAAGTGTTGGCTTCTGCACAGACATCAGTGGAGGATTTCTCATTAATGAAGCAGCAACCAGCAGCACATGTAGTGGGAGAGGTATATATTTAAAATTTTCTTTCCAAGCTTAGCATTTGTTCACACTACAACTTAAAGAGGAACTTCAGTCACTAAAAAAAAAAAAAAAATTAGCAGCTACAAATACTGTAGTTGCTGACTTTTAATAAAAGGACACTTGCCTGTCCAGGGATCCAGCACTGCCCTCACCCAGCCAGTTCTTCACTGGTCTTCGAGTCCTTAGTGTCAGCATGTTTACCGTGGTAAGCCGGTTTTTGTGGCTGCACAGTCATTCTGCGGTTTGTGAGTGGACATGCAGCCCCCTGGGACCGGTGATGTGTCTGGATTGGGGGGGTGTCTGGATAAGGAAAAGCATAACTTCTCATTTAGAGTAAAGTTTGTATGACTTGAAAGACCATCCATGCTCTGCAAACTATAGTTATTATAGTATATATTTACAAATACTGTGGTATCTTTTGAAAGTGGGACTTTTGAAACTGATATCATTGAAACATACTGCAGAATTTGATTTATCCCTCCTACAAGATCTTTAACTGCCAGTAATTTGAAATCCTAAAGCCTTAATGGATGTTTGATACTATTAAACAACATACACAATACAAACTCAAATACTAATATCAAAACTGTATATCATTATAAACTATTATAAACTATTATAACTGCGTTTCACCCATATAATGTAATTGTTTTCCCTTTAGTCATATTTTGTGACCAATACAACCCTGAAGATGAATGTCAGTGGCATTATCACCCTTGTGGCTACCACAACATAAAGACCTGTCGTTCCATCAACAATGTCTATACTAATGTCACCGTTACCTACCTGGAAGGTGAGTCTCTCAGAACTATCATATTATATAGCAATTTCCATGACATATTTACCAAGGCTATAGTAGAGGAGCTTAAAGTTGAACTCTATACAGATAAAAAAAATACACAATGTCAGGTTATTACATAGTTAAATATACTTTTACATGCTCGCTGTGTAAATACAGAAATTTTGGTTTTCACAATATTAATGTTGTATTTAACAAGACATAAATAACAGATTACCAACATTTTTTTAAAGAGTTTTTGCAACTATGTTTCAAAATGTTTCTGCTTACAAGATTTGGACAAAACATTGAGGAAAACTTGTAATGACAATGTAAGGAGACTGCCATTGCTGGTTTATCCTAAAAAATACTAGTTCCCTGGCTGTCATGGTTTATAAATGGCTTTATAAATCACTGCCTCCAAATATGCAGATTAAGAGTTGCTTGACCCAGTGTTTTAAACTATTAAAGCCCAAGATCCGGGCAACTAGCCTTTTCAAATAAAGTCAGCACTGATATCTCTTGAATAAAGGTTTCCTTTAATGGAGTCTATATTCTGCTCCTTACAAAAATGAATCACTATCTCTGAGTTACACATTTTTAAAGTGACCAATGCATCAGTTTTTGCTAGGGAGCTGTGATGTGGGAATATAAGCAATGAAGATTTTACAGTAGCCTCTGTGCACTGTTAGATAGAATAGCAAGAGGAACAGCATGGGTCACTCTAAATTGTAATTGGTTATTTTCTGAGACTTAAAATAGAAGTAATGTTTTTTTTTTTCCATATTCATACTTACCTAGGTGGATGCAGCATCAATGCAATGCTGCATCTGTCCCCCGGCGCCTCTACACTGAGCAATCGAACACTGCCAATTGCTCCGTTCTGACAGCTCTCTGCTCTGCCCCCTCCTCACTCACTGGAGCACTGGGCCGTTGAGGGGGTGGGGGCGACTGGCTCAGCCTCTCAGTGGCTTGCTGAGAGGCTAAGTCGCGTGTCGGCCCAGGCACCTGGCGGATCTCGACTTCCATTGTTGGAAAGTCGCAGCGACTGGACCGACTTCTGTGACATCAGCAGAGAACGGACATCAGTCCGCTCTCTGTTGAAAATGGGTCACAGGAGCGCAAAACAAATTCCACTCCTGTGATCCACAGGAGAAGTAGAGCTAAATGAGCTTTGGCTGTACTTCTCCTTTAAGCCTGATGCACACCAATACCTGCTGGGTTGAATGAAAAAAAAACCTGACAGCTCTAGTTGGAGCTGCTGTACTAATGATCTGACGTTAGTACAGCGATCTCCCCCACTGAGCTGTTGGATGCGGATGCCCCCGCGCCAGAACACTCTGGTCAGTGCTCTCTGCCATTGCCTAAGAGCACTGATTGGGAGCCGGTCAGCTGCTGGTTTTCCCAGCATGCTCATCCGACAGAAGCTGGCCAAACTGCTCACATATACACGGGCTGAACGTCAGCCAGTTTTTATTGAACCGGCCAATGTCTAATGACATTCAGTCAATGTGAGCTAGGCAGTAACCAACATGTTACATATAACTAATATGATATTTTTACATTTTTTTAGGCTGCTATCCAACATGCCCTGAAGACAAACCTATTTTTGATGAGTCAAAGAGGATTTGCGTGCCGCCAGAACATTGTGGTTGTTACATTAACAATACCCACTATGAGAATGGGGATAAAGTGCCCAGTGATAAGAATTGTCACTCTTGGTAAGATGCAGTGTTAATTTTGACATCACATTTCAATTCAATTTTAGTCATAGTCCTTTAGAAATCATCAGAATTGTTTTAGTTGTATTTAAGTGGACTAAAGGAAATAAAACAATAGGTCAAAGAGTAGCCTTTAAGTTGTCATAGATAGAAAGTTATAGGCATGAGCCAATCCATCCCCCAAGAGATCTTTGTTGAAAAATCTTTACTTAGATTTGCGTGCTTAGATCACCTGAACATACATGTTTATGATTGTGGGGATGTTCAGGTTGCAGATATATCCAGCACCAGTCTATCTTCAGAAAGTTATATTTTGTTTTGCTAAAGAAAAAATACAACACACATGTTCACGTCACCCTGAAAAACAATTGGTTAGGGGCAGCTATGTTTTTTTTTTTTAATGCTGGGGCACAGCAGCACATCAGATTAACCAATACTAATCTGATGGCTATCTTTAGCGTTCCTACACACAATACTGATATCTGAACATCAGTATTCCTGGCTGAACATTGCTGCACTCATTTTGCGAGTATTTATGCTTATCTGCACGTGGTGGATGACCGAAGAATTCTTTCCCTGGTGAAGAAAACACTCTTCACAACAGTTGGCCAGATCAAGAACACTCTCCAGGAGGTAGGTGTATGTGTGTCAAAGTCAACAATCAAGAGAAGAATTCACCAGAGTGAATACAGAGGGTTCATCACAAGATGTAAACCATTGGTGAGCCTCAAAACCAGGAAGGCCAGATTAGAGTTTGCCAAACAACATCTAAAAAAACCTTCACAGTTCTGGAACAACATCCTATTCACAGATGAGACCAAGATCAACTTGTGCCAGAGTGATGGGAAGAGAAGAGTATGGAGAAGGAAAGGAACTGCTCATGATCCAAAGCATACCACCTCATCAGTGAAGCATGGTGGTGGTAGTGTCATGGCGTGGGCATGTATGGCTGCCAATGGAACTGGTTCTCTTGTATTTATTGATGATGTGACTGCTGACAAAAGCAGCAGGATGAATTCTGAAGTGTTTCGGGCAATATTATCTGCTCGTATTCAGCAAAATGCTTCAGAACTCATTGGATGGCGCTTCACAGTGCAGATGGACAATGACCCGAAGCATACTGCGAAAGCAACCAAAGAGTTTTTTAACCACCTGAGATCCGCGCTATAGCCGAATGACGGCTACAGCGTGGACCTGCTTTGCCGGGACGACGTCCATTGACGTCGTCCCGTGCACGAACAGCCTGCGCGCCCCCTGCAGGGTGTGCGTGGCATGCTCCGTGATCAGCGAGTCTATGAGACTCGCCTGATCACAGATCGGAGTAAGGGATCGATCCCGACGCCTCACCACATGATCAGCTGTCAGCCAATGACAGCTGATCATGTGATGTCAACAGAGCCGGTAATCGGCTATTTTTTTCCTCGCGCTGACAGCGTGAGGAGGAAAAAAAAGCCGATCACCGGCGGCCATGAGAGGGACATCAGTCCCAATCAGGGTAAGCTGCTAAAGGTCCTCAGTGCCCACCTGTGCCCCTACCAGTGCCACCTACCAATAGGCAGCAGTGCTGCCTACCAGTGCCCACCAGCGCCACCCATCAGTGCCCATAGTGCCACCCATCAGTGCCCACAGTGCCACCCATCAGTGCCTCAACAGTGCTGCACATCAGTGCCACCTATCAGTGCCCATCAGTGTCACCTACCAGTGCCCATCAGTGCTGCCCATCAGTGCCGCCCATCAGTGGCCACCTATCAGTGGTACCTATTAGTGCCCATCAGTGCCACCCATCCGTGCCACCCATCCGTGCCACCCATCAGTGCCGCCCATCAGTGGCCATCAGTGCCACCTTAACTGTGCCTATCCGTGCCCATCAGTGCAGCCTATCAGTGCCCACCAGTGCCACCTCATCAGCGCATATCAATGAAGGAGAAAAATTACATGTTTGCAAAATTTTATAACAAACTATGAAACATAATTTTTTTTTCCAAAATTTTCCATCTTTTTTTATTTATTTAGCAAAAAATAAAAATCCCAGCTGTGATTAAATACCACCAAAAGAAAGCTCTATTTGTGGGGAAAAAATGATAAAAATTTCATTTAGGTACACTGTTGTATGACCCCGCAATTGTCATTCAAAATGCATCAGCGCTGAAAGCTGAAAATTGGTCTGGGAAGTAGAGGGGTTTAAGTGCTCAGTAAGCAAGTTGTTAAGGGAAAGAAGTGGAATGTTATGCAATGGCCAAGTCAGTCAATCATCTGACCTGAATCTGATTGAGCATGCATTTCACTTGCTGAAGACAAAACTGATGGGAAAATGCCCCAAGAACAAGCAGGAACTGAATACAGTTGCAGTAGAGGCCTGGCAGAGCATCACCAGGGATGAAACCCAGCGTCTGGTGATGTCTATGCATTCCAGACTTCAGGCTGTAATTGACTGCAAAGGATTTGCAATCAAGTATTAAAAAGTAAAAGTTTGATGGATGATTGTAAATCTGTCCCATTACTTTTGGTCCCTTAAAAAGTGGGAGGCACATATACAAACTGTTGTAATTCCTACACCGTTCACCTGATTTGGATGTAAATACCCTCAAATTAAAGCTGAAAGTCTGCAGTTAAAGCACATCTTGTTCGTTTCATTTCAAATCCATTGTGGTGGTGTATAGAGCCAAAAAATATATAATTGTGTTGATGTCCCAATATTTATGGACCTGACTGTATATACACAGACACATGTTTGAGGTGCACACCCTAATGCAATATGCGGCGCACACATATGGTGGCGAGATATGAATGTGACAATAGTTTGTAATAACGTGGCAACTTGTAGAAGTGGCTTAAAGTGAAACAAAAAAAAAATATTTCATACACATCTAATACAGGCCCTATAAACTATTTTTCCTGAAAATGCTTTCTTACCATTTTTTTTGCCAACTTGTAATGTCTTCCTTCAACTCCCGAACCGTTCCTTTTCCCGCTCACTTCCATTTGTTTGGAACGAGCAGTGCACATTAGTTACAGTCATGTAACTCATCAGAGATTTTGAGGAAAGTTCTTTTATGAGTTAAGAATACATACTTGAATATATATATATATATATATATATATATATATATATATATATATATATATATATATAATATATATATATAATTTTTTTTTTTTTTCTTGTAATCAGAATCGGACGAACAGACCACCACATCAAGCAGGCTCCACACTCACTGCAGAGCTTATAGCAAAGTGAAGGATGTGTAGTCCATAATTCATATGAATTACTCTTTTACTTGTCAAACCAAGTGCAAATATACAATTCACATTTTCCTGATAACAGTTTAGAATGAACCATGTTCTTTGGTAAAAGAGCAGCTCAAAATGAATCATGAACTACACATCCTTCAATGTGATATATCTATATATAGATATATACGGGGCTTTTTTTCTCAAACAATAGGTGCTGTAACTCAACCACGACCCCCCAAAACCACTCCCCACACACACCCACCAAATCACATCAAATAGTGGGTGTGGTCATATTTCACAAACAGTAGAAGGGTCTTAAAGGTGCATTAAATACCAGGATTGCATTACATACAGAGTGCAGAGTTCAGGGGGGTTACACACAAAGTGCAGAGCTGTCACTTGTAAACACAGAAACCAGACTTCTGTGTTTACAAGTGATTGTGGTGAGCAGGCACCAAAGGGTCTGGGACAGAGGTGGTGGAACTGAGTTCCACCAAGTTCCCCCTGAAAAAAAGCCCTGGATATATATATATATATCTATACATTGAGATAGATATAATCTATGTATAGATATATACCATAGGCGTGCCCACGGGTGTGCCGGGTGTGCCCAGGCACACCCTAATCATTGTGCTCTCATTGGTTGTGACTGGTGTCAGTAGTTGTGACTACTACTGCTCATGTCACCACTGCCTGGCCTGGGTTGGTCCTGCAAGAAAAAGCATCTTTTTGCATCACAGCCTGCACTGCAGGGACTAGGGAGTCCCCGGGACCACAGGCACGGCGGAGTGATCCCCGTCCCTGCCAGCAAAAAAGTAAGTGTGAATTTATATATATATATATATATATATATATATATATATATTTACTTTTTTGCTGACAAGCCAGGCAGGGTTCATATTGATCTGAATTGTATATGTGATGTACATAAAAAAATGATATATATATAATTTATATATATAATTTTTTATATATATATATATATATATATATATATATATATATATATACACACACACACACACATATATATATATATATATATATATATATATATATATATATTTTTTTTTTTTTTTTCCCATACATACATTAAGTCGATTTTTACATGTCATTTTTTTGAAATTGTTATCACGTGTTAAAATAACACTTCGATAATGTTATTTTAAAAAATAACAATTTAAAAAAATGACATTTAAAAATCAAATTAACCACGACCTTTGGAAGATTTTCCCCCTTCAGGACCAGACCATTTTTTGCTATTTAAGGCCCCTTTCACACGGTCGGACCGTTCAGGTCCGCCTGTCAGTTTTGACGGTGGACCTGAAAGGGCGCTCCATGCTAGCCTATGGAGCCACGGATGTCAGCGGAGACATGTCGGAGACATGTCTCCGCTGACTCCGCCGTGTCGGAGACATGTCGCCGCATGTCTCCGCCGGGTCGGATGTCATTCGGATCCGTCGCTGGCGAATCAGATCGGGTGAGATCTGATGAAAACGGACATGTTTTCCATTTTCGTCCGATCTCTGCATAGGCAGCAGCGGCGCTCGACAAGCCCCTCCCCGCTCAGTGAGCAGAGAGGGACCTGTCATCCGCCGGCTCAGTGGAGATAATGGAGAGATCTCCCGCTGAGCCGGCGGACCGAGGCGGACTCCGTGGCAGCGGAGTCCACCTCGTGTGAAAGGGGCCTAACTGCACTACTGACAATTGCGCAGCCATGCAATACTTTACCCAAATGAATTTTATATAATTTTTTCATGCAAATAGAGCTTTCTTTTGGTCGTATTTGATCCCCACTAGGTTAACATGCCTGTACGTCAGCCCACATTGGAGCAGTGACGGCTGGTGCTCAAAATTTTTTTTTGGGGGGGCACAAACAAACTGAAAAAAAAAACATCAATTGCAGCCACTGTGCCCATCAAACGCAGCCACTGTGCCCATAAATTGCCACCACTGTGCCATCATACACAGCTACAGTACCCATCAATTGCTGCCAGTGTGCCCATCAATAAAAAAAAATGTGCATTTATTTTTTTTTGTTGCAGATGCCTGGAAAGCATTGCACCAGCGATCAGCAGATCACTGATTCCATGCAGGTCTCATGTACACTGTCGGTGTATCGGCTTACCCATACGGGTAAGCCGATACTCCCTGACAGGAACACTCAATGATCTACCACAGCACTCCACAGCTCCGTGGTTGCTCATTGAGAACTATAAGCCAACAGCTGTTAAAGATGCAAAGCCAAGGATGGGCTTATAATTCACTCAGATACACAGAGCGGTGTGTCTGAATGATGCGGCCGTGGGGGCAGATCGCCACACAGCTGTGCTGGTTTTCAAACAGTGGCAGCTAGTACGGGGAACTTCTACTTATACTGCTGCCACAGGGAGGTGGACAGCGGGCAGCTGCTGCTGCAGCACTAAAAATGGGTGGAACATGTAACAATTTCCGAAAGGTGAATTTATCCTTTAAATAAATTATTTATTTATTTTTCACATCTCTTTTTTACTTGAGTGTTTTTGAGCTTCGAGCTACAAGCTACAAAACACTCAAATGTAAATGGGGTCCTAATGATTTATTGTTTATGTTGCAGTAGATAATGTGGATCTATTGTTGCTGCTGAAGGAAGCTTTTGTTGCTGTAGGGGATCTTTTATTGCTGGGGGGCTATTTTTGCTGGGGCCAGTGGGATTATTAGTGCTGCTGCTAAAATAAAGCACTCTAAAGCCTCGTACACACGATCAGAGTTTATACAAACTTTTCAGTGGATTTCTGTACAAAGGGCATTGGCTATGAACTTGTTAAGCATACACACGGCAGGACTTTTTAGGCAACAAACACGAACGTAGTGATGTTTCAACGTACTGACGACACTTCAAAAGAGAAAGAGGACGTTCAATTCTCCGGTGCCGCCCTTTGGTCAACTTCTTTATTGTTGTCTGATCTTTTGCATTGGTTCTGAGCATGCATTTTTGTACTATGTACCGATGATTTTGTGTACACACGATCGGACTTGCCGACGTTGGAATTTTGTTGCCACCAAGTTTGCACAGCCAACATTTGTTTGATGAAAACCGAAAAAGTTTGTCCGATGTAGCATACACACGGTCGGATGTTGCCTTAAAACAGCAAATTTGCATGTTTGTTGTCAAAAAGTCAGATCGTGTGTATGGGCCTTCAGGGCTCATGCACATAGGTGCTTACAGCTGTGCAGTGTAAACAACTAGGCATGTGTCAGTGGCTGCAAGTCACAGGTCTTTCGTACATCTAGTTAAAGTCAAATGCAAACTGAAATACTGCAGCAGCTTAGGCACCATCATATTTCTCCCCTAGCCTGTCCTGCTGGTTACTCTGTTATATTTTTGCATTCAGAGTGTGTACTTATGATAGCTTTTTCTTTATAGGTTATATACTCTTGATATACTAAGTTAATTGTGTATGTCAAGTTTGAAATACACTGCTTTCTAGCTAAAAAAAAATTGTATCATACAGAATTCCAGAATATGGATAGGTTTGTGTTCAAGAAACCCAAAAAATCGAATATCTCAGACTCGTCAATGGCTAAAACTGTGCAGGATGACAACAGTTTGAATGCATGTAATGAGTCAAGTAACAACCCAGAAGATACTATTTATATTACTGATCAGTGCGGTGTACACTCCCAGGCATCAGATATACCAATTGATGACTCCATGTGTAGTTCCAGCGCGTTACAAGCAATAAGTCATGACCAAGAGGAAGATATTACTTCTGTTAGTACACAGCCAAGCACTTCATGTTCAACAAAGCCATCAAACATAGTAGCTGATGATCCGGTCTGTAGTATTCCCACAAATAGATTGGACCGCCAGAGTCAACTCGCTAGAGGCCCTTTTCAGCCAAAATTGAGCATGTTTCCGAGAACTAAAATAGGGATTAAACAAAGAAATTTTCAGAGTGACTGGTATGAAAAATATAGGTGGATTGAATACAGTCCAGCAAAGGATGCAGCATTTTGTTTCTATTGCCGTTTCTTCTCTTGTAGTGATGCAACGCAGAAAGGTCATGCGGATCCAGCATTCACTGAAAAGGGATTCAGAAACTGGCACAGGGCTCCCAATTTACTGTGAGCATCATGTTCGGAAGATCGCCATCTGGTGGTTTGTATTCTATACAGCCGCCTCATTGCTTGTCCTTCTTACTCCCCTTGCTGTTCCCCCTCACTCCCAGCTCTCTCCTCCGTTCTGCCCTGCTTGCCTTGGTGCAGTCAGGGCTGCGCTTCCAGGTTTCCTTGGGATTTAGTCCTTCCACAGCCTTTGGCTGCATGGACACCCAAGGGCTGATTTGCTTTTAGTCAGCCCGCCCCCTTCGGTCAGGGCCTTCACAGTTTAACCGCTGTCCCACTACATCAGCCTCTTTTTCCTTCCTCTTGGATTAGGCGGAGTGCGTTTATTCCTCCCCCTATCCACTGTTAGGCCCTACACCTGCATTACGTCCCACTGACCATCCTCACTGGCAACATCATGTGATACGGACGATGCATGGCACTCTGGGTATTGTAGGCGCTTGACTCCGGCTACTGCGCATGCGCCCTGGCTGCCTTGTGTCTGCTCCCGATTGGCTAATTGATTACGGCCGGTCGGGTGGGGGACTCATAAGGCTGCCAAAAACTTCTCACATTCACTTGTTGCTGGGAATGCGCTGTGGATCGGTTGTGTTGGACTAAGGTAATACCAACATTTTCATCTATATGGAACTAGTGTTTATCTCCTCTTTTCTCATTCAGTTATACCGCTGGGTGGCTTTTATGCTGACTACACACACTGAATTTATATTTAGATAATCTTGCCCATTGGATGTGTTGGGAGGTCTCTCCATTATCGGGGGATCCCGTGTTCAATTCCCTTGATGACGGGACCCTAGAGTATCTGCATCTCATTGTGAATTTAGGCGTTTGCACTGTCCTTTATTTATTTATTTTTTCATACTTATTCCTTTTATGAATGCTATACAATGAGATGCCATTATTTTAATCTCCATTAACTCCTTAGTAATGCTACCTTTGTGCATTATACCTCTGTTTCAGTTTCCTTGGCTATAATATAGAGCCTTTTGGTCCATACACAATCAACCATCTATTTCAATCGACTCAGCTCACTTCCTAGCGCCTTTTATTTGTCTAACTATGGTATGTAATTGAGGCTTATTAGCCCACTTGGATCAATGAATAATCATTTTTAACTAAGCCTAGTCATTTATATGTCAATTTTCAGTTCTTATAGGCACCCCTTTTGAGCCCTCATTAGCCAATTACAGGGTTGGGATTGACTGTTATCCCCCGCAGCTTGGTGGTGCTCGCTCTGTGTTCCGGTAGTTGGCACGGTATGTTACATAGTTACATAGTTAGTAAGGTTGAATAAAGACACCAGTCCATCCAGTTCAACCTGAGTGAGTGTGTGTCTACAACCCTGACCCTGACCCTTGTCCCTAACCCTGTACATTGCACACTCACATCAGTCCCTACCCTCAATCCAAGGTCCCCATTCATATACTAGGGCCAATTTTGGACAGAAGCCAATTAACCTACCAGCATGTCTTTGGAGTGTGGGAGGAAACCGGAGTACCCGGAGGAAACCCACGCAGGCACAGGGAGAACATGCAAACTCCAGGCAGGTAGTGTCGTGGTTGGGATTCGAACCAGCGACCCTTTTTTACTGCTAGGCGAGAGTGCTAACCACTGCACCACTGTGCTGCCCTGTGATGTGGGAGTTGCTTTGTAGGGGCCTTTGCCTGGGGGACCTGGGGGGCTTTGGTTGGACAATATTGTGATGTTTTTGTAACATGATTGCTCGCTTGAATTAATTTAGGAGATTTCGGTTTGACATCTAATGCAACTTTTCTTTTCCTCTTTTCAGTGTTTTACCCCCTTTTTTTTGTATTATTTGCTTATTCCCCTGATGAAGCCAATGTTTTGGCGAAACTAGTAGGGATCAATAACATTATCGATCACCTTTCAACATCTTTGGTGTCGATTTATATCTACATTGTTTAAGCTCATTTTTCTGTTTAATTTAATTGGTAACAATGTATATGTATCAATTACGTATACTTTTTAGATTTGTATATCAATAAAAATATATCTTTTATAATAATAAATGTGTTCTAACCTGTCTTTGGCACCGCAATAATCCCATTTTCCCTGCCTCCCTTAATAAATTTAAGGTGTCAGTGGATGAATTGGAAGCAGAAATCACATTGCTCCGAGATTATGATGGGCCTGTTCCTAAAGGTTGCACCACAAACACCATCAAAGAGTGGCTTGATTGGCTTAAGGAATTAGATCATTCATCCACATTCCACGCTTTTTACAACTGTGTTCAATGTTTTACAGTCTTACCTGTAACAAGCTGCTCATGGGAAAGAGCTTTTTCAAAACTTGCACATGTTAAAAACAAACTGAGAAGTACAATGTGCCAAGAACGTCTTGATTCACTCTTGATGTTCTACACTGAGCAAGAATTGGCATGGTCGGCTAATTATAATGAAATTATTGAAGAATTTAAGTCTATAACACCTTCTGTGCGATGTCTTCTTCTCTAAAACATGTAGAGCGGGAAGCCATAATAATAATCTGTAGTGTGCGAACCACTTTTTTGATGCCAATTTGATGTCCAAATACATATTTCCAGGGCTTTTTTTCAGCAGGAACGTGGGAGAGCACAGTTCCGGCACCTCAGCACTGAATGTATATGCCAAGAGGTGGCGGGATTTGCTGAAGTGTCTGTTGATATTGGCTGCTGGGGTCTCTATTGTCACGGGGTGATCTGTTGATGCTGGGGAAGTCTATTACTGCTGGTGGGATCTATTGTTTCTGGGGGGTCAATTGTTGATGGGAGAATACTACTGTTGCGGGAGGGGGCTTATGTTGCTGGAGAGTATATTGTAACTGGATGCTGGGAGATCTATTGTTGCTGGGGAGATCTATTGTTAATTTGAGGGATCTATTGTTGCTGGGAGGGATCTATTGTTGCTGGTGAATCTATAGTTGCTGGGGAGATGTCTTGTTCTTGGGGATCTAATGTTGCTGAGGGAATCCTATTGCTGCTGGGGGATCTAACAAATTTTTTAATGCAGTAAATACAATTCAGGATATTAAAACATGGCAGAGAATAATTTAAAGCTTTATGTTAAAAGATTATTTAATTAATAAGTTAAAAAAATTGTGTTTGTTTACATTTCAAATTTTTTTTTTAATTTTAATACATTTTAAAATGTTTGTTAACATTTATTTATAAGAGTGTGTGTGTGTGAGTGTGTGTGTGTATGTATGTGTATATATATATATATATATATATATATATATATATATATATATATATATAGACGCATGTGTGTTTGAGCTTTGGTTTGAGGTGCACACCCTAATGCAATAGGCTGCACACGCCTATGATATATACAGTCTCTCTCTCTCTCTCTCTCTCTCCCTCTCCCCATCTCTCTCCTCTCTCTCTCCTCTCTCTCTCATAACTTCTGCTTATTAGAAGTCCAGTAAGGTAGGGTATGTTGTTTACTAAAGCTCAGTTACCATTAAAAAAATGTTTTTTTTCTTTTTTAGTGTATGTACTCCAGAAGCAAAGGTTGAATGTATCTACAACCAGTCAGGTAAAGTCAGCATTTATTTTATAGAAGGACCAAT
The DNA here is from genome assembly GCF_042186555.1 of Aquarana catesbeiana. Lineage (NCBI taxonomy): Eukaryota > Metazoa > Chordata > Amphibia > Anura > Ranidae > Aquarana > Aquarana catesbeiana. The sequence goes on along the minus strand of NC_133334.1, from coordinate 101,926,174 downwards.
ATTTATACTGTACATATTTATGATATCTAAGGTGAACAGAAAGACTGCATTGCAAAAAAAAAAAAATAATAATCTTTTGTGCTATTACAACATTTAAAAATGTTAAAAGTAATTTCTGTTGAAATAAATGTATTATGTATTTTGTTGGTTGCAGCATGCGTCTGTATTATCAATGGCACAGTATATGAAGAAGGAAAAATCATATCCAAAGAAGAACATTCTGGAGTATGTTATATAATAAAATGTGTGAATGGCACACAGAAGGGAGAGTTAGATGTCTGCTCCACTACTATACCTACCACTACATCCATTACCACCACTACCACTGTACCAACAACAGGTAATAACTTGCACGTATAATTTAAAGTATAACTAAAAGCAAAACTTTTTAGATTTGGATAGAATGGAGAGAGATTGGAACACGTGTCTGATTTTTATTGACCCTGTCCTGTTTAGTGTTATCACCGAGAGTGAAAGAAAATCTCAAATTCTGAGTGGTCACCAGAACAGGAATAGAGGTACCACTGCCTGCAGCACACTGCACCCAAAGGCGATATCCTCATGTCTTCCCGCATCCACCTAGAATCTGGTGAATGTGTGGACTGAAGACCAAGTTGCATAGTAAAATATATTATGTAGCAGCGCTCAAGTCCATCAACATAAAATATATATATATATATATATATATATATATATATATATATATATATATATATATATAAGGTATAAGAGAATTGCTGGATAAAAATAAAATAAAAAGTAATAATAATTATTGATGAATGATAAAGGATGAATAAAAATAGTCCAATGCTGTATCATGAAACATTAAAAGTCTATTGATTAAGGATCATCCGTGGTAAGAATAGATGTAAGAGCCAGGGGGATCTCTATGGACACAGTACTCAGGGCAGCTTCCTGTTGAGTGAAGTCAGCTCTCCATGATGGTCATAAGAAACAAAAAGAAAGCGCCTCTTAAGTATAAGTGTTTATTAAATTATAAAAAGTACATATAAGCACTTACATCAGGGTTTGTGGTATACTGCTTCCAAGGGGAACTGGATCCGAGTATCGTCAAACATCCACGTGAAAAGGCTGTGATGTAAGCCGGGGCGGATGGCCGCGGACCTCCGCACGGAGACGCCGGCTGCAATGCGGTAAGGCTGGATAGACACTTCCGCGTTCCAGCTGGCACACGTGGGTGTAGACGTCACTCGGGCCGTTCAAGTTGACAGGGATCCACTACGCGTTTCTGAGCATGCGCGAGGCTCGCTACGGGCATGCGCGCTCCTTTATCAAGTCTATCAATATCAATATATATCAATATCCTGCTTTAGATGAAAACCTGAAACCACCTTTGGTAGAAAGCTAGGATGAGGACGCAACACTACTCTATACTGTACTTATGAATAATTAAATGTCCCTTTACAAGAAAGAGCCGCCAATTCTGATACCCTTCTTGCAGAAGAAATGGCTACCAGAAAAATTAGCTTCCTTGTCAAAAGGACCAAGGGAATATATTGTATCGGCTCAAAAGGCTGTTTCTGTAATGCCGACAGAACTAAATTCAAGTTCCAGGGGTTCAGGGGAGCTCTCACCGGTGGATTAAGCCGCGTTACCCCCTGTATAAAGCTTCGGACCAAAGAATGCGAAGCAAGTGGACGTTGAAACAATATTGACAAGGCCGAGACCTGGCCCTTGATAGTTCTCAAGGCCAGCTTCATCTCTAACCCCATTTGTAGAAAAGCAAGGATTCTCCCTATGGCATACTTTCTGGGATGCCAACCCCTGGATTCACACTAGGAGACATATGCCTTCCAGACTCTATAATAAATGACTCTGGCTTCCTTGCATTAATCAAGGTAGAAATTACTGGGCCTGAAAGCCCCTGACTCTTCAGAATGTGGGTTTCACTAGGCAAACTGTGAATTTAGCTTTTGTAAGGTAGGATGGAACACTGGTCCCTGCAATAGCAGGTCTGGACGTAGTGGTAGGGTCCGTTGGGACCCTACCGCCATCTTCACTATTTCTGCATACCAAGATCTTCTGGGCCACACTGGGGCCACTAGAGGCACCGACTTCTTTTCCTACTTGATCCTGTGAAGAAGTCGTGGTAGCAGCAGAATAGGAGGGAATGCATAAATCAGTGAAAACTGATGCCACGGAGTCACCAACGCATCTGTCCCGCATGCAAGTGTATCCCTTGTTCTTGACACAAAGTTGTCGATCTTGTTGTTTGCGTCCAGGTTGAACCTGGATGCAAACAGATCTACTGCTGGGATCCCCCATCTTTGGCATATAGCCAAGAAGATGTCGGGGTGAAGAGACCATTCCCCTGGGTACAACTGCTGGCGACTTAAGTAGTCCACCTGCCAGTTCTCTACCCCTGGAATGAAGATTGCTGATATGCACGGCATATGCTTTTCTGCCCAGATTAGGATCTGGATTACCTCTCCCTGGGCTGCACAACTCCTGGTGCCCCCTTGTTGATTGATATAAGTCACTGCTGTGGCATTGTCGGATTGGATCCTGACAGGACAACCCTGCAACCTGAATGTCCAGAGCTTTAGGGCTAGGTACACTGCACAAATCTCTAGAATGTTGATGGGTAAGATCCTCTCGGTTTTGGACCATTTCCCTTGGACAGTTGCCTCTTCCAGAACTGCTCCCCAACCCGAAAGGCTGGCATCTGTTGTTACCACCTTCCAGGTAACTGGAAAAAAGGATTTCCCTGTCCGCAGATTCTCGGGTACTAACCACCAACTGAGACTCTGACACACTATTGGTGACAAGCGCATCGGAAAATCTAGCACCTGGACTTTCTTGTTCCAGGCAGACAGGATACTGTTTTGCAGCAGTCTCGAATGAAACTGAGCATAGGGAACCGCTTGAATGAAGCCACCATCTTTCCCAACAACCTCATACAAAGGCGAATAGAAGGACCCTTCTTTGCCCTGACTACCTGAACCAGCTCCTTTATGGCACTGATTTTTGCCTGGGGTAAAAACACCATCTTCTGGGTTGTATCTATGACCAGACCCAAGTACTCTAGTCTTCTTACTGATTTTAAAGAAGACTTCTCTAGGTTGAGGACCCAACCTAGGTATTCTAGGTAGTTGTTCCTAGTACTTGATAGGTGACCAAGCTTTGGTCTAAGTGGGCTACCGACCGGTCTATTAAGAGCAGGTTGTCTAGGTACTCTATAACCGTTATAACCTGGGCCCTTAATCTGGCCAGAGGAGGAGCCAGGACCTTTGTGAACACTGAGGTGCAGTAGCTAGACCTAAAGGTAGAGCTACAAACTGAAAATGACGTTTTTCCACTTCGAAACGCTATTTTCTGATGAGCGGGGAAGATAGGTACATGCAGGTATGTGTCCTTGATGTCTCTTGATGCCAGAAGTTCTCCTCCTTGTAGGATGAAGACTACTGATCAGATTGATTCCATGCGAAAGGATCGAATTTTTAGGAACTGGTTTAGATCTTTGAGATCTAGGATGGGTCTGACATCTCCATTTGGCTTTGGCACCGTGAAAAGGTTTGAATAAAACCCCAATCCCTGCTCTTCATGGGAACCACCATGATTACTTTTTGCAACAAAAGTCGCTCCAACGCTTGAAAGAGAGACTTCGAGGAGATGGGAATTCTCGGAACCCTAGTTTGTAACCTAGAGTTATTGTGGAGACCACCCATCTGTCCTGAAAATTCTCCTGACAGACCCTTGAGAACTGTAGCAGTCTTCCCCCCACTCGAACGAGCGTGGGTGCCCTTTCATAAAGAGGCTTTAGCGTTCTGTCTTTTAGATTTCCTCCCCCAGGACTTCTTTTGTCCCTGGGGTTTTACCTCTTGAACCTGATGGTGGAGGCCGTCACGACTGCCTGGAGGCTGATGCCCCTGGCACTGGAGAAAGAGCCAGTTTAAATGAGGGACATTTACTCCTTTTCTTAACTAGCAAAAGGGTACTTTTCCCACTTGAGATTTTTTGGATATAATTGTGCAAATCCTACCCAAACAGCCATACACCACGGAGGGGAAAACCAGCCAGGAGCTTTTTGCATGTCGTTTCAGCTGACCAATTTTTCAACCATGAGATTCTACGCATATGCACCAACCCAAGCATAAGGCAAGAGGTCTGAAGGATAGAATCTCTGATTGCGTCAACTGCAAAACACAAAGCCGCTGGCAGGTTGGCTAACTCCCGGGCCTGCTGTTCAGGGAAAACCTTGAGCACCTGCTTCAAGTGGTCTCTCAAGGATTGACATACCCCAATTGCCGCCACTGCAGGTTAAGCTACTGTACCTGCCAAGGAAAAAATGTTTTTTAACAGGAATTCCAATTTTTTATCGGTTAGATCCCAAGTCAGACTTTTATTCACAGAGGATATAGCGGCGTCACCCCACATCTTTGTGAATTTTTCCTCCATAGGATAAAGTGTTGAAAACTTTTTAGGAGGGAAAAAATGTTTATCTGGGTGATCCCACTCAGAATAAATAAGCTTTTCCAGCAAGAAATGAACAGGAAAAGCATGCGCAGCTTGAGGAGGCTTCAGTGAGCTCCAACAAGACGTGGGTTTTTCAACCGACTCAGGTAACTTAAATGTGGAGTGGACCATTTCAGTAAGAGATTGCACCAGCAATTTCTCAGCCTGTGAAGCTGAAGAGGGTCCTTCCCCACTTGATTTCTCAGAAGAGGAGTCATCAGTCTCATCCTGGTCCTCTGAGGGGGATCGGTCTCTCCTTTCCCAGAGTTCCTCTGTTTGAGGGTCCTGGGTGGCAGAAGGGGACCTAATGCGTTTTCTTCCACTTTGTGAAGATGCGATTAAGGCCATTAATCTTTCCTCTAATCCACTTATGGTTGAGGAAAAAACCTCCTGAGTAATATATACAGGGGCTGAAATGCCAGAAGCAGTTGCAGCCCCTGACCCCGACGGCTCACTCTGACCAACCTCCCTAGGTCCTTCAGGGGGAGATGGTGGTGCAGAGAGGGTGTCCTCAGAGCCTGAGGGAGATCCTTTTGAGCCCCTATTTCTCGAGGTATTTGTACCTCCCCTTTCTGCCCATAGTGCCAAGCACAAATGCAGAGGTACTACCAGAAATGCACCTACTGCTGAGCAAAATAGTCCAGCAACTGCCACTGCTATCAAGGCTCAGTCTGGTGCTAAGTAAATGTTGCCTGGGAATGCCTGTGTCAGCCACACTCGCATGCCATCCATCTGCTCTGTGTCCCTCCTTGAGCTGTGTGCACCTGCAAAAGAGTGTACTTTATAGCTTTGTATAGCCAGCGTTGTGGGCGTTAAACCAAGCCGACGTTGCGCTAATGCTCCGCCCCCTCCTCTGACCACCCCTTCCACCCCGCTCGTCTTTTTCAAAAAAGACTGCTTTTCCCGCGCGAGCCACATGGAGGGGAGGCTGGGGCGGAGGAGAGAGGAGGGCAGTTGGATGGTGAGCCGCCGTAATGGTGGCGGGAGGCAGTGGGGCATACCACCGACTGCCCTATGGCCTCTAGCCTGAAGGGAGCTGTGGGGGGACATTCCCGGAAAGAAAAAAAAAAAAAACCCTTCCCACATCCTACCTTGAGCATGGGCTTGGAGGAGCATGCAGCTTGTACACAGAGACGAGACCGACAAGCATGGAAAGGTACATGCTCTTGACAGCCCCCGGTGGTGACTTTAAGCATAGCAAACATTTACTTAAAGGAGAAAACCCACAAGAATTAGTAAAATTCCTTAAGATTCTCCCTTACCTTATCCAGCTGCAGGGTTCTGTGGTAACAGACCAAATTTTCACCTCTCACGGTGGGCTCCGTTTAGAAAACCTTCAGGAACTGGGGTCCCCTTTTTTTTAAAATGGGGGATCCACAGCCCTGGGCCTGTAAAGCACCCTGCCAGGAATATGGCTGAAAAAAACAAATACTGGATGCCGGGGTCCAGCTCTCTAAAAAGAGAAGCGTTACAGGTAAAACCTCGTTTCTTCGGACACGAGGCCCGGGTACCATTTAATTCGACCTGGAAAAGGCACTTTGAATGGATCCAGTTGCATGGCTTGCCCCAGTAAGAAATATTCCAGCAGAGCTCAGCACAGCACATCTTTACTCGTGACCAACACCTAAGACACTGGCGAAAAAACTGAGGTACTCCCAGTAAGGGGAGGGGTTATATAGGAGGCTAAACTTCCTGTCTAGTGTGTGCCAGTGTCCATCACCTAGTGGTGCCTATATAACCCATCAGTAAATATTGTGGCTCTGTGTCCTGTGATATACAAAAAATAAATAAATAAAACATCAAACGTATATGATATAAGAATAGCAAATTCCTGTAAGCAAATCCAAAAATAATACACATGAAACAACATGAAGACGCATAAATGATTCAACAGTTCATTCACAAAGATTACAGTCCCACAATTCTATAAAAATCCAAAGCAAAGTGATATCCAAAATTTCTATGTGACATCATCACCAGGAGACCCCCATGGGTGTAAATCACCTCACTGCAGGGCCTCAAATATAAGGCAACAGAAGCCTTGTATTGGCCAAAATTATTAAATCAGCAGCTGCGGATGGTTGTCTTGGATTAGCAAGTCAGCATAACACAGAGTACTATCAGTGTTTTTATTTTTGGATTTTTCCTATTCTTATGTCATACACATTTGATGTTTTATGTATGTTGTTTTAGCTTACAGCGCAACACTAATTTACACAAATGTCTTATAGGATTGTACAGAGCTTTGTAAAGTCCTCTCATATATACAAAAGTAGCACATAGTGTTTAACCACTTCAGCCCCGGAAGGTTTATCCATCTATATGACCAGCCCATTTTTTGCGATACGGCACTGCATTACTTTAACTGACAATTGCGCGGTCGTGTGATGCTGTACCCAGATAAAATCAATGTCCTTTTTTTCCCCACACATAGAGCTTTCTTTTGGTGGTATTTGATCACCTCTGTGGTTTTTATTTTTTGCGCTATAAACAAAAAAAGACCGACAATTAAAAAAAAAACAATATTTTTTACTTTCTGCGATAAAACATACCAAATAAAAAAATTGTATAAAATCTAATTTATTCATCAATTTAGGCCAATATGTTTTCTGCTACTGTTTTTGGTAAAAAAATCCCAATAAGCGTATATAGATTGGTTTGCGCAAAAGTTATAGCGTCTACAAACTATGGGATATACAGGATTTATGGAGTTTTTATTTATTTCTTTTTTTTACTAGTAATGGCGGCGATCAACGATTTTTAGCGGAACTGCAACATTACAGTGGACAAATCGGACACCTAACTGACACTTCTGACACTTTTTTGGAGACCAGTGACACCAATACAGTGATCAGTGCTAAAAAAAAAGCACTGTCACTGTACTAATGACACTGGCAGGGAAGGGGTTAACATCAGGGGTGATCAAAGGGTTAAATGTGCTCCTAGGGAGTGCTTTCTAACTGTGTGGGGGGATGCTTTGACTGGGATAAGACAAAGATCTGTGTTCCTGCTTAGGAACACAAGATCTCCATCTTCCCCTCTCACAGAACGGTGATCTGCCTTGTTTACATAGACAGACTGCCATTCTGCTTCTCCTGAGAATAGGTGCTGTTGAACATTGGCTCCTGCTGTGTCCAATCACAGCGGAAGCGGGTTGCCAGGTCATGCACATTGGCCCCCAGACCCAGTGCACTAAATCACGTACAGGTATGTGATTTTTTTTTTTCCATCTCTTTATTAAGATTTTTTTTTTTTAAGACAAAAGAAAAAAACATGCATACAAACAACACAAGTTCAGCCTCAGCTGGGGTGCCACCCCCAACCCTGCTATACAGATAAAAATAGTCTCAAAAATTACACCCTCCCACCCCCCCCAACCTTCCCTCCACCCCTATCGACCCCCCAAATCTCTCCAAGTATCTGTCTATAGTCCAGCCCTCTCATCTTTCCTCGCACTACCTTCTCTCTACCATCCTTTCGGCGTATCTCGGTGAATGCTTATACCTTTCCCATTCTTTCCAACTCCTTTTCAACCCTTCTTCTCCTAATTCACAGCTAAACCTTAGAAACTCCATATTATAAATTTTGTTAATTTTACCTAGCCAATGCTTCAATGAAAGGCTCTCAGGGTCCTTCCACTGTCGTGGGATTACACTTTTTGCTGCATTTAGGAGATGGGGCAGCAGTGATCTCCTATAATGTTTGATGGACATGCTGACTCCATGGAACAAACACACCCATGGATCTTCAGGTATTTTAGTGCCAGTGATTTCTTCTATTATTAATAGTACTTCTTTCCAGTAGACTTTAATTTTTTAGGGCATGTTCACCAAATATGGAACATAGTTCCAATTTCTGCGCATCCTCTCCAACATAGATTAGAGGTCTCCTTTTGAGATTTATGTAATTTATCTGGAGTTCTATACCATCGTGCCAAGCACTTGTAGTTCATTTCTAGCGAACTACAATCTGGTGATATATCATGTGTCAACCTTAGTATTTTACAAACGTCTACCTCCGTGCCTCTTGTTCCCATCTCTTCCTCCCATTTTTTAATAAATGGCGGGAGACCCAATATTTTTAATCTAATTAAAATTTTGTAAATCCTCGAAATCATTCTCCTACTATCTGTTGCCAGGCACAGCCGCTCAAAGTATGTGATTTCATACAGGGGAACCGCCCTGCCACAGTATATAAGTGTGGGGCGGTCCAGAAGAGGTTAACAGACGTGTGGAAATGCACCATTTGATGCAAAAACATATCCTTTTTTTCTTTGAGCAATTAGTTTATCTACCACAGTCAACTGTTGCTACAAACTATTTTGTAGGTGTGTGAATGATTCCAGTACTAATATCAATATTGATCTGTCAATTTGTTTCTGATCTGTCTTTTTAGTCACTACCACATCTACAACAAGCAGTTCCTCCTCAACAAGTAAGTTATTATCATTGATGAATAATTACTAAAAAAAAAAAATCACCTGATCCAGCATATAAATATGATTAATCAAAAAACTGTGTCTGCGCTAAACCAAGGATCAGTAACCATGTGCAAAAAGCAAATATGAACATAAAAATTTCAAATAAAAATATATAAAAAATATATATAAAAATTATAACAATCATATGTGCTATCAATCGGTGATAAATAATTAAAGTGCAACATGCATAAAATATAAAGTCCAAGTGCTCATAAAAGTATCAAAGGTGTATTCACTCCTCCAGTGAAAAAATATATAAATTTTATAAAGTTCATAAACGCAATATTCATAAATGACAAAATTCAAAGTGCATAGATATAATGTCCATCATCAGTGTTATCCATCGTGCTCATCCAAAATCGTGCATACAGGGATATAAAGCATGCTTCAGTGCTCTCCAGTGACCCCCAACAGCAAATGCGCTCACCTCTAAGCGTGTGACACAGTAACTAAACTATGTCTGAAAACGCATGGGAGCCACTCCTCGGCTCAAAGGGCTATACAGATGCTGACCTCCAATTTGCTCAAATATCATCACGATTCATAAAATAGGGAAAAAAAGAAACTCCATAGTGTTATAGGTTCAACAATTTATTTTAAAAAACACACTTCCCTTCATAGGGGTACTCACATTGTGTAGGTGCGTGAGTGCACCATCCTAATCAAGGTTATGCAATATAAGGAACACTAGTACGGCGTGCGGTGTGGTATATCCTTCTCACGTGCCTTCATCAGGGGTATCTGAGATCTCCCTGATGAAGGCAAGTGATCCCTGTGCCGAACACGCGTAGGGGAGGGGCCAGGACGGAGCTGTCAGCACAGAGGAGCAGATGGATTTGAAATGAAACAAAACTGCAGACTTTCAGCTTTAATTTGAGGGTATTTACATCCAAATCAGGTGAACGGTGTAGGAATTACAACAGTTTGTATATGTGCCTCCCACTTTTTAAGGGTCCAAAAGTAATGGGACAATTGGCTGCTCATGGCCAGGTGTGTACTATTCCCTCATTATCCCATTTACAAGGAGCAGATAATAGGTCCAGAGTTCATTTCAAGTGTGCTATTTGCATTTGGAATCTGTTGCTGTCAACTCTCAATATGAGATCCAAAGAGCTGTCACCAAAAAGATTAGAATTGTGTCGATGTCCCAATATTTTTTGGACCTGACTGTATGTTTTGAAGCAAGTTTAAACTAGCCCTAAGCCCAAATGCTAAACTATTTTAATTGAGTTAAGTTTTGGCAGCTTTTTCCCCTTACTGACTCCCATGCATTTTTATTGGTCAGTGATGGGCCAATAAGAATGTATGTGGCAGATCAGAGGCTTTGTCTGTATAGAACAGCTCAATATTTGGTTAAAGAGGAGGCAGTGGAATTTGCTGCAAGTATGTACAGACACACTCTAGGTGTTCATACTTTATATACGCTGCCAGCATTATTGTTCTTCAAAGTGGCATTTACTTTAGGTATTTAAAGATTAAGATTATTATCTGACTCATGAAGCTGTAATAATAAACCTGTCCCCACTGTGCCTCAGTAACTTCTCTGTACCCCTTCCACAGCCTTGGGTATCCCTACATTATTTACCGGTGCCTGACCATGTCAGCTTTCTAGCAGTACTCGCTCCTGTTGCATCTGTGACTGGTTTGACCATCTCAGCTTGCTTCATTCCTTTAGGATGGAGAGCAGGTTCTGGAAGGCAAAGTGGATGAGATTAAGGAGCACATGCTTAGTGATCTCCTTTGTGGTGAATGAACGTAGCAGTGCTCAGTCTTGAGTGGGATGGGGCCTGCTGTATCCCTATATGCACCATAAGCAAGAGACCGCGTACTGTTCTAATGTGTGATTCTGAAGTGAAAATGTGGGCATAACACTGGTCACAGTAATACCTAGAGGTTTTCCCTTCAATATAATTGATTCATACGCATAATGAGAGCTAACTAGTGTTATGACTTCTGTCAACGTTGGGGGTATGTTCATTTTCCATCTTCTAGTTATGAGTAGTCTGGTGGCTAGGAGTATATGTGTGATTACTAGTCTGAAAGATGGTGGCAGTAATTTAGTGTTCAAATTCAGTATGGCTTATTGTGGAGTGAGTTTGATGGGGAGGTGACAGATATCCTGTATAATGTGTTCCACCTCGTTCCAGAGGTTTGTTAAGGCTGGACAGGACCATAAAATGTGGGATATGGTACCTATTTGGTTACCCTCTCTCCAGCAAATGGGTGAGGAGTGTGGATGGAACTTGGCCATTCTCTGTGGTGTTAGGTACCATCTCAGATGTATTTTATGCGTTAGCTCCCATAGAGAGGTGCAGCTAATGGGTTTATAAATTGATTTTAAGGCCGTTTGCCATTGTTGCTCAGAAAAATTTAGCTGTAAGTTTTTTTCCCAGTCTACATATGGTTTAGATTTGTGGAATACTGTTTTTTCTTGCAATGTATAGTAGATTAGTGAGGTGCCTTTGGTAGGTGTGTTGCTTGAGAAGTAGTAGTTCCATATTTTAAGTGGTAACTCTCCTTCTAATTGTGGGTGTGCTGTGAGACATTTTTGAATCTTGTAGCAATTAAAGAAATCTATGGTGGGTGCTTTAAATGCCGTTTGTATTTGGGTAAAGGGTTTATGCAGTATCATAGATCTGAGTTCTGTGGTGTAGGTATTGAGGTCTGCTATCCATTTGGGAAAAGTCAAATCAGGCGATAGTAATTGGAGGGTTTGGATAGGTATTTGGATGCTTTTGGTGGATAATTAGGACCATTTGGCGGATTGTAACACTCTCCAGGCTTTAACTGAAACTTGTATGGTCGGTGAGTATAAATGAAGACTTGGGTGTTTGGTTGTGGTGCTGAAAAACCAGCATTTAAGGTTGTGTCCTGGCATCATGGTGTTTTCAATGCTCCCCCATAGTGTATTTTTTTTATTTTTTAATCTTAAAGAGGAACTGCAGTCTGCTCACATAATTTGTAATAAAAACATCTTTGCCATTTTAAAGCTTCCCTCCAACCACTTTGCATATTATTTTATATATACTGTGATTCTGTATTTGCCAAATATGCTGCAGAAATCTCCCCCCACTGAGTCTGGCTGCAACCATTTTAACTGTGGGCAGCTGAAGCTGCTGCCTGTTTACTTCCTGGATTTACACAGACACACAGAGGCACACCTCCAGCTCTGCAGCCCTGCAGCTCTCATTGGCCCTCTTATGACTTATCCCCCCTCCCTTCCTGGCAAACTCTCACAAGAGTGAGAGAGCTGTGCATGATGTCATCAGCCTAGACTTTTTACCTGACAAGAAACAGGAAGTGGGCTGTATAAGGTATTTACTGCCAAAAAAAAAAAAAAAATGTTACTATCCAAAGTTAAAACAACAAGGGCAGAGGATTTAATAGATGGAAAGTTGAAAAAATGACTGAAGGTCCCCTTTAAGAAAGACAATTGGTATTTTATTTGTTGGTTCATTATAATATATCTTCCTTTCATATTCAATATTTGTATTAAACTTTTGCATAAACATACAAATGCAACCAAACACTTCAGAAAGGTATATGGGTATGCAACAAAAAACTCTGAAGTGTGTAGTAACAGGTATTACAGTGCAAAAATGCTTGCCAGCCTTGTAATCAGGAGTACAAATGAAGGTTCATAACAAAATCAGAAGTGATAACAGCCTATGACAATAGCGTTAAACCAAGACCAAGAGTGGGGACCAAGCCCATGTAAAGTGAAAGAACAGGCTACTGTGAGGTATTGGAAAGGAAAGATAAGGATAACCTGGAAAGGTAGAAAAGAAGAAGGGAGAGGCAGGGAAGGGCAGAAGGGCAAGGGTTAAAGACGGTCAAGGGCGCAATGGGGGATCAAGAGGTTCCAGACCCACCTAAATTTCATCATGGTGCCTTGTAATTTAGCTGTGAGTTTCTCATTGATTAGAACCAATTACATATGGGCTTTAACCTGGGCTATTGATAACGTGTCAGATAGCCATGACCTTGCTATCGTCTGCTTCGCGGCTATTAGAACATGGACCATCAAAGCTTGTTGTAAACTCTGCTCAGCAGGTTTGACTTTTACACTTTGCACAAGCTTCCCTTTTGTGAGTGTGCTTTTAATCATTAATAAATATTGCTCACCTTGTTTACTACACTATGGAGGTTTTGCTTGTCTTTTCCCTTTTGCTTCCATAAAGTGGTCTGGATGTGAAAAATGATGTTTCACAGGTGTACAGCAATGATCCTGTATTACTGAAGGTACCTTTTGCATGTGTCATCCTTTTTAATAAATTGATTTGGTTGCACCGTTTACAGTGTTTGTTGTTGCAAGGTTTGGTCTCATTGTTTACATCTTTGTAATCAGAATCAAGTTTCCTGCAATTTTATTGGTTGGGTGGTTGCCTGAAACCCAAGACACAATTTTAAGCCAGTCTTGAATACCCTACACGAATCTAGGCTCAACCTAATAGACACAGACATGAACACTGCCCAAGCAATCCAAACCAAGGTTATGTTATATTTTCACATACCCAAGTAACAAGGATAAGTTAGGTCAGCTCTATAAAGGATAGAACCTGATGTGAATGACCTATGTACTAAAACATTAGAGCATGTGACAATTAAAAACATATTTTAAATAAATAGCGTATATCTTTTTAAATTACCTATATATTTTGTCCTGCACAGCCTGTATTTATGAAAAAGTATGCCAATGGACCCAGTGGTTTGATGTCAGCAAGCCAGGAGCTGATCTGGACAGTGGCGATTATGAAACCTATGATGAGATAAGAAAACATCACAAATTCTGCAGTGTGCCTGAGCAGATTCAGTGCAGGGATGTTGATGACCCTGATGTCAGCTTGGATGTTTTTAAACAGACTGTTCACTGCAATGTATCGTATGGGCTAATCTGCCGGAACAGTGAACAGATTCAATTTGACACCCCCTGGCAGAAGTGCTACAACTATGAGGTCCGAATGGACTGCTGTGAGATTGTGTGTGTCCGGTCAACAACTCCAACTACTGCGACTCCTACTACTACCACTCCTACCACAACAACTCCTACTACTACAACTCCTACTACTACAACTCCTACCACCACCACCACTCCTACCACCACCACTCCTACCACTACAACTTCTACTACCACTGCCACCCCTACTACTACAACTCCTACTACCACCGCCACCTCTACTACTACAACTCCTACTACCACCGCCACTCCTACTACTACAACTCCTACTACCACCACTCCTACTACTACAACTCCTACTACCACCACTCCTGCTACTACAATGCCTACCACCACTGCTCCTTCTACTACAGCTTCTGTCACCACAACTCCTACCACCACCACTTTTACTACTACAACTTCTACCACCACAACTACACCTACAACTACTAGAACACCAGGTGAGTAAACTTTGTTTTTCAAGTTGTATCAGTAAAATAAAAACAAAACCAGCCAATGAGAAATAGTGAACTTTAAAGAACAAAGGGCAATTATCTCTAAATTAGACTCAAAGTATACTAAAGACAATTTTTTTTATTTTTTTTGGACAGAGTAGAGAAGGATTAGAACACCTGTCAGGTTTTTATTGCAGCCTGTGTCCCAATTTCACCCTCTCTATGTGTCCTGTAATGTTTATTATTATAACTGAAAGTAAAAGTAAAAGACAATCCCAAATTTTGGGTTGTCTCCAGAAAAGTATTAGAGGGCAAATCTTTCAATGGGGACACTAGTTCTGGTGACCCGGGGATCCCCAAGGAATTCCTACAACCCTCTCTCACTCCTATCCAAAATGAAAAAAAAGTTTTACCTATAGATCTACTTTAAGGAGCACTAGAAAGGTTTTGTTCTGCAATAAGCCTAAAGACGTACTGGTTACGTTTCCCTGGCATAGGTCCAGTTATCTGTAGCTGAAATATTAAATTATTTCATCAAATATTAGTTATTGATATAATTGGATAATAACATTGGGAATGAAAAGTAGTATTGCTTTTGGTTTTCATCACCGCTACATCCAAGAACATTTTGGCATTTTTGCTTCGTTTTGCTTAGTTACTTTGTATACTTAAAGCGGAGTTCTGCCAAAAAAATAAATAAATAAAAGTCAGCAGCTACAAATACTGCTGACTTTTAAAATAAGGACACTTACCTGTCCAGGGCACCCGCGATGTCCTTACCTTAAGCCGACCCGTCCCTCAGCTCCGGGTGGAGGTGCCAGCATCTTCAGTAAGGGGATCAGGAAGTGAAGCCTTGCGGCTTCACAGCCTGGTTCCCTACTGCGCATGAGCGAGTCACGCTGCACATTCTGCTGTCTTCTGGGACCTGTGTGTCTCCCAGAAGACAGCGGGGGGACAGACAAGGGGCCGGACATGGTGTAAATCGCTGCAGATACTGCGGCGATCTTTCGCTGGAAGTGAGAGAAAATACCCGTATTAGACAGGTATCTGCTCCCCCCTCCCCCCTGAAAGGTGCCAAATGTGACACCGGAGGGGGGGGGGACTGAATAAGCGGAAGTTCCATTTTTGGGTGGAACTCCCCTTTAAAGGCTAAGTTCATTTTTTTAATTCAAAATTCCAGCTTCCCTATGTACCAATATACCATTATTGTACCTTTGTTATAGAAAAGAAAAAACTTTATCTTCTAGGAAAGGCTTTACCTCAGCCTCCATTCTACTATAGAAAACCCCTCAATTACCTGTCCTGGTATTTGGTATGTGGGAAGGGAAAACTGTTATGCCCTTGTACACACGGTCGGATTTTCCGACGGAAAATGTGTGATAGGACCTTGTTGTCAGAAATTCCGACCGTGTGTAGGCTCCATCACACATTTTCCATCGGATTTTCCGACACACAAAGTTTGAGAGCAGGATATAAAATTTTCCGACAACAAAATCCGTTGTCGGAAATTCCGATCGTGTGTACACAAATCCGACGGACAAAGTGCCACGCATGCTCAGAATAAATAAAGAGATGAAAGCTATTGGCCACTGCCCCGTTTATAGTCCCGACGTACGTGTTTTACGTCACCGCGTTGAGAACGATCGGATTTTCCGACAACTTTGTGTGACCGTGTGTATGCAAGACAAGTTTGAGCCAACATCCGTCGGAAAAAATCCTAGGATTTTGTTGTCGGAATGTCCGATCAATGTCCGACCGTGTGTACGGGGCATTAGAGTCTCTGGTAGTAGAGCACCAGCTGACCTCATTAACACCCACCCTGCATCTGCCCTCCCCTCTAGGAGATTGCTCCCACTCACCTCTGCAGTTTCATGCTTCTCCAATACAGTAATTATCTGTGAGCTCTGTTCTCACTAAATACACAGGCATCGATTGTTTTGTACCTTACCTTCATCGTGCACAGATCATTCATTTGACTCAGTGTGCTGGAGCTGAGTGAACACATAACAGACTATGTGGATCAGAGCTGTAGTATTGAAAACAGGAGAAGTGTGTCCCTGGAAATCTGTGAAGGTCACCATACACTACACAATCTGATTGTACAATCTCATTTAGTTTTACCATCAACTATGTAGTGCAAGGACCTGCCTGATTGGATACAGAATGATTGGATAGATAGGTGTGTCCTTCTATTATATAGTTTTGGAAAATCTAAAAAAGATTGTAATGAGATTGTACCATCAGATTGTATAGTGCATGGCCACCTTTTTACACCTAAAATTAACTATACATGCTTTCAGTGCCATTAATTGTCAATGGCACCCCAAACACAGCAGCAAATACACCTTTTTGCCATGTGAAAAAACGAGCAACAAACGCATCAAAATACACAGTAAAAAAAGTGCAAACGGCAACATGCCAAAATGAGCTACTTTGCCTCATCTAGGTCAGCCCGTTGAAATCAATGGTTGCCCTATGCATATTGTGGGAAAAACAAGCCGATACATGTGCACTCCCACTACAATAGGTGTTTGGGGCCTGAACGTAAAATTGCTATGTTTTCACACGAGTTCCCGCTATGCGGAGATGTGATTGGGGCCTGGCAGCTTAGTTTTTTTGTCCACTTCTTCCTATGTAGTTGTATAAAGATGGCCATATACTATGCAGTCTGATTGTACAATTGCTGTATAATTTCTTTTAGATTTATCAGAACTCTCAAATAGGAGGACCCACCTGAACAATCTAATTTGTATCAAATCAGAGGCCCTTGCACTACATAGCTGATGGTAGATCTATAGGAGATTATACAATCACATTGTATAGTGTATGGTCACCTTAAAAGTAAGTAGTAGGAAATAAAACAAGAGGTGATATAGTAATGTGGAGTTGTAGTCCAGACAGGTAAACACGCCCTGTTCTGTGATGCAGTAAGGCAGTACATGATGGGATAGAGTGTCAGCCCATCCATTAGGGGCGCCCGGGAGCCGTCCCCTCTCTCCACGCCACCCCCCTGTATGACTAATGGATAGATTCATGCATTGCTTGAATCTATCCACGGCCGCCGCTGCCACCCCCTATTCAGGTGTCCGGCTCCTTTCCGGAATTACAGCGACGGGGGTGTATTTTTGAAGCACCTGATTAGAGCCATAGGCTCTAATAGGCATCAAAATATGTGGGCTTGTGGCGCAGAGAGTTGCACTATGAGCCCACCCAGGTGTTAAAACAGCAAATTAATATTATATCAATGTCGGTGTGGGTGCAGGGCCCCAAACACAGACAGTCTGAGCTCAGGGACATGCACCCGGACTCACATAGATGTCAAATTGGGAGCAGCAACTGTGCCCATACATCAATAGACCTGCCTGCATGGGGATGCATTGAAAACCTGTGCATTCCTGAGTGTGTACACATGGCCTTGCAGGGGCATACGCTGTAGTATACCCTGTGAACATGGGAGGGAATGTCGGCTTTGGTGAGATATCAGAGTTCTAAACAGACCCCTTGAGACAGAGTTCAGTCCCCCTCTGAAGCCTCAGCTGCAATGTATATGAATGAATAGAAGTCTCTGCATAGAGGCTCCTATTCATTCATAAACTGAAGCATAGTAAGTATGGTTTACCATGCTTCAGTGATGAATGAACAGTGATGTCTGTGTTCATTTAGGAAAGGGGGCTGGTAAACACATGCTTACCAGCCCCCCCTCCTTCCTGACAGCTATCTCCTGCCCCAGTAGTAGCTGGCGGGAGGGAGGGAGCGCTGGCCGGCTGCACTGCGGGAAAGGGTGCCATGGGATCAGTGGGGGGAGCACTATGAGGAGGGGGGTCAGAATGGCGGGATCAGTGGGGGGAACACTGTGGGGGGGGGGGTATTTTGATGTCTTTTTTCTTATTAGCTCCTCTGAAGCACCTAAAATGGGAGGGTAGGGGAGGGAAGCTGCAGGGAAGCCACAGTGGATCAGTGTTGGGGGTGGGCAGGTTTCTGAAGTGAACATGAGCTTATAGCAGGAGGAGGAATGTTGAGTCTGTACGGCGTACAGACCTGGCCAGGTAGAAGATCCATACGCTGGCTGTGAAAGGATTATGCAGCCCATAGATGATTCCATTTTTTCTTTCAACCAGCAGGTTGAACAAAAAAAAAAACTGACCCAATTCCCCCATCCACACATTCGAAGTAGATGGGGGAATCACACCCACTGAGCTATTGTTTTCTGACAGTGAGGGAGACTTCCCTGCCATCAAACTACAATGATCACTGCTAACGGCTATACCCGGCAGTGCTGATTAACCAATTGAGGTCCAGGCCATAGCCGAATGACGGCCACAGCGCGGACCTCAATTTCCGGGAGGCCATCATAGGACGTCCTCTCCTGTGCACGCACCCCGCGCAGGGTGCCTGCAGGGAGTGCGGTGCGCGTGCTGTGATCACCGAGTCATGGAGACTCGGGTGATCACAGATCCGAGTAAGGGGCCGATCCCAGCCCAGCCTCAGCCAATGACAGCTGATCACATGACGTTAACAAAAGCTCGGTAATCGTTTTTTTTTCCTCCTCACGCTGACAGCGTGAGGAGAAAAAAAAGCCGATCACTGGCTCATGTTAAAGGTCCCGAAGAGGAAGGAGGCACATCTGTCTCATCTGTGCCTGCCAGTGCTACCTGCCATTGCCAGTGCCCACAGTGCCCAGCAGTGCCACCTATCAATGCCCACAAGTGCCACCTATCAATGTCCATAAGTGCCACCTATCAATGCCCACCAGTGGTGCCAATCAGTGCCACCTAGCAGTGCTGCCATTAGTGTAAGCAATCAGTGCCCATTATTGCCACCCATCATTTCCCATCACTGCCACCCATCAGTGCCCAACACTGCCACCCATCAGTGCCCATCACTGCCACCTATCGGTGCCCATCAGTGCTGCCTCATCAGTGTACATCAAAGAAGGAGAAAAATTACCTGTTTGCAAAATTTTATAATGAAATATAAAAAGATATAATTTGTTTTTTTTTAATTCGGTCTTTTTCAATTTTTTTTACAAAAAATAAAAACCACAGAGGTGATCAAATACCACCAAAAGAAAGCTCTATTTGTGGGGAAAAATGATAAAAATTTCATTTGAGTACAGTGTTGCATGACTGCGCAATTGTCATTCAAAGTGCGACAGCGCTAAAAGCTGAAAATTGGTCTGGACAGGAGGGGGGTTTAAGTACCCAGTAAGCAAGTGGTTAAGCAACATTTATCCAACAGCTAGATCGGTGGATCCACTTCTATACGACCACTGTCTCCATACATGGATTGAAATTTGAATGGTCCCTGCTGAACCAGCCATCTTTCGATCTATGTGTGGACAGCTTTAGATATTAAGAAACATTATTTATTTTTTTAAAAAGAAATGAGTGCAGTTTTATATTTTTCTTCTGGATCATCTAGGCATACGCAAGAACAGTGAGAATTCGCTTTGCATAGAAAACTCAATCATGGGCAAGAGGAAAAAAAAACAATATTTTTGCTTGCAGGTGATTGCATGATAGAAGTCTGCAGAGCTTCACCTCATTCACAAAGCTAAGGGAAAATGCCCTTGCAAAGTGAAGGGCCTATTTACCTTTAGTAAGTTAAGCCTTCTGTCTCTGAGGGAAAGGGGAAAAAGCTTTAGCAGGTATAAAGTTCAGAAACCATCTTATACCCGTATCCGCCTCCTAAATCTTTTCATTATGGTCACTTCTCAATCTGTTCCAAAGCTTTGTCACTTCCCGATAGTACTGAAGCTCCCCACTCTGCTTCCTAGATTTTGTACAAAGTGGGGTATGCCTGTACACTCATATTGGCCATTAGGGCTGCCCATCATACTGATAGACCAGTAGGAATGTGTGGGGGCAGGACATAGCAGTGAGCTCTGACACAGTATCAGTCTGGCCCAGCATTCAGTCATGAAAAAGGAGAAGATAACATTTATTTTAAATGCATACCTTGCATTGTGATATGCACATTACCACAATGCACATTTGTAAAGGTAACCTAAACTAATTTCTGTATTAGATCCTATTCAGACTAGCGAGTTGCATTAAGCATGGTAATATTGTGCATTTTATCACACATTGCTGCAACAAACACAACTGTTCCAGTGCACCACAGTGCAAAGATGTGAACTGTGTGCTGTGGCGTTCAGCCTTGAAACAATGGTTCAGGACCGTATTTTGTGCTATCTATAAATGTGAATGCCATTATGAGGCCCTTTGGACATGTCGAGGTCACACTGGAGACCCTTTGTATTTACAAAGTTGACCAACACTGACCCAGTCCTTTCTTACCCAGCCTTATTTTCCCTAACCTGCCCTTTTCACGAATAAGATTTCAGTTACTTAAATAACTGAGGCTCAGGGTCACATATGGGCAATACTTAGAACAGTCTAGGAACACTTACTCCTCCAGACTGACATCCACCCAACAAGGCTTTTTGATATGTCCATAACTCCTCCCAAGTGTCAGCACACTGCTTGCATCGGGGCTGAAGGCTCTTGGAGTCAGGATATTGTGATGTTTCCAGTAAGCTATGTACAGCATTCTGCTGGCCCCTCCCACTAGTCATAATCTGTCTGCATTGCATAGAGAAGCACAGAGACTCAATAACTGGGTCTAAGGTAAGGTATGCCATAAAAAAATTGAAAGGTTTTCAGAAAAACAAATGAAATAATTTATAAATTTGATGAAACGATTATAACAATATTTTTACACTACTAAACACACTTTGGTATTAGAGTGTTTCATTTCATGAAAAAGAAAAAGAGTTACAATATATAAACTACATATTATTAGTTGTGGAGTCAAATGAGTATGAGTCAAAACAGAGGAAAGAAGGCATAAAACACAAAAAGAAACCTCTGATTCAGTAAACATAGTTCTAGAATCCCTATGACTACTAGAGATGGATGCCGGAACACCACCTTGTTCGGTTCGCAGCAGAACTCCTGAACAGGGGAAAAGTTTGGCGCCAAACTGCGAACTCCATTAACCACAGCCCCGGACCATTTTGCTGGGCAAAGACCAGAGCACTTTTTGCGATTCGGCACTGCGTCACTTTAACTGACAATTGCGCGGTCGTGCGACGTGGCTCCAAAACAAAACTGACGTCCTTTTTTTCCCACAGAGTTTTTTTTTGGTGGTATTTGATCATCTCTGCGGGTTTTATTTTTTTGGCTATAAACAAAAATAGAGCGACAATTTTGAAAAAAACACATTATTTTTTACTTTTTGCTATAATAATTATCCCCAAAAAATATACAAAAAAACATTTTTTTTTCCTCAGTTTAGGTTGATACGTATTCCTCTATGTATTTTTGATAAAAAAAATCGCAATAAGCGTTTATTGATTGGTTTGTGCAAAAGTTATAGCGTCTACAAAATAGGGGATAGTTTTTTGGCATTTTGATTAATAATTTTTTTTTTAACTAGTAATGGCGGCGATCTGTGAATTTTATCATGACTGCGACATTTTGGCGGACACATCGGACAATTTTGACACATTTTTGGGACCATTGTCATTTTTACAGCGATCAGTGCTGTAAAATTGCACTGATTACTGTAAAAATGACACTGGCAGTGAAGGAGTTAGCCACTAGGGGGCTAGGGAGGGGTTAAGTGTGTCCTGGGGAGTGTTACTAACTGTGGGGGGAGGGGCTGTGTGTGACACATCACTGATCATAGCTCCCGATCACAGGGAGCAGAGATCAGTGACACTGTCACTAGGCAGAACGGGGAGATGCTTGTTTACATTAGCATCTCCCCATTCTTCCTCTCCGAGAAACAAACGCGGGTATCCCCATGGACATTGAGTCTGCGGGACCCGCGATCCTACTCACGGAGCTTGCGGCGGGAGCGTGCGCCACTGGCGGCGCGCACGCGATGGCACGGCGGCAAATTCAAAGGGAGTTACAGGTACGCCCATTTGCCCAGCCGTGGCAGTCTGCCGACATAAAATTACATGCGGCGGTCGGCAAGTGGTTAAAGTAGTCAGTCTCCAGCGGTGGCAGCTGTGTGCAGGAGAGAACCGACAGTGGCTGTGAAATGCCTGAGAAGTGATGTCACACATAGCGTTACTATGGTGCTTCAGTTGTTGGGTGCCTCCCCGCCACACTCCCACACACTGAAGCAACCTCCGACAGCTCAGTGTCGGACCGAAGAGGCTGAAGAACAGGTAAAATATAGCGTTTTGTTTTTTTTCTATACAGGGCTAGATAGAATGTGGCAGAGAGTAGGTTTAGTGTAAGTTATGTTTTGACCAACCCTCCAATTTAAGCTGGTCATACACCAATAAAATTTAATTTAAATTTGTTTCTGTTTGTTCAGTTTTCTAAACGTTAGTCCTTTCCTCCCCAGCTTTACTTGCCCTGACCTGCCCCTTTCATTCTTCAGTTTCCAGTTCTATTAATCATAGAGGCTCGGCACCACATGTGGGCATTACCGAGGGCAATCTGCATTTACATGCGGCCTGTCTAGGAACACTTACTAATCCAGACTGACATTCACCCATAAAGGCTTTCTGATATTTACATAACTGCTTCCAAGAGCCAACCCACTTCTTTCATCAGGACTGAAGGCTCTTGGGAAGAGTACTGAGGCAGGTTACTGTGATGTTTCCAGTAAGTGAGGTACCACATCCTGCTAGCCCCTCCCTTTAGTCATGATCTGTTTTCATTGCATAGAGAAGCACAGAGACTCATGTCTAAGGTTGGGTTCTCTTATATGTGAATTGGATGTGGGTTTCTCCGCATACAATTTTGATGACAGGCGAGTGTGACCATTTCTCAATGGAGCCAGTTCACACAGGTCCGAGCCAGCCGTGGTCCAGATTGCAGAAGGGTCCGGTGCGTGTTTGGGTTGGGTTCAGGTGCGAATTCAGGCAGAAATTCAGACCTAAATCGCATCTGGACCGGTGAACAGAAACACAGAGAACCCCAGGCACGAACCCGTGGCCACCTATATGTCAACCAGGCCTAAGATAAGGTATGATATTAAAAAATAGAAAGGTTTAATCTTTTCCTTTATACTGTGTTTTCAAAAGAACAAATGCAATAATTTAGGAATTGGATGGAACGATTAGTGTACCATCACAATTTTAGTAGTTCAATTGTGCACCTTTTAGGCTCCGTGCACACTTGCTTAAAAAATGCTCCTAGCAGCAGGTTTGAGTATTTTTTTTCTGCTTCTATAAGCAAATAATGTTATCCTATGTGTCCATGCACATGACTATGTCTCCTAACAGCTGCTAAAAGCTGTCACAAAAAAGGTATTATGAGCATTTTTACAACCAGCATTTTTCTGTCATTTCTTTTAGCTTATCGTGTGCCTGAAGCCTCATGGAAATTCTTTATTTCATCAAATAAAAAAAGAGGTACTATATTCTGTATAAACTACATATAAAACATAATTTACAACATTGTTTGTACAAGGAGTCAACACAGAAAAAAGAAGGTATGAAATACAGGAATAAATCTTAAAACAGAATCACTAAACATAGTTCTAGTATTCCTGTGACTACACTTGTCTGTGGTGATCAAATTGTGGCAGAGTTGGTGAGGATAACGTTATTAACCATTTCTCCTTTTTGTATGAATTTATGGTGTGGAAAGACTGGAAGGAAGGTAAATGAAATGATATGGGACCTACTGAGTATTTTAGGGACAAACAAGTCACAGAGTTAATAAAAAAACAAATAACCTGTCTGTTCAATAAAAATCATATATGACCTAGGCCAGTTTATGCAGAAGTTACATGATCTACAATGTTCAGTAATGTACAATGTACAGACACAACTGTTATTACTGTAGCACTAACCCCCGAAGGAGCTGCTGATATTTGATTGGGCCAGTACTCTGCTCTTACACCCCCAATAACTTGGCTCTCTATCCCCTTGACACAGCTGTGGTGCAGTTTTAGTGTGAAGTTGAACAATAACAAAAAAACAATCCCACAATAACAATGTACCAATGCCGTACCTTTACCTGGGTATCCGTTGCTCCACCTGTAGGGTAATGGACAACACTTCACACCAATTGCAATTAACCAGAATATGACTTTACTGAAACTGGTAGAAAAGATAATTACAATAACTATAGCGCTATATTACATAAACATGATTTGTGTTTCAGACTGTTATGTGAACTGCACATGGTCAGAATGGTTTGATGTCAGTTACCCGAAATATGAACCAAATGGAGGGGATTATGAGACGTATGAGAACATCAGAAATGCTGGTTTGGACATATGTGAGAAGCCAGAGGCTATTTCCTGCAGACAAGACAGATTCCCAGATATACCACTGGAAGATCTGGGGCAGAAAGTGACCTGTGATGTCTCCACAGGCCTTGAGTGTAACAACAAAGACCAGGCTGGATCCATGCCACCAGTGTGCTACAATTATCAGATCAGAGTCTACTGCTGTGTACCTGAGTTACCTGAGTGGTGTAAATCAACCCCCAAGCCACCCACTACAACTCAAACAACAACAACTACACCACCTACAACTACTACAACTATTACAACAACTACACCACCTACTACAACAACTACACCACCTACAACTACATCACCACCTACAACTACTACAACAACTACACCACCTACAACTACTACAACAACGCCTACAACTACAATTACTACAACTGAAAGTACAACGTCCACATCTACTCTATCGAGCACCACAGTGACCCCAACAACTGTTCCTACTTCTCCAACAACAGGTAAGTTCAGAATTGCAGCCTTTTCAGGATTTCTGAAAAAAGTGAAATGTGGCTCAGACAACAGAAAAGTGTTTATTAGTCTTTTCTGTACAAAGTATTTTTGTGCATATTTATTGCAAATAGGAATTTTGAGGAAACATTTAATAAAATACTATACTAAAATACATACTGCTTCTTGAAATGAACCAAGAAGGCTGCTTTTGGTAATAAAGGGGGGGCATCAATCACAGAGGTCTTAAGCTGGCCATGCACCAGTAGAATTTTGGTATAAATCCTTTTTTTTTTTTAAATGTTTGTTACATTTTTTAAAAGTTAGTCCTTTCCTCCCCAGCTTTACTTTCCCTGACCTGCCCCTTTCATTCTTTAATTTTCAGTTCAATCATTCATAGACATATTATTATATCTACCACCGATCAGATTGTTGAATACAAAAGCATGCATGCTTCAAGTAAGCTCACACTGAGACAGCTTGGTTCAGAGTCAAATTACTTTCTGTTTAATATTTCCGCTTCTCAAGACTTTTGTATTCCATTGAAGATTGAGATACGTCAACAAGATTGACGCATACAAACCACAAATATAAAAATACAAATATGTGACAAAATTTTGGCTGAAAAGCTGATGCACATTTGCAGAAGTGAATAATTGTTCTTGCAGCATTCTTTGTTAGATTCTGAATGTATTCTGGGAAGCAGGCGCAAACTTTTTGATTAACTCTTTGCAGTCAGTCCAGTTCCTAAGCAAGCTTTGAGCTTTGCAGAATATCTGTAAATGTCTTAAGGCTTAATAAGCATAGAAGCTAAGTTTATATATGTTAGGTATATAAAGCAGGTGTTGGAATAGACAGTTCACCATGATCACATCCATTACAGTCTCCCCTTGAAGCTGTCTATTTCAAAATGTCCCTCATACTAAAAAGTCCTACACCCAGCCCATCCCCCTCTGCAACTCTTTTAAGCCGTATGTAGAGAAAGAGCAGCGACTACTTCACTACCCCCCTCGATACAGCTGGAGGAGTGTGGCCAGGTGCTATCTGTCCCTATAGCCCTACGGTGTTGCATCTCGGGGGAGGGTGACTGTAACGGAGGGTAACACATAATCATCATCAAGTCTTACATAATCCTCATCATCATCTGGTATTTCCTGGTTCACAAACATGGGAGTAGATTGGGCAACAGCTTTTTCTACACACTTCTTAAAGCAGGGAAGAACATGGCAGACCATGACAGCTAGGGTCACTAGAATTACCAGAATGGCTATTCTGATCTGTGTTAAAATTCCCTGCCATCCCCCTTGATCCAGGTGAAGTACTGGTCCCAGGGGTTGGAGAGCCCTGAATTCTTCTTTAATTCTTTGGACAAATCGTCAAGCTTCTGGATGGCTAAAGTCACTTTACCATTTGGGCCTGTGTTATCTGGGATATAAGTACAGCGTGTACTCATTTCAGGTAACATCTTACACACACCCCCCCTAGGACCATGTCTAAGGTCATATGGTTTTGGAAGGTCATATGTGAAGCGGCTTCTAGTTATTCGGCTAAACCTCGGACTGCATCTCTGGTGTAATTAACAAACCTTTGTTGGTTGTAGTAGATGTAATTTATCCAGTCTACATTCTTGTTTACAGTGATAATGGGAATCAGTGACTCAAAACCTGCTGCTACTTGGTCTCTTGCTTTGAACTCATCTGGGACCCCCCTTGGGACCCCTATGGCATCTATGTATATACATGAGGGTCAAAACCTCCTGCTGGGGCACTCCTGCGTCTTCTGTTTGGTTTGGGTACATCACTTGCTTCTGGCTCTGGGTCTTGTGAGAGAATATGCAGGGGCATTATGGCTTTAGCCATTGCACATTCTCCTGTCAACTGTCCTGTCAGTCTACTTCTAATTTTCATGCCTCCACAGATCCAGTACACGTCCCCTAAGGACTGAACTTGATTTTGCGCTAGATCTGCAGACACCTCACTGTAAGACTCACAGTAACCTTCGGTGAAATTTCCAAGGGGCTTTCCCGCTCCATGGTACTTTCCATAACATGTGTAATTGCCAGGATATATGGTGATACCTTCTGCTGGCTTGGGAGCCTTAGTGACTGTGGGGTACTCTTTTTTCCAATGCTCACACAGGGAGTAGTTAGTGGTTGTGTTGGTAAATAGGCTCATGTTCTGGGAGTACATTAAGGGACATTGTTCCTAGATGTGGTTTAGCCCCCCCCCGCACACATAGCAATTGGTCTTATTGTGCTTCCCTGCATTGTACCTCATCCATTCGAGCCACAAGTTGACATCTGAGAAACCGGTTTCTGCAGCCATGGTGTCCTCAAAGGTAGGGTCTGCTATGGCCACCATGTCCCCTAATGTTTGCATGTGAGGCTTTTAGGAGGTTAGAGTTGGATGTAGATTGAGGAACTCCCCACTCTGGGTTATTGAACATATCTTTCAGTTGGAAAGGCTTTCTAAAACCGGGATATCCGGGATATCCACTTCCCCACCATAGGCCCAGAACATAGGTCCCACTGTCTTCTGGGCTAGGATTCTCAATGGTCAGCCTGAACTCTTTGGTGTAAGGTTGATCTGTGTGTTTGTTGATTGTCATTCTATCTAAGAGTGACTTCCCATTTTTGTCTTTTCTATTTTGGGCGTTTTCAGGTTTGTACCCCCAGTTTGTACCCCCAGTGTTCCAACCCACTGCTCCCCAGGAATCACAGTTGTTATCCCAATAGGTGTCAGTGACGCATACATACACAGTCATGGGTCTTACTGCTTCATCCCAGGACCGGATCTTGTACATAGTACCTGGAATTATCTGTTCATAAGAGGATATAAAAGTGGCAACATGTGTATTGGATGAGTTATACCAGAACTGGGTTATAACATCTTTTTGATTGATGGCTACCTCTTGCGCCTGGGCAATGATTATTATGAAAAGGATATACAGAATCTTTTGGTCTCCCCAGCCTTTTCCTCAGGTACAGAGACTTTCTTGCAGTGGGAGGTGTGTGTCCACGTGTTCTTCCCGGCCACTTTGACTGATGTGGAAGTTGTTAGGAGAACCTGGAAAGGACCATCATATCTGGGTTCAATAGTATGTTTTCTCCCAAACTTCTTTATCAGGACCCAATCACTAGGAACCAGCTTGTGTGTTGCTGTATCTAGCTCAGGATCTGGAATGGAAGAAAACACTTCCGAATGGATACGGGTTAATTCTCGAGATAAAGCAGTTACATAATCAGTCAATACATGACCAGTGTAGGAACTAATGTCCCCAACTTCCACTACCCACTCTTTATTTACTACTCCCCTTTCCCTTTCTTATCTATAATAATTAGATAACGCACACAGGAGTTGTTTTGGAGTAAAACCGGCCATAGCAGCCTCCTTTATTATAAAATATAAAACCAACTTTTAAATAACTTTAAATAACTCTTTTAATGAACATTTTGTACAACTATGTATAACTTTTAACTGACAGTTCTTACACCTCCCAATCTTTGGTCTTCTGATGGCACTCTTAACTTCATCTCCTCCATTTTAACAACTTCACCAAAACCATACACTGCGGTACATAATTTTTACCATACCAGGCCACCAGCCGTATTTAAAAAAAACAGCTCGGTGACAACACCTTTCCCGCAGTGTAACATCTGTCTTCCAGCCTCGCCTTCCGCTGTAAGAACAGAACACACCAGAGGGGCCCAGAATACTGAAAGCCCCCCACCATTTACCATCACCTCTTTTCATTTTTACCACCATCAGAGACCAAAGATGCCGCCGATAAATTGCTGCTATGACGACCACGATCCATTCACCTGTAATAAAGAAAAACGAAACAGCAAACCAGAAAATACCCACAACAAACCAAAAAAGGGAGGGTGGGTGGTCAACTTCCCCTTTGTCTCCTCACACTGCTCCTGCTTAAACCCCGCCTATTCCTTTTATATCTCCCCACCCCTAAAGTTAACTTCAATCCCCTCCCTCTTACTTCCTTTCCATTTTAACCCTCCGTTGTCTCCTGTTCCACCTTGTCATGCCCAGCCCTTCATTACCATTCCATATTTCCATTACCATTCCGGGCTTCCCTTGACCAGTGTAGGAACTAATGTCCCCAACTTCCACTACCCACTCTTTATTTACTACTCCCCTTTCCCTTTCTTATCTATAATAATTAGATAACGCACACAGGAGTTGTTTTGGAGTAAAACCGGCTATAGCAGCCTCCTTTATTATAAAATATAAAACCAACTTTTAAATAACTTTAAATAACTCTTTTAATGAACATTTTGTACCACTATGTATAACTTTTAACTGACAGTTCTTACACCTCCCAATCTTTGGTCTTCTGATGGCACTCTTAACTTCATCTCCTCCATTTTAACAACTTCACCAAAACCATACACTGCGGTACATAATTTTTACCATACCAGGCCACCAGCCGTATTTAAAAAAAACAGCTCGGTGACAACACCTTTCCCGCAGTGTAACATCTGTCTTCCAGCCTCGTCTTCCGCTGTAAGAACAGAACACACCAGAGGGGCCCAGAATACTGAAAGCCCCCCACCATTTACCATCACCTCTTTTCATTTTTACCACCATCAGAGACCAAAGATGCCGCCACAGCCCGCAAGGATGACCCCTTAGCCTTAAGGGCACCTCCACACCCGCAATGCCCTCTCAATGCCATCTTGAAGCCCGAGAGCCCAAAGATCAATGCCTACTGCGGTAAGGTGCACCCCATCTCCCCTTAGATACATCCCCACATTAACCTCCAACTCCGTGTGCCTCACCACTAATCCCCCATTATTAACCACAAACTTTCCAATTGCCTTGTTTACTTTAATTCTCGCTTTGTTGATCCTAGGTACCGATCTAGCCATGCGCCATGACGTCCTTGCCACTATGTCAGACCAAACTATGATCATGCCCGGGAAGGCCACCCGAAGTGCCAAAAAATCGCACTTGACGGCCGACACCAGTTCCCTGGTAGATCGGACCCCCAGATCATTCCCTCCTGCATGTATCACTAAAACATCCGGGGGTCTATCGAGTCGAGTGTATCGTTCAAATTCCTGAACCACTCTACCCCACCCCATGCCTGGAAAGCCCAACCAGCGAATACATGCCTCCCTCCTGGAAATCCCCAGTTGCCTGCCTTCTGGTCTGACGTCCCCCCTTTTTGCACCCCAGAAAACATAGGAGTGCCCCAAGATCCAAACGAGGCGTGGTTGACCCCCATCTGCAAAGACATAACACAACAAAAGACAAATTGAAACATGTGAACTTCCCCTACCCCTGTCCTCAAATGCATGTAATCATAAAATATCTATGTATATTTTTTTTTTTTTTTTTTTTATATCGCATCTGATGACAATTGAGGGCGCACATAAGACTGGAACCTCCTGGATTCCCACCTCCCAATCCTCTTGATTGCTGCCTCATCCAACCCACACCTGGCAGCTTCAGTAGCCGCCCCGATACGGAAGGAGTGTGAGGCGAATTGCCTACTATCCAACCCTGCAGCCCCAATGCATTTTCTAAACACTGCAATGAATTGAAACCTAGATAAGAAAGTTCTATCTTCATGCACAAACAACGGCCCTTCCCCGACCGGGCGAATTAGCAGAAATTCCTCAACTACTTGAACCGGGCAAATTCCCGACCCAGGTAACCTGAACAGTTGCACTTTTACCCCTTTTCCGGCTTGGTCTGTTTTTGACCTGCCCAGTTTCAGCAACACCCTATCCCATTTTACTTCCACATCCTGCATCTTCAAACCCCCTGCTACTTGTTTTGCTGGACTCACCAACTCGCCAACCCGAAACGCTCCAAAAAACGCGATAGAAAAAACCGCCTTGAACAAAATCACTTCATAACCCGACTTACATACCCCACCTAACTTATTACACAATACCTGCAATAATGAAAAAGATACCGGCCTCCTCGAATCCTTCTTCGCATGGCTCTTCCTATAACCTTTTAAGGCCTGTTTTACCCAGAAATCCTTGGTAAAATCAGTCAGGCCCTGTAACTTGAATAAAAAGGCCAACCCCGCCAATTTCCGCTCAATTGCGGACACTGAACCACCCCCTTCCATGTGTCGTGACACAAAATACACTACCAACAACCTCAAGTCCTGTTCTCCCAGCCCGGCGTCCGCCAGCCGTGTAAACGTGGCCCATTCCGACCATACTTTTTTATATGCCGCCCATGTCGACCCACTCACCGATTTCCTGATCCATCCTGCGGCGATTCCAATACTGTCTCCCAAAGCCACCCCGGACAAGGAATCCCCTCTGTTTCCGCGGCGGGCGCCAGCTCCCTGAATCTGTCCCACTGGAACCGAGACAAGGAATCAGCCAAAGTATTATCTACGCCCGGGATATGCACAGCATATAGAAAAACATTAATTTGTAAGCACCTCAACACCAGGTGACGCAACAATCGTATTACCGGCGGGGATGATGCCGATAGCCGATTGATGACCTGAACTACCCCCATATTGTCACAATTTAAACGTATTTTCAAGTTCCGCCATCTCTCCCCCCACAATTCTACTGCTAATACCACCGGGAATAATTCCAATAGCACCAGATTCCGAGTAAATCCCGACTCTACCCAAAAATCAGGCCATGCCTCCGCACTCCACTGCCCTTGGAAAAAAGCCCCATAACCCGTAGATCCCGCGGCGTCCGTCACCAAATCCATGTCACAGTTACTTACCGGTCCTTCCATCCACACCGAGCGCCCGTTGTAGCTTTCCAGGAACGTGTGCCACACCTTCAAGTCCTCCCTATGTTCCCTGGTAAGCCTGATAAAGTGAGTCGGAGACTGTATCCCCGCTGTGGCAGCTGACAACCGGCGGCAAAAAACTCTACCCATTGGAATAATGCGACACGCAAAATTCAACTTACCTAAAAGGGATTGTAATTGCCGCAGCTGCACTTTCCTCTGTCCCATCAAATCCCTGACATCCCTTTTTAACCCGTCCACCTTATCCCCTGGCAACCTGCACTCCATGTCTCTGGTATCTATTTCGATGCCCAAAAAACTCAACACTGTCGTCGGGCCCTCTGTTTTATCCGCTGCCAATGGTACCCCAAACTTACCTGCAATGTGTTCCAAGGTTGCCAACAGAATCGCACACCCCTTGGACTCACGAGGCCCCACGCAGAGAAAGTCATCCAGATAATGAATCACAGAATCCATCCCTGACACATCCCTAATCACCCATTCAAGAAATGAGCTAAACAGCTCAAACTTGGCGCAAGATATCGAGCAACCCATTGGCAGGCACTGATCGACGTAAAATTCCCCCTGCCAACAGCAACCCAACAGCCAAAAGCTGTCCGGATGTACTGGAAGCAAACGGAATGCCGCCTCAATGTCTGCTTTTGCCATGAGTGCCCCTTGACCGTAATGTCTCACCCATCCCACCGCTGCATCGAACGATGTGTACGACACTGAACAATCTTCAGGATTGATACCATCATTCACAGATGCCCCTTTTGGAAACGAAAGGTGGTGAATAAGGCGAAACCTGTTTGGTTCCTTTTTAGGCACCACTCCCAACGGTGACACTACTAAATTCTGTAACGGCTTAGTTGCGAAAGGCCCACTCATTCGCCCCAACGCAACCTCCTTGGCCAGTTTTTCCGAAACCACCCCAGGATTCTGCAGTGCAGACCGCAAGTTCTTGGCCATCGGAGGTATAGCTGTCAGAGAACATGGAATTCTGAAACCCACTGAAAAACCCTCCCCCAACTCCCTCGCTGCCTCTCTGTCCGGGTACCTATTTAAAAAAGGCCGCATCCTTACCTCCTTCACTGGCGTTATCCCTCTTCTGAGCAGGTTCCCCTGTCTTCTTTCCTCTTTTGAAGCAGCGTGACAAAGCGTGGTTCCCCCCACATCCTGAGCATTCATGTTTAAAACGACAGGATCCCCCAAACTTGCAGGATCCTTCGTTAAACTGCCAACACACCCCAAATTTTTTCCCGGCCGGGAGTCCAGAGGTAGACGATCCCCCGGCCCCCCCATGAAAAGGCTGGTTTGGTGCCCTGGCGGAAGACATCAAACGCATCCATAAGCTTATATCCTTATGGTCCCACCTAAGAGCCGGCCTCACCGCCCTGCGTTGCCTAAATTGCTCATCGTAGCGAAGCCACGCAGTGCCCCCATACACCCTATGTGCCTCGCCTATGGCATCCATGTAGCAAAACAACGCAGAGCAATGCTCCGGGTTCTTTTCGCCAATTACACTCGCCATAATGGCGAACGCCTGTAACCAATTACTAAAGGTCCTAGGGATCAGACGATACCTTCGCTTCTCCTCATCCTCTTTTTTGGAATCGTCCGGCTTTACCCTATCCAAGTTGAACTTCTCTAACGGTAACAAGGAAAAAATTTCCACATACTCACCTTTTACTATTTTCTCCCGCACTTCTTGTTTTAAGTGCGCTCCCAGCGGGCCTTCATAGCAGACGTACACTTCGCATTTAGCCGCATCCGCTATCCTGACCACATCCTTCCTGACCGCCACTGCAGATTCCCCCGTGGCGGTGTTTTCCGCCACCCCTGCGTCTGAGTCGGCGACAGCCTCACTCCTTGTCCCCGTTGTTCCCCCAACACCCGACTGCTCCACCTGCCCTCCAACCCACGGCGCCACTATCGCTGGCGCCGTCTGGTTGGTTGCAAATCGTTGCACCAAATCCCTTAATCCTCCTAACAATTCCTGCAATGTTCCCCCTGTCCCAGCGGCGACAGGCTGAACGCCCGTCCCCCTTAAGCCAGGCGATCCCCCCGCCACAGCCCCTAGAGCTCCCCCAGGAGCCGTCGTGTCCCCCCCATCACCCCTGTCTAACCAATTACCACCATCAACATTGATAACAGAATCAGTTAAAACATGTGACTCACCAGGCTGACTGGGTCTGCTTCCCATCGCCGCTGCACTGGATCCTCCAGAAGGCGCGATGTCCTGGCGCACGTCCTCATCCGAACCCGACAGCTCTCCTTCCGACCGAACTTCCGTGGCTTGGAGCATCGGCGTGAGTAACCTCCCAGGTGAAGCTTGCCTGGGGGCTGTGGATTCCCATCTTGTGGCTGTTCTCCCCCTTTCCCTGCGACCACCTGCTGTTGTGCACTGCTGTCCCACACTGCTGGCTCCTCTGCTGGCCCCTGGACCTCTCCTTCTGTCTTCCTCTGGCTCTCTTCTGATGCTGGCTGCAGAAGGGCTGCCAGCAGCGTCAGGTAGCTGACCTCCAGCCGTGCCCCTGCTCCTCCCCCGTCGGATCTCCCCCCTAGCAGATGCCTGTGCTGCGGGGGGGACCGCTCTGCTGCTGTCCTGTCTTCTGGGTGGCGATGCTCGGGCGCCATAACGGCCCGAAGCCCCGCCCCCCGCGCTCCGCCGTTGTGGAGGATTCCGCCCGGTCCCCCCAGGGGTGACGGCGGCCACCCGTTTTGCTGGGGGAGCCGACGGGTCCGTACCCGGGCTCCTATTAGGGCGAGCTGTGCTGGATGAGGGGCCTGGTGAAAAACGCTCAGGCGGCCTAGACCGCCTGGCGCGTGGCGTCGCTTCCCCCCCCCGCCGGACCCCCCCGCTTCGTCTAGAATCAATGGAGCTACCTGAGCCTGTAGCCATTCATGTCCTCTCGTGGCCGCCGCCGTCCTCAGCCTTGCTAAGAGCAAATCAATGTCTGCCATGCTGCAAGTGTCTCTCTCCCCCTGTATGCAACTTCCCCTTTGTCTGTCTCCTCACACTGCTCCTGCTTAAACCCCGCCTATTCCTTTTATATCTCCCCACCCCTAAAGTTAACTTCAATCCCCTCCCTCTTACTTCCTTTCCATTTTAACCCTCCGTTGTCTCCTGTTCCACCTTGTCATGCCCAGCCCTTCATTACCATTCCATATTTCCATTACCATTCCGGGCTTCCCTTCAGATTGGAGCTGCAACTGTTGTGGGAAATAACAACCTAGTCTGAGTGCTGAACCAAACAATATCCCATAGGATGACAGACCATGGTTTCCCCTTGGAGTGTACCTAACACTGAATAAGGCAATGGGTAGGCTGTCTGAGGCCAACTCATTCCCGTTTCCTGAGACATTCTTAGGATTCTAGATTTTATTGTGCCATTTAATCTTTCCACCTTCCCACTGCTCTGAGGATGGGTCATCTGGTGTGAAAATCTAGTGTGACCCCTAAAGCTGCCCATATCTCTTTGGTTACTGAGGCTGTGAAAGCTGGCCCCTGATCGCTCTCTATGACCTCTGGGACACCATATCTGCACACTATTTCTGTTTAAAGTCTTTTAGCTGTGGTTTTTGCTGTTGGTGACGGGACGTGGCAGACAGGGTCTCTTGTTTAATTCCATGATTCCTTCAACTTCTGTGGCTACTTTTTTGATCCACACTTATTTTTCTTCTTTGTCAGCTGCCTCCTGTTGCTCCTGTAGAATCATAGTGGTTTGTACAGTCTCTTCAGGGGTGTCTATTGGGTCATCCAGGATGGTTGCATTCACTCTGCTGACCACTTCTCGCGTTCAATCTGCAGCTTGTTTCGCAGCGGTATCTGCCAGGTGATTCAGGTGATTGCCTCGTGCTTCTTGGGAAACCAGCTTGCTGTGCGTCTTTACCTTAAGTATAGCCACTTGTGCTGGGAGGAGTAGGGCATCCATTAAGTCCTTGATAGCTGCACTGTGTTTTACAGGTGTTCCTGCTGCTGTCAGGAACCCTCTGGTTTTCCGGATGATCCCAAAATTTCCTTCTGCCAATTTGCATGCCATAGTTAATGCCTGGAGTTCTGCTTCCTGGGCAGACATGGAGGAGGGTAATGCCTGCATACCTGGAACCATCCACAAAAATTGAGGTATAAGGGGGGAGGTGCTGCGCTAACCAGAAGAAAGCTGTAAATCTCTGTCTGTGGTCAATTAATAAAATGACAAAAAAAATCGCATAATAAATCGCATAAATCGCATAAATAAGTGTTGACACTAAAAAACATTCAAGTCTTAATAATCAGCATCATGTGTATGTGAAAAAAAGTGCATAAAAAATCCTTTTCAATTGGTATATACTAAATGACAAAAAAATCGCATGTTAAATCGCATAAATAAGTGTTGACACTAAAAACATATAAATCTAGATAATCATGTGTTGGTGCACAAAGGGACATAAACACTACTTCATGTGAATAATTCTAAATAAAAATACATAGAATAAATCAGAAATAACCATCAAAAACATATCCTTATAAATGGTGCAAAATGTACAAAGTGCCAGTGCTTAAAGGTGATCTAGATATCGCAAATAAAACAAATCAATCCAACGCAATATGGATAATAAATAATATAAATAAATGTCCCAATAATAGTGATATAAAATATATTGTGCTGGCCTGCGAAACAAATGACCAATGACATGCCAGTAAGTGCAGCAAACTTAAAGTGCCAGTGTAAATGTCATTGAAGGTGCAAAAGCAAGTTCTGGTGTATTCAACAAAACAACAGTGGGGTGTCTGGGATGCAATTCACTCAGTGTCCTCTTCGTGCATAAAACACTAATGTAAGCAGTGGCCCCTTACCTAGCGGTGCTAGGTCAACCGCAGGTAGTGGAGGAGGCTTTTAGAGAAGATTGAGGCATCACCAAGGGTATCTGCACAAGCGGGAACTCATATACATACTGAAGGAGTACAATGTCTGCGTGTAACTTCATCCAGGTGTCCAGAATGAGGGCCAGTGCCCTGGCGAATTGGGAGGGGGAGTTCTGGGCACCTTGTGGCATAACAGTCCCGGTGTAGCTGGCAGGTGAAACAGGCTTGCCTGAATCCTTGTGGAGAAGGTCCATATGATCTGGAGTGGGGTGGGGTGGTGGACGAGGTGGGGTGTCATGTCCATGGTATTGGGCGCTTTCATGTGGACCATGGTTGGGGCTTGGTTGACTGTGGGTGAATTTCTTGGGGCTTCAGTATTCCCTTCTGGAGTGGCCGGGTCTTCCGCAGTTGTAGCAGACACGTGGAGTTGGTACCGGTGGGCACAGATAGGGTGTGTCAAAGGCCATAATGAGAGGAGCTACCCTCTACTGCTCTGTGAGGATTCTGGACCTAATAACTACTAATAACAACGTCTCAAGCTCCAAGGTTGTGGGTTCTCTATACTCAGACGCTTTCGGATTGACTCTTTAAGACCTGAAATAAATTCGGCAGCTAACATGTGTCTATGCGCTCTGTTCAGCACGCTAAAACCCAAATCAGTAAACTTCTTGTACACATATTGGCTTCAGGCGTTTTAGAGTGGAGATGTGAACCATCTCCATACAGAATAATTTTTTTTTTTTTTTCAGAATACAAAACGCTCAGATGTGAATGGGGCCTAAATCAAGCACATAGATTTAAGCAAGGAAAGCACTTCGTCTTTCGTTCTTCTGGCATAACGCCCAGAATACATAAACTTCCTACTTATTTATAATACTGTTAAATATTGAAATTGAACATTTTAAACTCCCCAATTGTTGCTAATACAGCTTAAACACAATTAAAACCATTAGCATAAATATAGCACATTTGCGACATTTACTGTTATTAGAAAAGAAACACCTTTTAGCTTTAATAACGCAAGGGTAAGCAATTACAACTAAATTCAGACTCTGACTGAAATATTCAGAAATATTCAAGACATCCTATACATAAATGATTTATTTAATTAAAATGCTACATTGATTGCTACTATGTTCCATCACCAGGCATGTACTGGCCATGGGGACTACAGGGAGTTTCCCGGTGGGCCGATGGCTCAGTGGGCCGGTTTCAGTGACAGCCTGTCAAAGTAATGGCTTTCTTGGTTCAGCCTCATCTTCACGCAGTGATGTGAGAAAGATGAGAAAAATACAGAGGAGAATAAGTGAAATAATAAAAGAGGTTAGTGAGGACTCCTTAAGGATGTTATGCTACTTATTTTTTTTGCACAATTGGTATAGTTTATATACTGTTTTTGTGCTTGTTTGCACAATTAAAGTGGGCCAGTCTGGATGAATTCCAGGGCCAAATTTTTATCCCAGTCCAGCCCTGTCCATCACTGGAAAAAAGTAGGTGGGTTTCGGTGTGGGCGGTTCAGGGGGTGGTGGCATAGGGCATGTTGCCACAGGGGGAGGTGTCACTTAGAACAGAGGGGTGGTAGACGAAGGGCAGTGTCTACTTCCTGGGTAAGATGCCATTATAGGGAGGTGGCTGACTACTTAGCTTCCTCTTTTCTAGTTTTCTAATTTTCTATACACATATACAATACGACCATTTCAATTATTTTGATTAATTGCATGTTCTGTCCACCCCCTTCTTCATAAATAGTGTTTGCAACTTTAAACCAAGCATCTGCTGCTCGTAGCAACCCATAATCTGACAACAGACCTTATTTACGTTTCAAAAACAGTACGCCATTCATCTATTTGTAGCCTTCTGCCCAAATGCATATCAACCCCACACACTTTTGCCAACTTCTTTCCCTTTTTAAAAGCACCTTCTCCTTCCCGCTCTAACACCAAGTCACAAGCCAAACTGCCCTCTTTGGGCCTCAATAACTTTTGCCCCATCGTTAGAGAGAGAGAGTTAGAGGGAGAGAGATAAAGAGAGATATAAAGGTAGAGAGAGAGAGAGATAAAGGGAGAGAGAGAGAGAGAAAGAAGATAAGGAGTACAGTAGTTAATATTCAATGAACCACAATAAATGTCATTTACATGTTCCAACTCAAAGCCCAAACTTCTCACTCTGTCTTTTTCCCTTTCTTCTAACCCTTCCGGTTGTTCAGGTTGCAAGGGGCACCTCTCGGCTGCGTGTCCTGTTATTCTAGCTTGAGCCTCGGTGATCCCCAATGACTTGCCAACAACAATTTTCACTGGATAATGCACATTTAATCTGAATACCAATAAATGCACAGTATGTGGCAGTAGGGATTTGTAACCAAGAAACTCAGCCCTATATCCTGGCTCTACCACTTTAACCAACCCCCAACCCTCTTCATGTATCCCAAATAACAGACCACAAACACACTTAGGACACGACATTACCACCAACAACAAAAATGTGACCAACAACACAATGTGTGACAACCGTAGAGGAATACAGGATTGCTCAGATCCCACGGGATCCCCACGCCACCGCTTGGCGCATTATTCCTGACGCCCTCTCCTGGTTACGTTACCCGTGCACTTCCTTGCTTTTCCGTACAATTATATTTCCCCCAGGAGAATATTAACCACATCAACTAATTTTCATCCGTGACTATATAAGCAATCCCTCATTCCCAACAGCCACCACAAAACACAAGATCGATCAACAAAACAGAA
The DNA here is from genome assembly GCF_042186555.1 of Aquarana catesbeiana. Classification (NCBI taxonomy): domain Eukaryota; kingdom Metazoa; phylum Chordata; class Amphibia; order Anura; family Ranidae; genus Aquarana; species Aquarana catesbeiana. Next base: position 101,886,778 of record NC_133334.1, on the reverse strand, counting down.
CAGAACAAAACAGGCGGTAGATATAATTGCAGGTTCCTTAATTTATCAACAGACTCAAGACAAGATAAATACCTGTCTTTGAGGGCCGCAGGAAGCCGATACACAGAGGTTGACCAGCCACGGGTATAGGATAAACAGTAGACTAGATATACGAGATATCAAAAGTGTCTTACCGTTTTTAGAGGTGATCAGTCTCCATATCCTGTCTCTCCGTGTTGGCTTGTCCCGGTCCCTTCTGGATCGGCTATCCCTTGGGATCCTAGCCTCGAGCCCCACGTTTTGAGCGCCAAAATGTTTTGGATTCAGGACAAAAGTTCCGATATTATTATATCTACCCCTGATCAGATTGTGGAATACAAAAGCATGCATACTTCAAGTAAGCTCACACTGAGACAGCTTGGTTCAGAGTCAAATTACTTTCTGTTTAATATTTCCGCTTCTCAAGACTTTTGTGTTTAATTCCATTGAAGATTGAGATACGTCAACAAGACTGGCGCATACAAACCACAAATATAAAAATACAAATATGTGACAAAATTTTGGCTTTCAGCTGATGCACATTTGCAGAAGTGAATAATTGTTCCTGTAGCATTCTCTTGCTCCATTGTGTTATGCTGTTAGATTCTGAATCTGAGTTTATATATGTTAGGTACATAAAGCAGGTGTTGGAATAGACAGTTCACCATGATCACATCCATTACAGGCTCAACACCACATGTGGGCATTACCCAGGGCAATCTGCATTTACATGCGGCATGCCTAGGAACATTTACTCCTCCAGACTGACATTCACCCATAAAGGCTTTCTGATATTTACATAACTGCTCCCAAGAGCTAACCCACTTCTTTCATCAGGACTGAAGGCTCTTGGGAAGAGTACTGAGGCAGGCTACTGTGATGTTTCCAGTAAGTGAGGTACCACATCCTGCTAGCTCCTCCCTTTAGTCATGATTTGTTTTCATTGCATAGAGAAGCACAGAGACTCAGGTCTAAGGTTGGGTTTACATATATGTGAATTGGATGTGGTTCTCAATAGAGCCAGTTCACACAGGTCTGGGGCGGCCGTGGTCCTGATTGCAAAAGGGTCCTGTGCGTGTTTGGGGCCATTTCAAGTGTCAATTCAGGCAAAAATTCAGACCTGAATCACACCTGGACCGGTGAACAGAAATGTACTGAACCCCAGGCACAAACCCGCAGCCGCCTATATGTGAACCTTGCCTAAGATAATGTATGCTATAAAAAATGGAAAGGTTTTATTTAAACATTTACCTTTTCCTTTATACTGTGTTTTCAAAAGAACAAATGCAATCATTTAGGAATTGGATGAAAAGATTAGTGTACCAGCACAATTTTAGTAGTTAAATTAGGCTCAGTGCACACTTGCTTAAAAAATGCTCCTAGCATTTCTTGCGACTCGAACAAGCCAGGAAAGTACAAATACCCCCCAAATGACCCCTTTTTTTGAAAGTAGACATTCCAAGGTATTTAGTAAGAGGCATGGTGAGGTTTTTGATGTTGTCATTTTTTCCCACAATTCTTTGCAAAATTAAGATTTTTTTTCCCACAAAATTGTCATTGTAATAGGTTATTTCTCTCACATGCAATGTATATACCACAAATGATGCCCCAAAATACATTCTGCTACTCCTCCTGAGTATTATGATACCACATGTGTGAGACTTTTCCACAGCCTAGCCACATAGAGAGGCCCAACATGCAGAGAGCACCATCATGTGTTTTAGGAGCATAAATTACACATCTAACTTGTTGGTTACATATTACACTTTTGAAGGCCCTGGAGCACCAGGAAATGACACGTGACACTGACGTGGCACCGATGACAGATGGCACTAATACGTGGCACTGATGGCACGTGACACTGATGTGCCACTGATGACAGATGGCATTAATACGTGGCACTGATGACACATGACACTGATGACAGATGCCACTAATATGTGGCACTGATGACAGATGGCAATAATACGTGGCACTGATGACAGACGGCACTAATACGTGGAACTGTTGACATGTGACACTGATGACAGATGGTACTGATATGTGGCACTGATGACACATAACACTGATGACAGATGGCACGTAACACTGACAGGTGGCACTGATGACAGATGGCACTGATATGTGGCACTGATGACACGTGACACTGATAACAGATGGCATGTGGCACTGGGGACAGGTGGCACTGGGGGGGCAGGTGGCACTGGAGACAGGTGGCATTAGGGTCAGATGGCACCGATAGGTGGCACTGGGGACAGATTGCACTGACAGGTGGCACTGGGGACAGGTGGCATTGGGGACAGGTGGCACTGATAGGTGGCACTGGGGACAGTTGGCACTGGGGACAGATGGCACTGTGGGCAATGTGCTGTGTGATTTTTTTTTTTTACTCACGCTGCAGAAGGAAGCTCTCCCTGTTATTACATAAATATGATTTGTGTTTCAGACTGTTATGTGAACTGCACATGGTCAGAATGGTTTGATGTCAGTTACCCAAAATATGAACGAAATGGAGGGGATTATGAGACTTATGAGAAGATCAGAAATGCTGGTTTGGACATATGTGAGAAGCCAGAGGCTATTTCCTGCAGACAAGACAGATTCCCTGATATTCCACTGGAAGAGCTGGGGCAGAAAGTGACCTGTGATGTCTCCACAGGCCTTGTGTGTAACAACAAAGACCAGGCTGGATCCATGCCACCAGTCTGCTACAATTATCAGATCAGAGTCTACTGCTGTGTACCTGAGTTACCTGAGTGGTGTAAAGCAACCCCCCAGCCACCCACTACAACTCAAACAACAACAACTACACCACCTACAACTACTACAACAACTATACCACCTACTACAACAACTACACCACCTACAACTACATCCCCACCTACAACAACTACACCGCCTACAACTACTACAACAACTACACCACCTACAACTACTACATCGCCTACAACTACAGTTACTTCAACTGAAAGTACAACATCCACATCTACTCTATCGAGCACCACAGTGACCCCAACAACTGTTCCTACTTCTCCAACAACAAGTAAGTTCAGAATTGCAGCCTTTTCAGGATTTCTGAAAAAAGTGAAATGTGGCTCAGACAGCATGGAAGTTTTTATTAGAGGTTTCTGTACAAAGTATTTTTGTGCGTATGTATTGCAAATAGGAAATTTAAGGAAACATTTAATAAAATGTTTCAGTTACTGCAAAGTATGCTTTCTCCTTGCAGTGATCACTGCATAGACTTTCAGGCAGGAAAAACAACAGTATGTTTATTGGATCTACACTTTCACAAGAGAAAGGACCAGTGGGGAAGTGCTGGAACTCTTGTACTCCGTGTTTTCCTCCTGGCATCATGTACTGGTCAAAGTACCAATGGTACTGCTTATTGCTGACTTGTATGTAGATGGTATGTAGAGACAATAGGAAGCCATACTGCTTCTTGAAATGAACCAAGAAGACTGCTTATGGCAGAAAAGGGGGGGGGGGGGTGTCAGTCACAGAGGTCTTAAGCTGGCCATGCACCAGTATAGAATTTTGGTTTAAATCCTTTTTTCTTTTTTAAATGTTTGTTACGTTTTTTAAACGGTAGTCCTTTCCTCCCCCGCTTTTCTTTTCCCTGACCTGCCCCTTTCATTCTTTAATTTTCAGTTCTATTAATCATAGGGGCTCAGCACCACATGTGGGCATTACTGAGGGCAATCTGCATTTACATGCGGCCTAAATGCAATGGAGGAACACTCCTCCAGACTGACATTCACCCATAAAGGCTTTCTGATATTTACATAACTGCTCCCAAGAGCCAACACACTTCTTTCATCAGGACTGAAGGCTCTTGGGAAGAGTACTGAGGCAGGCTACTATGATGTTTCCAGTAAGCTAGGTACCACATCCTGCTAGCCCCTCCCTTTAGTCATGATCTGTTTTAATTGCATAGAGAAGCACAGAGACTCAGGTCTAAGGTTGGGTTCACATATATGTGAATTGGATGTGGGTTTCTCCAGCATTCCAATTTGCATGACAGGCGAGTGTGACCGGTTCTCAATGGAAAAAGAGATTGATTGCAGTGCCCCGGGTGGCAATCAAAACACCGTAGATAAAATGTGCAACATCCTAGTAGTAATACATTGAAAAATAGAAAGAAATGGACTTTGAAGGCACGTATAAAATATTATAACAATTTTTAATAATTCACATATAGACTACATATACAATGCACATTGGTTAGAACACATAAAGTAGAAAATACAACAAAAAAGGAACCATTGAACAAACCCAAGAGATTAGGTGCCACTTGTATGCTTCATGTGGGGCTTGTATTACTGAACACCAATAAGACCTCCACTAGGGTAGGGCGTCCACTAATAGGTTGTTCATGGTCCTTATGGATTAAAATTTTCTCAACATGTTTCGCGATTTAGTATTATCGCTTCTTCAGGAGCTCTGTATCATTACTTAAATAGATAAGTTTACAATTAGAAATCAAATATTCAAAACATGAACAGTGTATCAATGCTTGATCATATACGCATATAGTGTGAACTCACCAAACTTGGTGTTTAGATACAAACAAACCAACAAACTGTGAACCAACATTGAACCTCTCCAAATGGATGGGAGAGGGCGACCATAAAGAATGGACAATGACCCCCTATACTGAACAGGGCCTCAAAATGCAGATAGCTGTGGTATGGGGGTGCATCAGGTAACTAAAAATTATATATAAGAAAAATATATGCGTATTGGGCTGGACATGCTTGTACATTGTTTTTAACGGGGCAAAACTACAAAAGAGGCACGCCATTACTCACATTGATGCTGCGAAAGAATAAATATATATATATATATTCACAGCTGCCTATGGGCACTAATGTGGGCCGTCCGTAGCGACTTTATTATCTGTAAAAAAAAAAAATATATATATATATATATATACATATATATATATATATATATATATATATATATTGGCCATGATTGTAGTTTATAGATAGTATCCCTATAGCTGGAAAAATTCAATTATATAAATTTATGTCAGGATTTACCATATTTTATTTGATTTGATTTAACTGGCTTGAAAGTACTGTATTAAAAGACATGTAGGCATAGGTATAGTTCCTAATTCATGAATTAAATGCGTGGTACTAAAATTACTACAATTACTACATCACAGATAATCCATATTTAAGGTACTTCTGGTACACAGTCAAATAGGCAAAAGTGCATCTCATGTCCATATGTACGATACAGCCAGCAGTACAAAGGAAGCAGTCCACTGAATAGCATATCCAGATAAGACGGATTCAATCAATACAAATTTAAGAGGGGCCAAACAGACACAAGAACAAAAATAAATAAATGAAAAGTGTCCATCCGGCACCTGTGGGCATAGTAACTGTCCACACATAATGCAAGGATGGACAACAGCCAAGATTGATTTTGGGGGAGTCCTAATATATGTTGTTGCAGCAATATGCCTTAGAAAGAGAAAAGACAAGGTACCTGAATAGAGCACTGTTCACTGTTTGCTGGTGATAAGCCTTAGCGAGGAGATTCTGGGCTCCTCCGTCCCTCAGAACACCTGGGGAACGGAGGTCCCACCTCGCTCTTATATGCACCCCGTCCGAGTGAGGTCAGCACACGCCCGACGTCAACTCGGACCGGCCGCTAGTCACCACGCATGCGCCAAGGGTTACGCGCGCACCAAATGGCAAAATAGTCCGGAGTCCGCCCCATGGATCAATGCGTGGACATAGTTGGAGATGCCACATGTAGCGTCTCCAACGGTTGCCGTGAGAGACGTATAGCCCCTATTCCCTTCCCCTAGCAGGGGAGGAGGGAATATACGGGGCACAAGATTCGCGGCCTGGGCGGCCGCATACCACACTGCACCTGGCGCCGCTTGATGGGAGCTGCCATCCGGTGGTCATTTGGGTCAATGCAGCAGTGCTCCTATATACAGCAGGGGAGAAAAGAAAACACTACATTATAAATGATAATCTGCATGAAAGACATGCTGTAGAAATACACATAGCTGTTGAGAATTCTTGGTTGCAATATGAATTATTATTACAAAATGCAGGTATACGCCTTCCTTCTAAATAAAATAATTAGATATGATATAGAGACGTACAAAGTACAGCCTAAAATCTGTTAGTTTGTCAATCCCTAAACAATAATTGAAATATGGTCGATATGATACCAATATCAGTGCCAAACAGGATGATCAATAGCACATCCTAGTGTCCCAAATTGTAGGGCCACTGATTGGTATGTTTCAAAGGCATATTGGCGCCTCACCAGGAATCAGCCCAATGGATGACTTTCATGTCAAAAGGTTTAAAGAGAACCCCTATTTGGGAGATCCTGGAGGACAACCGGGAATCAATCACCTCGTTGGTTTAGTCACCTCCAGTCTCTCAATCCAATAGGTCTCCTTTTGAAGGATACGCTTATCCCAGTTGCCACCACATGGGTCCTGGGGTACTACCTCCAGCACAATAAATTGAATCATGGTAGTATCAAATCTATGATACAGACCCAGGTGGCGACTTACTGGGGTAAGCATTTTGGCCGACTGGGAATAGCAAATGTGATCATAGAAGCGCTTCTTCAAGGGGCGAATCGCCTTTCCGGCGTAAAATGCCCCACATCTACATTTCATTAAATAGATTACTCCAGGTGTGTTACAGGTGGCATAACACCGTGTACTGAATCTTTCCCCATTGGTCAGACAGAGACTGGTACCTGTCTGTATCCATGGACAATAAGTGCATTGTCCACATGGATGTGTTCCCTTTGGGAGAGTGTTTTTACGACAATTAGGTCTATAGTGGTTTGCAGTTAATTTATCGCCTATAGAGGGGCTTTTTTGGAAGACTATTTCTGGGGTATTCCTTACATACTGCTGAAGTTTCAGATCCTCACTTAGTAGGTGCCAATGTTTGGCCATACATATACGGAGTTGTTGATGCTGGGCTGAATACTTGGTGATGAATTTTGTAGTTTGTTGATCAGGGTTCGGTTTGATTTTTGAATAAAGTAGAGATGTTCTGTCCCTATTAAGGGCTTTGTTGTAAGCCTTTCGCAGAAGACTCTTACTATAAATGCGTTCCCGTAAACGTGTACGCAACTCCACTGCCTGCATTTTAAATTGTGTATCATGCGTACAATTCCGTCTTAAACTGATATATTGTGCATATGGTATGCTATGGACCAATGATATAGAGTGTCCACTTTCTGCATGCAGCAGGGTGTTGCCCGCGGTACTTTTACGGTATAATTTGGTGGCTAGATTATTTGAGACATCTCTGTATATCATTAAATCCTAAAAGGATATATTGTCCTTGTTCCACTCAAATGTGAATTTGAGGTTGTAGCTATTTATATTGAGTTGCTCAATGAATTTTTCCAATGATGTGACTGTCCCTGTCCATATCATAAGTATATCGTCGATATACCTGAACCAGCATGATGCTTGGTACAGGTATTGACTCATACTTTCATCAGAAAAAATCTCGGTACAGATTGGCGTATGCCGGTGCACAACAAGTGCCCATAGCAACGCCCTGTACCTGGAGGTAGTGGGAGCCAAGAAATGATAAAAAATTATGTTTCAAAATATACAACAGAAGTTTCAGAACAAAGGAATGGAGCTGCCATTGCCGATGATCTTGTTCCATTAATATTTTTTTACAGTTTATATCTCCAATTCATGCAGTATGCTGGAATATAGAGCCTCAACATCTATTGTGACTAAAAAAGCGTCCGGAGGGATTGTTAGTCCATCCAGTCGCTTCAAAAGGTCAGAAGTGTCTTGTACATAGGACGGAAGTCCAATGACATGTGGCATAAGAAAAAAATCAACAAATCTTCTCACATTCTCTGTGATGTAGCCTATTCCTGACACTATGGGTCAGCCCAGAGGTATGTTTCTATTTTTGTGTATTTTTGTGCATTTTGGGAATAGCGTAAAAAATTGCTTCCCTTGGAAAAGGTATATTTAGAAATTCATATGTTTGCTTATCAATCAGGGCATCTGTGAAGGCCGTATAAATTATCTGCATTTTGAGACCCTGTTCAGTATAGGGGGTCATTGTCTGTTCTTTGTGGTCACCCTCTCCCATCCATCTGGAGAGGTTTGATGTTGGTCAATGTGATCTAAACACCAAGTTTGGTGAGTTTACACTATATGCGTATATGATCAAGCATTGAAACACTGTTCATGTTTTGAATATTTGTTTTCTAATTGTAAACTTATCTCTTTAATCAATGATACAGAGCTCCTGAAGAAGCGATAATTCTAAATCGCGAAACATGTTGAGAAAATTTTAATCCATAAGGACCATTAACAACCTATTAGTGGACACCCTACCCTAGTGGAGGTCTTATTGGTGTTCAGTAGTAAAAGCCCCACAGGAAGCATACAAGTGGCACCTAACCTCTTGGGTTTGATCAATGGTTCCTTTTTGTTGTATTTTCTACTTTGTATTCTAGTCAATGTGCATTGTATATGTAGTCTATATGTGAATTATTAAAAATTGTTATAATATCTTATACGTGCCTTCAAAGCCCATTTCTTTCTATTTTTCGATTCATCGGTTCTCAATGGAGCCAGTTCACACAGGTCTGGGGCAGCCGTGGTCCAAATTGCAGAAGGGTCCTGCGCGTGTTTTAAGTACAAATTTAGGACCTGAATCACATTTCAACTGGTGAACAGACACGCACTGGACCCCAGGCACGAACCCTCGGCCTCCTATATGTGAACCTGGCCTAAGATAAAGTATGCTATAAAAATTGGAAAGGTTTTATTTAAACATTTACCTTTTCCTTTATACTGTGTTTTCAAAAGAACAAATGCGATAATTTAGGAATTGGATGAAAAGATTAGTGTACCATCACAATTTTAGTAGTTAAATTGTGCACCTTTTAGGCTCCGTGCACACTTTCTTAAAAAATGCTCCTAGCAGCAGCTTTTGAGTAGTTTTTTTCTGCTTCTATAAGCAAATAGTGTTATCCTATGTGTCCATGCACACTATTTTAGTCTAGAAGTGATTTTGAAGTTTCAGGGTTTTTTTTTTTAATAATCAAAATTTTATTATTTCATTTATATATACATCATTTATACAACTTTCAGTTTTGATGGGAAAAAATATATATATTTTTTTGTATTTGTGGCAGTGATTTGCCAAGAGAAACAAAGCTGAAAGCTCCTAACAGCTGCTAAAAGCTGCCACAAAAAGGTATTATGAGCATTTTTACATCCAGCATTTTTCTGTCATTTATTTTTAATTATAGTGTGCATGGAGCCTTATGGAAATTCTTTATTTCATCAAATAGAAAAAAGAGGTACTATATACTGTATAAACTACATATCATTGTTTGTATGAGGAGTCAACACAGAAAAAAGAAGGCATGAATAACAGTAATACATCTTAAAACAGAATCACTAAACATAGTTCTAGTATTCCTGTGACTATACTTGTCTGTGGTGATCAAATTGTGGCAGAGTTGGTGTGGATAATGCTATTAACCATTTCTCCTTTTTGTATGATTTTATGGTGTGTGGAAAGACTGGAAGAAATGTAAATGAAATGATATGGGACCTACTGAGTATTTTAGGGACAAACGAGTCACAGAGTTAATAAAAAAACAAATGACCTGTCTCCTCACTAAAAATCATATATGACCTAGGCCAGTTTATGCAGAAGTTACATGATCTACAATGTTCAGTAATGTACGGACACAACTGTTATTACATAAATATGATTTGTGTTTCAGACTGTTATGTGAACTGCACATGGTCAGAATGGTTTGATGTCAGTTACCCAAAATATGAACCAAATGGAGGAGATTATGAGACTTATGAGAACATCAGAAATGCTGGTTTTGACATATGTGAGAAGCCAGAGGCTATTTCCTGCAGACAAGACAGATTCCCTGGTATTCCACTGGAAGAGCTGGGGCAGAAAGTGACCTGTGATGTCTCCACAGGCCTTGTGTGTAACAACAAAGACCAGGCTGGATCCATGCCACCAGTGTGCTACAATTATCAGATCAGAGTCTACTGCTGTGTACCTGAGTTACCTGAGTGGTGTAAATCAACCCCCAAGCCACCCACTACAACTCGAACAACAACAACTACACCACCTACAACTACTACAACAACTACACCACCTACTACAACAACTACACCACCTACAACTACATCACCACCGACAACTACTGCAACAACTACACCACCTACAACTACTACAACAACGCCTACAACTACAATTACTACAACTGAAAGTACAACGTCCACATCTTCTCTATCGAGCACCACAGTGACCCCAACAACTGTTCCTACTTCTCCAACAACAGGTAAGTTCAGAATTGCAGCCTTTTCAGGATTTCTAAAAAAAGTGAAATGTGGCTCAGACAGCATGGAAGTTTTTATTCGTGATTTCTGTACAAAGTATTTTTGTGCGTATGTATTGCAAATAGGAAATTTGAGGAAACATTTAATAAAATGTTTCAGTTACTGCAAAGTATGCTTTCTCCTTGCAGTGATCACTGTATAGACTTTCAGGCAGGAAAAATAACAGTATGTTTATTGTATCTACACTTTCACAAGAGAAAGGACCAGTGGGGAAGTGCTGGAGCTCTTGTACTCCGTGTTTTCCATCTGGCATCATGTACTGGTCAAAGTACCAATGGTACTGCTTATTGCTGACTTGTATGTAGATGGTATGTAGAGACAATAGGAAGCCATACTGCTTCTTGAAATGAACCAAGAAGGCTACTTATGGCAGAAAAGGGGGGGGGGGGGTGTCAATCACAAAGGTCTTAAGCAGGCCATGCTCCAGTATAGAATTTTGGTTTAAATCCTTTTTTTTTTTTTAAATGTTTGTTACATTTTCTAATTTTCTAAACGGTAATCCTTTCCTCCCCAGCTTTTCTTTTCCCTTACCTGCCCCTTTCATTCTTTAATTTTCAGTTCTATTAATCATAGAGGCTCAGCACCACATGTGGGCATTACTGAGGGCAATCTGCATTTACATGTGGCCTAAATGCAATGGAGGAACACTCCTCCAGACTGACATTCACCCATAAAGGCTTTCTGATATTTACATAACTGCTTCCAAGAGCCAACACACTTCTTTCATCAGGACTAAAGGCTCTTGGGAAGAGTACTGAGGCAGGCTACTATGATGTTTCCAGTAAGCTAGGTACCACATCCTGCTAGCCCCTCCCTTTAGTAATGATCTGTTTTAATTGCATAGAGAAGCACAGAGACTCAGGTCTAAGGTTGGGTTCACACATATATGTGAATTGGATGTGGGTTTCCCCAGCATTCCAATTTGCATGACAGGTGAGTGTGACCGGTTCTCAATGGAAAAAGAGATTGATTGCAGTGCCCCGGGGTGGCAATCAAAACACCGTAGATAAAATGTGCCACATTGTCAGAGAACTCACACAGCAAGCACCCACCTCCGTGCAGCAGCTGCCAATCCTCGTTCTGCTAATGCTAATGTGCATGCACGGAACCATAGCCAGAGACAAATGAGATCCAGGGTGGGCATGCACAATGGCACCTCAATGTGAACGCGCACACGGGCTAACGCGCTCCTGCGAGTGCCAAAGCGCTAATGTGCGTATGTGCATGTGCCAATGTGCTAAGGTGCTAATGCGCATGCGTGAATCCTGGCACACAGCACCCTATATAAAAAGAGAGTCTGCCTAGCATCAGTGCTGGATTGTCTTAAGCTTGTTCCTGTGTTCCTGTTGTGACTCTACCTGATTGACATTGTTTCTGAAAACCCGGCTATGTAATGATCATTCTCTTGGATCTCCCCTGCCTGCTGAACCTGCCTCTACCTGCAAAAGTGACCTTAGCTTGAACTTATGACTACGGCTCTGCCTCCTGATTCAGTACCCTGCTGCCCGTCTGTTGCCAACCCCTGCCTGTTCCTGACTACGGTTTTGTCTTCTGACTTGGTACCCCGCTGCCAGCCTGTTGCCGACTCCTGCCTGTTCCTGATTCTGCAGTTGATCCTGATCTGGCTTCAGCTGTACTAGTTTGGTGATCAGTTTCCACATCTCCTCAGCAGAGGTTCCTATATCTCCAAGTTCCAGTCTCCTGCCTGCAGGCACCTGCACCCTTTCGTTGCCCTCGCACTCCCTGTACCCACCACCAGGGGTGCTTGGACCGGAACCGTGCAAGAGGCCACCCTCATCATTTCGGGCTCCGCTGTAAGGTACGTGACACACATCCTAGTAGTAATAAATTGAAAAATAGAAAGAAATGGACTTTGAAGGCACGTATAAAATATTATAACAACTTTTAATAATTCACATATAGACTACATATGCAATGCACATTGACTAGAACACATAAAGTAGAAAATACAACAAAAAAAGGAACCATTGAACAAACCCAAGAGATTAGGTGCCACTTGTATGCTTCATGTGGGGCTTGTATTACTGAACACCTATAAGACCTCCACTAGGGTAGGGCGTCCACTAATAGGTTGTTCATGGTCCTTATGGATTAAAATTTTCTCAACATGTTTCACGATTTAGAATTATTGCTTCTTCAGGAGCTCTGTATCATTACTTAAAGAGATAAGTTTACAATTAGAAAACAAATATTAAAAACATGAACAGTGTATCAATGCTTGGTCATATACGCATATAGTGTGAACTCACCAAACTTGGTGTTTAGATACAAACAAACCAGCAAACTACGAACCAACATTGAACCTCTCCAGATGGATGGGAGAGGGCGACCATAAAGAACGGACAATGACCCCCTATACCGAACAGGGCCTCAAAATGCAGATAGCTGTGGTATGGGGGTGCATCAGGTAAATAAAAAATATGTATAAGAAAAATATATACGTATTGGGCTGGACATGCTTGTACATTGTTTTTAAAGGGGCAAAACTACAAAAGAGGCACGCCGATACTCACATTGCTGCTGCGAAAGAATATATATATATATATATGTGTGTATCCACAGCTGCCTATGGGCACTAATGTGGGCCGTCCGTAGCGACTGTATTATTTTAAAAAAATATATATATATATTTATTGGCCATGATTGTAGTTTATAGATAGTATCCCTATAGCTGGAAAAATTCAATTATATAAATTCATGTCAGGATTTACCATATTTTATTTGATTTGATTTGATTTAACTGGCTTGAAAGTACTGTATTAAAAGACATGTAGGCATAGGTATAGTTCCTAATTCATGAATTAAATGCGCGGTACTAAAATTACTACAATTACTACATCACAGATAATCCATATTTAAGGTGCTTCTGGTACACAGTCAAATAGGCAAAAGTGCATCTCATGTCCATATGTATGATACAGCCAGTAGTACAAAGGAAGCAGTCCACTGAATTGCATGTCCAGACAGGACGGATTCAATCAATACAAATTTAAGAGGGGCCAAACAGACACAAGAACAAAAATAAATAAATGAAAAGTGTCCATCCGGCACCTGTGGGCGTAGTAACTGTCCACGCTTAATGCAAGGATGGACAACAGCCAAGACTGATTTTGGGGGAGTCCTAATATATGTTGTTGCAGCAATATGCCTCAGAAAGAGAAAAGACAAGGTACCTGAATAGAGCACTGTCCACTGTTTGCTGGTGATAAGCCTTAGCGAGGAGATCCTGGGCTCCTCCGTCCCTCAGAACACCTGGGGATCGGAGGTCCCACCTCGCTCTTATATGCAACCCGTCCGAGTGAGGTCAGCACACGCCCGATGTCAACTCGGACCGGCCGCTAGTCACCACGCATGCGCCAAGGGGTATGCGCGCACCAAATGGCAAAATAGTCCGGAGTCCGCCCCATGGATCAATGCGTGGACATAGCTGGAGATGCCACATGTAGCGTCTCCAACGGTTGCCATGAGTGACGCATAGCCCCTATTCCATGTGAGTGACAACAAGTAGTTTTTTATGTCATCTAAAATTTGGCTGATATCTGCGCAATGATGTTTCTTCACAATTTTATCTTCTATATGGGGGAAGACCAGTAGAAGCTGAGGAAACTACTCTTCTATGCCGGCGGCTGATTACAGACAAGCCGCTCCACCGCTGACACAGACTCACTAAGTCTGGACTTATCACAGGAGGAGGTATCATTCCAATACAATTTGGTGGATTAATTACTATGATTTGACTTTGATTACAAAATTATATGCCTCATATAGTAGAAATTTTCATTAGCACTCACAGGCTGAAGGTTTCGGGAGTGTATAATTAGAAAAAGGCTCGAAACACAGTATCTCCTGAACATATCTTTTATATGTGTCTATGCAACTGTTAAGGTGTAGTATTTAAACACAAGCTACTATTTAACAAAAAGTTTCACACAATGTTTCACTTACTTTAGAAGTACAAAATAGGCACTAGAGGCAGTATATTAACCAATAGATAACACAAGCGCATCACTTTATTCATTTTATTTTATAACAAACTGTGGGGTGTCACTAATTGATTGCAGCTGTATTACCTTTTAATATATTGCTTCATTATTGTATTTTTTCACTATTTTTACAAAAAATCTTTTTAGTCCACTTCAGCGCTTTAGAAATTTTATAATTTATATTCAGAAATTCATATGTTTGCTTTTCAATCAGGGCATCTGTGAAGGCCGTATAAATTATCTGCATTTTGACACCCTGTTCGGTATAGGGGGTCATTGTCTGTTCTTTGTGGTCACCCTCTCCCATCCATCTGGAGAGGTTTGATGTTGGTCAATCATGATCTAAACACCAAGTTTGGTGTGTTTACACTATATGCGTATATGGTCAAGCATTGAAACACTGTTCATGTTTGAATATTTGTTTTCTAATTGTAAACTTATCTCTTTAAACAATGATACAGAGCTCCTGAAGAAGCGATAATTATAAATCCCGAAACATGTTGTGCAAATTTTAATCCATAAGGACCATTAACAACCAATTAGTGGACGTCCTACCCTAGTGGAGGTCTTATGGGTGTTCAGTAGTACAAGCCCCACAGGAAGCATACAAGTGGCACCTAATCTCTTGGGTTTGATCAATGGTTCCTTTTTGTTGTATTTTCTACTTTATGTGTTCTAGTCAATGTGTATTGTATATGTAGTCTATATGTGAATTATTAGAAATTGTTATAATATCTTATACATGCTTTCAAAGCCCATTTCTTTCTATTTTTCGATTTATCGGTTCTCAATGGAGCCAGTTCACACAGGTCCGGGGCAGCCGTGGTCCAAATTGCAGAAGGGTCCTGTGCGTGTTTCAAGTGCAAATTTAGGACCTAAATAACACTTGAACTGGTGAACAGACATGCACTGGACCCCAGGCACGAACCCTCGGCCGCCTATATGTGAACCCGGCCTAAGATAAAGTATGCTATAAATATTGGAAAGGTTTTATTTAAACATTTACCTTTTCCTTTATACTGTGTTTTCAAAAGAACAAATGAGATAATTTAGGAATTGGATGAAAAGATTAGTGTACCATCACAATTTTAGTAGTTAAATTGTGCACCTTTTAGACTCCGTGCACACTTGCTTAAAAAATGCTCCTAGCAGCAGCTTTTGAGTATTTCTTTTCTGCTTCTATAAGCAAATAGTGTTATCCTATGTGTCCATGCACACTATTTTAGTCTAGAAGTGTTTTTGAAGCTTTCAGTTTTGATGGGAAAAAATATATATATTTTTTGTATTTGTGGCAGTGATTTGCTAACAGAAACAAAGCTGAAAGCTGCTAACAGCTGCTAAAAGCTGCCACAAAAAGGTATTATGAACATTTTTACATCCAGCATTTTTCTGTCATTTATTTTTAATTATAGTGTGCATGGAGCCTTATGGAAATTCTTTATTTTATCAGATAGAAAAAGAGGTACTATATACTGTATAAACTACATATTGTTTGTACAAGGAGTCAACACAGAAAAAAGAAGGCATGAAAAACATGAATAAATCTTAAAACAGAATCACTAAACATAGTTCTAGTATTCCTGTGACTACACTTGTCTGTGGTGATAAAATTGTGGCAGAGTTGGTGTAGATAATTTATTTGTTATTAACCATTTCTCCTTTTTGTATGAATTTATGGTGTGTGGAAAGACTGCAAGAAATGTAAATGAAATGATATGGGACCTACTGAGTATTTTAGGGACAAACGAGTCACAGAGTTAATAAAAAAAACAAATGACCTGTCTGCTCACTAAAAATCATATATGACATAGGCCAGTTTATGCAGAAGTTACATGATCTACAATGTTCAGTAATGTACAGACACAACTGTTATTACATAAATATGATTTGGTTTCAGACTGTTATGTGAACTGCACATGGTCAGAATGGTTTGATGTCAGTTACCCAAAATATGAACCAAATGGAGGGGATTATGAGACTTATGAGAACATCAGAAATGCTGGTTTGGACATATGTGAGAAGCCAGAGGCTATTTCCTGCAGACAAGACAGATTCCCTGATATTCCACTGGAAGAGCTGGGGCAGAAAGTGACCTGTGATGTCTCCACAGGCCTTGTGTGTAACAACAAAGACCAGGCTGGGTCCATGCCACCAGTGTGCTACAATTATCAAATCAGAGTCTACTGCTGTGTACCTGAGTTACCTGAGTGGTGTAAATCAACCCCCAAGCCACCCACTACAACTAAAACAACAACAACTACACCACCTACAACTACTACAACTACTACAACTACACCACCTACTACAACAACTACACCACCTACAACTACATCACCACCTACAACTACTGCAACAACTACACCACCTACAACTACTACAACAACGCCTACAACTACAATTACTACAACTGAAAGTAAAACGTCCACATCTACTCTATCGAGCACCACAGTGACACCAACAACTGTTCCTACTTCTCCAACAACAGGTAAGTTCAGAATTGCAGCCTTTTCAGGATTTCTGAAAAAAGTGAAATGTGGCTCAGACAGCATGGAAGTTTTTATTAGTGGTTTCTGTACAAAGTATTTTTGTGCATATTTATTGCAAATAGGAATTTTGAGGAAACATTTAATAAAATACCATACTAAAATACATACTGCTTCTTGAAATGAACCAAGGGGCGTCAGTCACAGAGGTCTTAAGCTGGCCATGCACCAGTAGAATTTTGGTATAAATCCTTTTTTTTTTTAAATGTTTGTTCAATTTTTTAAAAGTTAGTCCTTTCCTCCCCAGCTTTACTTTCCCTGACCTGCCCCTTTCATTCTTTAATTTTCAGTTCAATTATTCATAGAGGCTTGTTTTGGATTCAGAACAAAAGTTCCGATATTATTATATCTACCCCCGATCAGATTGTTGAATACAAAAGCATGCATGCTTCAAGTAAGCTCACACTGAGATAGCTTGGTTCAGAGTCAAATTACTTTCTGTTTAATATTTCCGCTTCTCAAGACTTTTGTACAATTCCATTGAAGATTGAGATACGTCAACAAGACTGGTGCATACAAACCACAAATATAAAAATACAAATATGTGACAAAATTTTGGCTTTCAGCTGATGCACATTTGCAGAAGTGAATAATTGTTCTTGCAGCATTCTCTTGCTCCATTGTGTTATGCTGTTAGATTCTGAATGTATTCTGGGAAGCAGACGCAAACTTTTTGATTTACTCTTTGCAGTCAGCCCAGTTCCTAAGCAAGCTTTGAGCTTTGCAGAATATCTGTAAATGTCTTAAGGCTTAATAAGCATAGAAGCTGAGTTTATATATGTTAGGTATATAAAGCAGGTGTTGGAATAGACAGTTCACCATGATCACATCCATTACAGTCTCCCCTTGAAGCTGTCTATTTCAAAATGTCCCTCATACTAAAAAGTCCTACACCCAGCCCATCCCCCTCTGCAACTCTTTTAAGCCGTATGTAGAGAAAGAGCAGGGACTAGTTCACTACCCCCCTCGATACAGCTGGAGGGGTGTGGCCAGGTGCTAACTGTCCCTATAGCCCTACGGTGTTGCATCTTGGGGGAAGGTGACTGTAACAGAGTGTAACACATATTCATCATCAAGTCTTACATAATCCTCATCATCATCTGGTATTTCCTGGTTCACAAGCAGGGAAGAACATGGCAGACCATGACAGCTAGGGTCACTAGAATTATCAGAATGTGATAAAAATATATGTGGCGCTACCTCAGTCTCAACGTAAAAGAATATTACTAAGTACACCCAAAGCTAAAGTGAACACACACAGGTAAGGCTCAGTGTAGGAATGTGTAACATATAACGTGCAAAGTGAAACACAAAAAATATTTTTTCAATCTCACACCAAGTATAATGGAAAATCCAACCTCATGTGGCAAGGTGTAATAAATAAATCATACATGATGTCTCAGTAAGTATCCAATCAATCAATCAATAATAAGCATCTGACATAAATAAAACTACCAAAAACTTAAAGGGTACTAATAGCATTAATGTTCACAGGCGTGTAGTTCACAGATGTAATAAAGCAATGCGACTTCCCACAAAGTGCGATGTGCGGTGAGCGCGGTGGCAGTTTCCCCCAGCCTCTCACCTGTAGTGGCGGCCCCCAGATGGGCCGAGTCACGCTTATACCCACAGGTGGGTAGGGATATCAGCACTGGAATGGCTCCCCAGAATAGGACTCCCAATCTAGATACCAGCTCCCATGGGAGTGGGACTGGAATAGGACGGGATGGTTTTCGCCCTCACTTGGTCGGTATTCTCAGATGGACGTGAAAAAGAAGAAAAATGGGCTCCCTAGTATAGTATGTAAAAATAAATTTTAATATATCGATATTGTCACTTACATATAATTTTGCAGCAATCAGCAGCAAAGATAAAAAGCTTCCGGGTTCGGCCGTACCCTAGGAAACAACGGCACCTGGCTCCTCCTTCCCTGATGCGTTGCGTCACACTACGTGACTTTATCAAAGGGATACCATCCCTATCGATATATTAAAATTTATTTTTACATGGTATCTATTTATCTATATCTATTTTATCTATATTTATCTATATTTATTTTTGCTGGTATCTATATTTATTTTTGCTGGTATCTAGATTGCGAGTCCTATTCTGGGGAGCCGTTCCAGTGCTGATATCCCTACCCACCTGTGGGTATAAGCGTGACTCGCCCCATCTGGGGGACGCCACTACAGGTGAGAGGCTGGGGGAAACTGCCACCGTGGTCACCGCACATCGCACTTTGGAACAGGATTGGATGAATCATTTATAGACGTTTGTTTCTATTACTGCACCAGCACTCTTTTCATCTTTAGAAGATATTTGTCTTTTCACATTTTGAGCGTTATTAGAAGTCGCACTTATATGTGTCTGGACTGTACCTGAATATTTTTATTTCTATATCACCTCACTTTGAGATATGAATTCATAGTCAAAGGAATAGTTTATTTATTATAATCCCCACTGAATATTATTTATTTATTCATCATGCACATTGCACTTTGTTATAAAATTACATATTTTTGTTGTATTTAATTATCACATGTGTGAATTGCATGCTTGTGGAATTCTGAATATTATGCACATTACATTTTGTATGAATTTCAATATTATTATTATTATATGCACACTGCACTTTGTTAGAAATGATATATTCTGTCAGTCGCATTTATTATTGCATCTGTGAATCGCAAATTTGTGAAATTAATTAATTTTAGCTATATGCACATTGTATGTTGCAATTTATTTTTTGCTTGGAAGTTGCAGCTGTGAAGTGTGGTTCCTCAGTTATTATTCTTGATCACGCACACTGCACTTTGTTAAATTGTGGGAAGTCACATTGCTTTATTACATCTGTGAACTGCACGCCTGAACATTAATGCTATTAGTACCCTTTAAGTTTTTGGTGGTTTTATTTATGTCAGATGCTTATTATTGATTGATTGGATACTTCCTGAGACATCATATTTGATTTATTTATTACACCTTGCCACGTGAGATTGGATTTTCCATTATACTTGGTGTGAGATTGAAAAAATATTTTTTGTGTTTCACTTTGCACTTTATATGTTACACATTCCTACACTGAGCCTTACCTGTCTGTGTTCACTTTAGCTTTGGGCATACTAAGTAATATTCTTTTACGTTGAGACTGAGGTAGCGCCACATATATTTTTATAATATGTTGAGTAAGGTTATATTTATATATATATTAGTTGTTCGGCTAAACCTCAGAGTGCATCTCTAGTGTAATTAACAAACCTTTGTTGGTTGTAGTAGATGTAATTTATCCAGTCTACATTCTTGTTTACAGTGATAATGGGAATCAGTGACTCAAAACTGCTGCTACTTGGTCTCTTGCTTTGAACTCATCTGGGACCCCCCTTGGGACCCCTATGGCATCTATGTATACATGAGGGTCAAAAATTCCTGCTGGGGCACTCCTGCGTCTTCTGTTTGGTTTGGGTACATCGCTTGCCTCTGGCTCTGGGTCTTGTGAGAGAATATGAGGGGTATTATGGCTTTAGCCATTGCACATTTTCCTGTCCACTGTCCTGTCATTCTACTTCTAATTTTTATGCCTCCACAGATCCAGTACACATCCCCTAAGGACTAAACTTTATTTTGCGCTAGATCTGCAGACACCTCACTGTAAGACTCACAGTAACCTTCGGTGAAATTTCCAAGGGGCTTTTCCGCTCCATGGTACTTTCCATAACATGTGTAATTGCCAGGATATATGGTGATACTTTCTGCTGGCTTGGGAGCCTTAGTGACTATGGGGTTCTCTTTTTTCCAATGCTCACACAGGGAGTAGTTAGTGGTTGTGTTGGTAAATAGGCTAAAGACACAGGTCTCATGTTGTCAGGTATCCTGTATCCAGGTGACAGATGCACCCCGTTGGGGTCAGGAGTGCACCGCTATGATAGTGGACCCTAAGGCTGACTGCTGCGGATGGAACTCGGGGTGGTTCAGGAAGCAGGTCTACAGGATAACTAACATGGATCCCAGTGGGAGCTAGAGCATAGATTCCCCAGGGTGCGGAGTCTAAGAGCCAGCGGGTGTTCACCAAAGCCTCTAGTGGTGAGGATGGACTGCGCTGCAGTCTGGCTCCAGGTCGCGGCCCCCAGGGTCTCACAGCTCACGCTCAGCGTAGACTACAGGAGAAGAGGAAGGAGGCAGCAGGCAGGAACGACAGGGAAGTAAGGGGTAAGCCAAAGGTCAGGGCAAATAGCAGACAAGGATAAACCTAACACGCCAAAGGTCAGGGTAACAAGCAAACAGGGAGAGTCGAAAACAGGCCGAGTCGAAAACAGGCCAAAGTCGGTAACAGGAATCAGATGTAAGAAACACAGCAAGTACACACAGAGGCTAACACACAATGGTTGATCAGCACTGCTGGCTTGCAGTGCACAGGTTAATATAGGGTTCCCTGATAGGGCCTGGAGTGGGGCCATGCTTAGAGGAGAGGTTATAAAACCAGTCAGGTGAGAGGCAGCTGGTCTTTAGAGATGAACATATGGAGACAGGTAAGCTGGCAGAGAAAACTCTATTGCATAACCATGACAGTACCCCCCCTCTTATGAGGCCTCCCCCTCCCCCGCCTGGGCCCTGGCTTAAAGGGAAACTCCAGATGAAACCTCCTCAACAGACGAGGTGCAAAGATCTCAGATGCAGTGATCCAATACCTCTCCTGAGGATCAAACCCTTCCCAATGTACGAGGTACTGAAGAATGCCTCTATGGTGCTGGGAATCGAGAACTTGACTAACCTCGTACTTAAGATTATCCTCAGAGACCGAAACCAAGGTAGGGAGAGGACGAGAGGGCTTATTGAGGCTTCTTAGGAATGGGTAAAGGCATAAGAAGACCATCAGGAGTCTAAACAGGGTCCACCAGACCCTTAAAGATGAGCTGGACATCCAGCACAGGATCATCAGACTGGGCAGAAGTCAGTGGATCCCTGAGACCAGGTTGGCTAGAAAGTGATGTGTCACAGAAGTCAAGCTGGATAGCTTCACTGGGCATAGGCTGTACTGGTGCAGAGGCCGACTGAACAGCATTGCCAGGTGCAGCGACCGCCAGAATCACATCACAGGGCATAGCGACTGTGGAACTTGTAGACGAGTCAGCCTGGGTGTGTGTCCAAGGGGGTCCAGGAACAGGCAAAGGTAAATGACCAAGCAAACTGGAGTGAATGATCGGCTCAAGTTCACAGGTGGGCTCCTCATCCAGAGTGCCACATGACCCAGAGAGTGCCTCAGCCCGACTATTGCAGGAGACATTTCAGAAATCGCTATATGCAGCGGGAAGAGCAGAAGATACTGAGATGGTGGCAACAGGAAGTTTCTCTTTTGGGGTAACCTTGAGTAGGCAGGAAGAGGAACAGGAGGAACCCAAAGCCAGGATTCGTCCAGCAGTCCACTCAATGTTTGGGGAATGGAACCGTAACCAAGGAAGAGCTAATATGATAGGAGATGAAGCCTTAGTTAAGACAAGGAAGGATATCCACTCCTGGTGGAGTGTCCCTACCGACATCTTAACAGGGAGGATCTGGAAGCGGATAGGACCCCCTGGGAGAACAGTGCCACCAATCGCCAAGACCACCAATGGCGTTGAAAGGGGCAAAAGGGTAAGTCTCATGGAAGATGCAGTTTACCAATCCATGAAATTGCCAGCGGCTCCGGAATCCAGATGTACCG
The DNA here is from genome assembly GCF_042186555.1 of Aquarana catesbeiana. Lineage (NCBI taxonomy): Eukaryota > Metazoa > Chordata > Amphibia > Anura > Ranidae > Aquarana > Aquarana catesbeiana. Next base: position 101,864,095 of record NC_133334.1, on the reverse strand, counting down.
AGACCGAAGAAGAGGAAGCGCCGACATGAAGGAACACAGAAAGAAGAAGACGAGAAGGTGAAGGTGATACTTCAGGGTCTAATACTCCACCTTCCAGATGTATTAGCCCCGATCGTTTTTCTGGACGAAGAGAACAAGTGTCACGAAAATGACCTTTGGCCCCACAATAGAGGCACAGGCCCAGAGTTCTGCACCTAGCGCGTTCTTCAAGAGACAACTTGGTCCAGCCCAGCTGCATAGGTTCCTCAGTGGGCAGGGGGTGCTCCTCGGATTGAAGAGAAGGGACTGGGAGCTCAAGCTGCCTAAGGAACGGGGAGTCCTAGCGTCTTTTTTCCAGAGACCTCTCCTGAAAGCGAATATCGATCTGGTTACACAAGGTGATGACACCGTCCAGATCAGCAGGAAGGGATCTTCCTGCTAATTCATCCTTCACTCTATCAGAGAGGCCATGTAAAATGGTTGCAACTAGGGCCTCATTATTCCAGCTCAATTCAGCTGTGAGGATACGGAACTGAAGAGCATACTGTCCCACAGAAGCGGACTCTTGACAGAGACGTAAAAGAGCGCTAGCCCCTGAGGAGACACGACCCGGTTCCTCGAAGATATTCCGAAAAAGTTTCAAGAAATCAGACAGGCTAGAAACCACTGGATCATTCAGTTCCCACAGAGAGGCAGCCCAAGCTAGCGCCTCGCCGGACAGGAGGGATATAATATAGGCTACTTTTGCCCGATCGGACAGGAAGTTTTGGGGCTGAAGTTCAAAATGAATTGTGCACTGGCTAAGGAACCCCCTGCAAGCCTTGGGGTCCCCAGAGAAACGGGCCGGAGCTGGCAGTTGTAATGAATGTGTGGCTGCAACTGGTGCGATAGGTGCAGCAGCAGATAGCGGTTGAGGTTGTTGAACCGGGGGTCCTAATGAGGCCTGAACCTGTTCAAAACGGGATGCCAAATCCTGAAGGAATCGCATCACTTGGGTCTGATGAGATTCCTGGGTCTCAAGTCTGCGAACTAAGCCCTGCAACGGATCATCTGCGGGTAGCGGCACATCAGCCGGGTCCATGGCTAATCAAACTGTCAGGTCACCTGTATCCAGGTGACAGATGCACCCCGTTGGGGTCAGGAGTGCACCGCTATGATAGTGGACCCTAAGGCTGACTGCTGCGGATGGAACTCGGGGTGGTTCAGAAAGCAGGTCTACAGGATAACTAACATGGATCCCAGTGGGAGCTAGAGCATAGATTTCCCAGGGTGCGGAGTCTAAGAGCCAGCGGGTGTTCACCAGAGCCTCTAGTGGTAAGGATGGACTGCGCTGCAGTCTGGCTCCAGGTCGCGGCCCCCAGGATCTCACAGCTCACGCTCACCGTAGACTAGAGGAGAAGAGGAAGGAGGCAGCAGGCTGTAACAACAGGGAAATAAGGGGTAATCCAAAGGTCAGGGCGACTAGCAGACAAGGATAAACATAACACGCCAAAGGTCAGCGTAGCAAGCAAACAGGGAGAGTCGAGAACAGGCCAAAGTCGGTAACAGAAATCAGACGTAGGAAACACAGCAAGTACACACAGAGGCTAACACACAATGGTTGATCAGCACTGCTGGCTTGCAGTGCACAGGTTAATATAGTGTTCCCTGATAGGGCCTGGGGTGGGGCCATGCTTAGAGGAGAGGTTATAAAACCAGTCAGGTGAGAAGCAGCTGGTCTTTAGAGATGAACACATGGAGACAGGTAAGCTGACAGAGAAAACTCTATTGCATAACCATGACACATGTTCTGGGAGTACATTAAGGGGCACTGTTCCTAGATGTGGTTTAGCCCCCCCCCCCCCCCCCGCACACATAGCACTTGGTCTTATTGTGCTTCCCTGCATTGTACCTCATCCATTCGAGCCACAAGTTGACATCTGAGAAACCGGTTTCTGCAGCCATGGTGTCCTCAAAGGTAGGGTCTGCTATGGCCACCATGTCCCCTAATGTTTGCATGTGAGGCTTTTAGGAGGTTAGAGTTGGATGTAGATTGGGGAACTCCCCACTCTGGTTTATTGAACATATCTTTCAGTTGGAAAGGCTTTCTAAAACCGGGATATCCGGGATATCCACTTCCCCACCATAGGCCCAGGACATAGGTCCCACTGTCTTCTGGGCTAGGATTCTCAATGGTCAGCCTGAACTCTTTGGTGTAAGGCTGATCTGTGTGTTTGTTGATTGTCATTCTATCTAAGAGTGACTTCCCATTTTTGTCTTTTCTATTTTGGGCGTTTTCAGGTTTGTACCCCCAGTTTGTACCCCCAGTGTTCCAACCCACTGCTCCCCAGGAATCACAGTTGTTACCCCAATAGGTGTCAGTGACGCATACATACACAGTCATGGGTCTTACTGCTTCATTCCAGGACCGGATCTTGTACATAGTAACTGGAATTATCTGTTCATAAGAGGATATAAAAGTGGCAACATGTGTATTGGATGAGTTATACCAGAACTGGGTTATACCATCTTTTTGTTTGATGGCTACCTCTTGCACCTGGGCAATGATTATTATGAAAAGGATATACAGAATCTTTTGGTCCCCCCGGCCTTTTCCTCAGGTATAGGGACTTTCTTGCAGTCTGAGGTGTGTGTCCACATGTTCTTCCCGGCCACTTTGATTGATGTGGAAGTTGTTAGGAGAACCTGGAAAGGACCATCATATCTGGGTTCAAGAGTATGTTTTCTCACAAACTTCTTTATCAGGACCCAATCACTAGGAACCAGCTTGTGTGTGGCTGTATGTAGCTCAGGATCTGGAATGGAAGAAAACACTTCCGAATGGATACAGGTTAATTCTCGAGATAAAGCAGTCACATAATCAGTCAATACATCAGATTGGAGCTGCAACTGTTGTGGGAAATAACAACCTAGTCTGAGGACTGAACCAAACAATATCCCATAGGATGACAAACCATGGTTTCCCCTTGGAGTGTACCTAACACTGAATAAGGCAATGGGTAGGCTGTCTGAGGCCAACTCATTTCCGTTTCCTGAGACATTTTTAGCATTCTAGATTTTATTGTGCCATTTAATCTTCCCACCTTCCCACTATTCTGAGGATGGGTCATCTGGTGTGAAAAGCTAGTGTGACCCCTAAAGCTGCCCATATCTCTTTGGTTACTGAGGCCGTGAAAACCGGCCCCTGATTGCTCTCTATGACCTCTGGGACACCATATCTGCAAACTATTTCTGTTTAAAGTCTTTTAGCTGTGGTTTTAGCTGTCATGTTGGTGACGGGACGTGGCAGACACGGTCTCTTGTTTAATTCCATGATTCCTTCAACGTCTGTGGCTACTTTTTTGATCCACACTTCTTTTTCTTCTTTGTCAGCTGCCTCCTGTTGCTCCTGTAGAATGATAGTGGTTTGTACAGTCTCTTCAGGGGTGTCTATTGGGTCATCCAGGATGGGTGCATTCACTCTGCTGACCACTTCTCGCATTCAATCTGCAGCTTGTTTCACAATGGTATCTGCCAGGTGATCCAGGTGATTGCCTCGTGCTTCTTGGGAAACCAGCTTGTTGTGCGTCTTTACCTTAAGTATAGCCACTTGTGCTGGCAGGAGTAAGGCATCCATTAAGTCCTTGATAGCTGCACTGTGCTTTACAGGTGTTTCTGCTGCTGTCAGGAACCCTCTGGTTTTCCGGATGGTCCCAAAATTTCCTTCTGCCAATTTGCATGCCATAGTTAATGCCTGGAGTTCTACTTCTTGTGCAGAAATGGAGGGTAATGCCTGAATACCTGGAACTATCCACAAAAATTGTCAAGTCAGGATTATCTAGGGCTGTTTCACTGACTGTCGGTAAGTGTGTTGTTTCCATCTTCATCACTTTGAAGCAGTCATGAGTGAGATGAGGATCATTCTCCAAAAAGGTTCCCCCCTCAAGAAGAAGAAGCAGAGTGGATGGGTTAAGGGTATCGCATCGGAGGATGGTGATGTTATCGGGGAGAAGCAAGGCACACTGGAGTCTGAGGTGTCTTGCTGAGGACATGTGTTTGGGCTCTACTTGTTTCAGTATGGCAGTTATGTCATGAGGGGCATTGGGCTGCAAAGACGGCTTTGAGGCAGTAGGGTCCCCCCCTGGCCACTGAGTCCAAATGACAGGAGTAATACCCAATGGGTCTGAGTCTGTTACCATGGGCCTGAGCCAAAACTCCTGTGGCATGTCCTTGCCTCTCTGAGACAAACAGTTTGAAAATCTTTTAGTCCCAAAGCAGAGGCTGTTGAGAGGATCTCCTTCAGAGTTCTAAATTATCCACAGCTTCTGGAGAAAGCGAGAAAGGGTCAGATTTCAGGGCATCATAAAGGGGTTGCATCAAGAGGGAGACTTCTGGGATCCAAGAACGGCAGTAGGAGATTAATCCTAGAAAGGGGTGAAGAGGCTTTTGATCTTGAGGGATGCCCTTGATTGCAGCAACTCTTTCTTCAGTGAGATGTCGGGTGCCTTGGGAGATGCAGGAAAATCACCTTCTCTCTGAACTTTTCGCTTTAAGGCCTTGCATCCTTGCTCTGCGAGGTAGTGGAGGAGGCTTTCAGAGAAGATTGAGACATCACCAAGGGTATCTGCACAAGCGGGAAGTCATCTACATACTGAAGGAGTACAATGTCTGGGTGTAACTTCATCCAGGTGTCCAGAATGAGGGCCATTGCCCTGGCGAATTGGGAGGGGGAGTTCTGGGCACCTTGTTGCATTACAGTCCAGGTGTAGCTGGCAGGTGAAACAGGCTTGCCTGAAACCTTGTGGAGAAGGTCCATATGATCTGGAGTGGGGTGGGGTGGTGGACGAGGTGAGGTGTCATGTCCCTGGTACTGGGGGCTTTCATATGGACCATGGCTGGGGCTTGGTTGACTGTAGGTGAATTTCCGGGGGCTTCAGTATTCCCTTCTGGAGTGGTCTTCCGCAGTTGTAGCAGACACGTGGAGTTGGTACCGGTGGGCGCAGATAGGGTGTGTCAGAGGCCATGATGAGAGGAGCTACTCTTTACTGCTCTGTGAGGATTCTGGACCTAATAACTACTAATTACAACGTTTCAAGCTCCAAGGTTGTGGGTTCTCTATACTCAGACCCTTTCCGATTGACTCTTTAAGACCTGAAATAAATGAGGCAGCTAACATGTGTCTATGCGCTCTGTTCAGCATGCTAAAACCCAAATCAGTAAACTTCTTGTACACATATTGGCTTCAGGCATTTTAGAGTGGAGATGTGAACCATCTCCATACAGAATAATTTTTTTTTTTTTTTCAGAATACAAAACGCTCAGATGTGAATGGGGCCTAAATCTAGCACATAGATTTAAGCAAGGAAAGCACTTCCTCTTTCGTTCTTCTGGCATAACGCCCAGAGTTCATAAAGTTCCTCTTTATTTATAATACTGTTAAATATTGAAATTGAATATTTTAAACTCCCCAATTGTTGCTAATACAGCTTAAACACAGTTAAAACCATTTGCATAAATATAGCACATTTGCTACATTTACTGTTATTAGAAAAGAAACACCTTTTAGCTTCAATAACGCAAGGGTAAGCAATTACAACTAAATTCAGACTCTGACTGAAATATTCAGAAATATTCAAGACATCCTATACATAAATTATTTATTTAATTAAAATGCTACGTTGATTGCTACTATGTTCCATCATTGGAAATATGTGGGTGGGTTTTGGTGTGGGCGGTTCAGGGGGCGGTGGCATAGGGCGTGTTGCCACAGAGGGAGGTGTCACTTAGAACAGAAGGGCAGTAGACGAAGGGCAGTGTCTACTTCTTGGGGAAGACGCCATTTTAGGGCAGTGGCTGACTACTTAGCTTCCTCTTTTCTAGTTTTCTATACACATATACAATACGACCATTTCGATTATTTTGATTAATTTCATGTTCTGTCCACCCCCTTCTTCATAAATAGCGTTTGCAACTTTAAACCAAGCATCTGCTGCTCGTAGCAACCCATAATCTGACAACAGACCTTATTTACGTTTCAAAAACAGTACGCCATTCATCTACTTGTAGCCTTCCGCCCAAATGCATATCAACCCCACACACTTTTGCTAACTTCTTTCCCTTTTTAAAAGCACCCTCTCCTTCCCGCTCTAACACCAAGTCACAAGCCATACTGCCCTCTTTGGGCCTCACTAACTTTTGCCCCATCATTAGAGAGAGAGAGATAGAGGGAGAGAGATAAAGAGAGATATAAAGGTAGAGAGAGAGAGAGAGAGAAAGAAGATAAGGAGTACAGTAGTTAATATTTAATGAACCATATTAAATGTCATTTATATGTTCCAACTCAAAGCCCAAACTTCTCTGTCTTTTTCCCTTTCTTCTAACCCTTCCGGTTGTTCAGGTTGCAAGGGGCTTCTCTCCTCTCGGCTGCGTGTCCTGTTATTCTAGCTTGAGCCTCAATGACCCCCAATGACTTGCCAACAACAATTTTCACTGGATAATGCACATTTAATCTGAATACCAATAAATGCACAGTATGTGGCAGTAGGGGTTTGTAACCAAGAAACACAGCCCTATATCCTGGCTCTACCACTTTAACCAACCCCCAACCCTCTTCATCTATCCCAAATAACAGACCACAAACACACATAGGAAACGACATTACCACCAACAACAAAAATGTGACCAACAACAGAATGTGTGACAACCGTAGAGGAATACAGGATTGCTCAGATCCCACGGGATCCCCACGCCACCGCTTGGCGCATTATTCCTGACGCCCTCTCCTGGTTACGTTACCCGTGCACTTCCTTGCACCCGTGCTTTGCCGCACAATTATATTTCCCCCAGGAGAAGTTCAACCATGTCAACTAATTTTCATCCGTGACAAGCAATCCCTCATTCCCAACAGCCACCACAAAACACAAGATCGATCAACAAATTAGAACAGAACAAAACAGGCGGTAGATATAATTGCAGGTTCCTTAATTTATCAACAGACTCGAGGCAAGATAAATACCTGTCTTTGAGGGATGCAGGAAGGTGATATGGGCACAGAGGTTGACCAGCCACGGGTACAGGATAAACAGTAGACTAGATATACGAGATATCAAAAGTGTCTTACCGTTTTTAGAGGTGATCAGTCTCCATATCCTGTCTCTCCGTGTTGGCTTGTCCCGGTCCCTTCTGGATCGGCTATCCCTTGGGATCCTAGCCTCGAGCCCCACATTTTGAGCGCCAAAATGTTTTGATTTCAGATCAAAAGTTCCGATATTATTATATCTACCCCCGCTCAGATTGTTGAATACAAAAGCATGCATGCTTCAAGTAAGCTCACACTGAGACAGCTTGGTTCAGAGTCAAATTACTTTCTGTTTAATATTTCCGCTTTTCAAGACTTTTACAATTCCATTGAAGATTGAGATACGTCAACAAGACTGGCGCATACAAACCACAAATATAAAAATACAAACATGTGACAAAATGTTGGCTTTCAGCTGATGCACATTTGCAGAAGTGAATAATTGATCTTGTAGCATTCTCTTGCTCCATTGTGTTATGCTGTTAGATTCTGAATGTATTCTGGGAAGCAGGCGCAAACTTTTTGATTAACTCTTTGCAGTCAGTCCAGTTCCTAAGCAAGCTTTGAGCTTTGCAGAATATCTGTAAATGTCTTAAGGCTTAATAAGCATAGAAGCTGAGCATATATATGTTAGGTATATAAAGTAGGTGTTGGAATAGACAGTTCACCATGATCACATCCATTACAGGCTCAACACCACAGGTGGACATTACCGAGGGCAATCTGCATTTACATGCGGCATGCCTAGGAACATTTACTCCTCCAGACTGACATTCACCCATAAAGGCTTTCTGATATTTACATAACTGCTCCCAAGAGCCAACCCACTTCTTTCGTCAGGACTGAAGGCTCTTGGGAAGAGTACTGAGGCAGGCTTATGTGATGTTTCCAGTAAGTGAGGTACCACATCCTGCTAGCCCCTCCCTTTAGTCATGATCTGTTTTCATTGCATAGAGAAGCACAGACACTCAGGTCTAAGGTTGGGTTTACATATATGTGAATTAGATGTGGGTTTCCCCGCATCAAATTCGCATAACAGGCGAGTGTGACCGGTTCTCAATAGAGCCAGTTCACACAGGTCTGGGGTGCAAGGGTCCTGTGCGTGTTTGGGGCCGGTTCAAGTGTCAATTCAGGCAAAAATTCAGACATGAATCACACCTGGACCGGTGAACAGAAATGCACTGAACCCCAGTCACGAACCCGCAGCCGCCTATATGTGAACCCGGCCTAAGATAATGTATGCTATAAAAAATGGAAAGGTTTTATTTAAACATTTACCTTTTCCTTTATACTGTGATTTCAAAAGAACAAATGCAATAATTTAGGAATTGGATGAAAAGATTAGTGTACCATCACAATTTTAGTAGTTAAATTAGGCTCCGTGCACACTTGCTTAAAAAATGCTCCTAGCAATTCTTGCGACCCGAAGAAGCCAGGAAAGTACAAATACCCCCCAAATGACCCCTTTTTTGAAAGTAGACATTCCAAGGTATTTAGTAAGAGGCATGGTGAGGTTTTTGATGTTGTCATTTTTTCCCACAATTCTTTGCAAAATTTAGATTTTTTTTCCACAAAATTGTCATTGTAATAGGTTATTTCTCTCACATGGCATGTGTATACTACAAGTGATGCCCCAAAATACATTCTGCTACTCCTCCTGAGTATTACGATACCACATGTGTGAGACTTTTCCACAGCCTAGCCACATAGAGAGGCCCAACATGCAGAGAGCACCATCATGTGTTCTAGGAGCATAAATTACACATCTAACTTGTTGGCTACCTATTACACTTTTGAAGGCCCTGGAGCACCAGGACAATGACACGTGACACTGATGTGGCACCGATGACAGATGGCACTAATACATGGCACTGATGGCATGTGACACTGATGTGCCACTGATGACAGATGGCACTAATACGTGGCACTGATGACACGTGACACTGATGACAGATGGCACTAATACGTGGCACTGAAGTCACTTGACACTGATGACAGATGGCTCTAATATGTGGCACTGATGACAGATGGCACTAATACGTGGCACTGGTGACAGATGGCACTAATACGTGGCACTGATGAAACGTGACACTGATGACAGATGGCACTGTTACGTGGCAATGATGACACATGACACTGATAACAGATGGCATGTGGCACTGGGGACAGGTGGCACCGGGGACAGGTGGCACTGGGGGGCAGGTGGCACTGGAGACAGGTGGCACTGAGGACAGATGGCACTGACAGGTGGCACTGGGGACAGATGGCACTGATAGGTGGCACTGGGGACAGTTGGCACTGATGGGTGGCACTGGGGACAGATGGCAATGACAGGTGGCACTGGGGACAGGTGGCACTGGGGACAGATGGCACTGTGGGCAATGTGCCTTGTGATTTTTTTTTTTACTCACGCTGCAGCAGGAAGCTCTCCCTGTTATTACATAAATATGATTTGTGTTTCAGACTGTTATGTGAACTGCACATGGTCAGAATGGTTTGATGTCAGTTACCCAAAATATGATCCAAATGGAGGGGATTATGAGACTTATGAGAACATCAGAAAAGCTGGTTTGGACATATGTGAGAAGCCAGAGGCTATTTCCTGCAGACAAGACAGATTCCCAGATATACCACTGGGACAGCTGGGGCAGAAAGTGACATGTGATGTTGTCACAGGCCTTGTGTGTAATAACAAAGACCAGGCTGGATCCATGCCACCAGTGTGCTACAATTATCAGATCAGAGTCTACTGCTGTGTACCTGAGTTACCTGAGTGGTGTAAAGCAACCCCCAAGCCACCCACTACAACTCAAACAACAACAACTACACCACCTACAACTACTACAACAACTATACCACCTACTACAACAACTACACCACCTACAACTACATCCCCACCTACAACAACTACACCGCCTACAACTACTACAACAACTACACCACCTACAACTACTACATTGCCTACAACTACAATTACTACAACTGAAAGTACAACATCCACATCTACTCTATCGAGCACCACAGTGACCCCAACAACTGTTCCTACTTCTCCAACAACAAGTAAGTTCAGAATTGCAGCCTTTTCAGGATTTCTGAAAAAAGTGAAATGTGGCTCAGACAGCATGGAAGTTTTTATTAGAGGTTTCTGTACAAAGTATTTTTGTGCGTATGTATTGCAAATAGGAAATTTAAGGAAACATTTAATAAAATGTTTCACTTACTAGAAAGTATGCTTTCTCTTTGCAGTGATCACTGTATAGACTTTCAGGCAGGAAAAATGACAGTATGTTTTTTGTATCTACACTTTGACAAGAGAAAGGACCAGTGGGGAAGTGCTGGAGCTCTTGTACTCCGTGTTTTCCTCCTGGCATCATGTACTGGTCAAAGTACCAATGGTACTGCTTATTGCTGACTTGTATGTAGATGGTATGTAGAGACTAGGGATGAGCTGAACACCCCCCTGTTCGGTTCGCATCAGAACATGCGAACAGGAAAAAAGTTCGTTCGAACACGCGAACACCGTTAAAGTCTATGGGACACGAACATGAATAATCAAAAGTGCTAATTTTAAAGGCTAATATGCAAGTTATTGTCATAAAAAGTGTTTGGGGACCTGGGTCCTGCCCCAGGGGACATGGATCAATGCAAAAAAAAGTTTTAAAAACAGCCGTTTTTTCAGGAGCAGTGATTTTAATAATGCTTAATGTCAAACAATAAAAGTGTAATATCCCTTTAAATTTCGTACCTGGGGGGTGTCTATAGTATGCCTGTAAAGGGGCGCATGTTTCCTGTGTTTAGAACAGTCTGACAGCAAAATGACATTTTGAAGGAAAAAACTCATTTAAAACTACCCGCGGCTATTGCATTGCCGACAATACACATAGAAGTTCATTGATAAAAACGGCATGGGAATTCCCCAAAGGGGAACCCCGAACCAAAATTAAAAAAAAAAAATGACGTGGGAGTCCCCCTAAATTCCATACCAGGCCCTTCAGGTCTGGTATGGATATTAAGGGGAACCCCGGCCAAAATGTAAAAAAAAAAATGACGTGGGGTTCCCCCTAAATTCCATACCAGACCCTTCAGGTCTGGTATGGATTTTAAGGGGAACCCCGCGCCAAAAAAAAAAAAAAAAAACGGCGTGGGGTCCCCCCAAAAATCCATACCAGACCCTTATCCGAGCACGCAACCTGGCAGGCCGCAGGAAAAGAGGGGGGGACGAGAGTGCGGCCCCCCCCTGAACCGTACCAGGCCACATGCCCTCAACATTGGGAGGGTGCTTTGGGGTAGCCCCCCAAAACACCTTGTCCCCATGTTGATGAAGACAAGGGCCTCATCCCCACAACCCTGGCCGGTGGTTGTGGGGGTCTGCGGGCGGGGGGCTTATCGGAATCTGGAAGCCCCCTTTAACAAGGGGACCCCCAGATCCCGGCCCCCCCCTGTGTGAAATGGTAAGGGGGTACAAAAGTACCCCTACCATTTCACTAAAAAACTGTCAAAAATGTTAAAAATGACAAGAGACAGTTTTTGACAATTCCTTTATTTAAATACTTCTTCTTTCTTCTATCTTCCTTCATCTTCCGGTTCTTCTGGTTCTTCTGGCTCTTCTGGTTCTTCCTCCGGCGTTCTCGTCCAGCATCTCCTCCGCGGCGTCTTCTATCTTCTTCTCCTCGGGCCGCTCCGCACCCATGGCATGGGGGGAGGCTCCCGCTCTTCTCTTCTTCTTCATCTTCTTCTCTTCTTCTCTTCTTCTTTTCTTCTCTTCTTCATTTTCTTCTCCGGGCCGCTCCGCACCCATGCTGGCATGGAGGGAGGCTCCCGCTGTGTGACGGCGCTCCTCGTCTGACAGTTCTTAAATAACGGGGGGTGGGGCCACCCGGTGACCCCGCCCCCCTCTGACGCACGGGACATGACGGGACTTCCCTGTGGCATTCCCCGTGACGTCACAGGGAAGTCCCGTCAAGTCACCGTGCGTCAGAGGGGGGCGGGGTCACCGGGTGGCCCCGCCCCCCGTTATTTAAGAACTGTCAGACGAGGAGCGCCGTCACACAGCGGGAGCCTCCCTCCATGCCAGCATGGGTGCGGAGCGGCCCGGAGAAGAAAATGAAGAAGAGAAGAAAAGAAGAAGAGAAGAAGAGAAGAAGATGAAGAAGAAGAGAAGAGCGGGAGCCTCCCCCCATGCCATGGGTGCGGAGCGGCCCGAGGAGAAGAAGATAGAAGACGCCGCGGAGGAGATGCTGGACGAGAACGCCGGAGGAAGAACCAGAAGAGCCAGAAGAACCAGAAGAACCGGAAGATGAAGGAAGATAGAAGAAAGAAGAAGTATTTAAATAAAGGAATTGTCAAAAACTGTCTCTTGTCATTTTTAACATTTTTGACAGTTTTTTAGTGAAATGGTAGGGGTACTTTTGTACCCCCTTACCATTTCACACAGGGGGGGGCGGGATCTGGGGGTCCCCTTGTTAAAGGGGGCTTCCAGATTCCGATAAGCCCCCCGCCAGCAGACCCCCACAACCATCGGCCAGGGTTGTGGGGATGAGGCCCTTGTCCTCATCAACATGGGGACAAGGTGTTTTGGGGGGCTACCCCAAAGCACCCCCCCAATGTTGAGGGCATGTGGCCTGGTACGGTTCAGGAGGGGGGCAGCACTCTCGTCCCCCCCTGTTTTCCTGCGGCCTGCCAGGTTGCGTGCTCGGATAAGGGTCTGGTATGGATTTTTGGGGGGACCCCACGCCGTTTTTTTTTTTTTTTTTGGCGCGGGGTTCCCCTTAAAATCCATGTCAGACCTGAAGGGTCTGGTATGGAATTTAGGGGGAACCCCACGTCATTTTTTTTTTTTAATTTTGGCCGGGGTTCCCCTTAATATCCATATCAGACCTGAAGGGCCTGGTATGGAATTTAGGGGGACTCCCACGTCATTTTTTTTTTCAATTTTGGTTCGGGGTTCCCCTTTGGGGAATTCCCATGCCGTTTTTATCAATGAACTTCTATGTGTATTGTCGGCAATGCAATAGCCGCGGTAGTTTTAAATGAGTTTTTTCCTTCAAAATGTCATTTTGCTGTCAGACTGTTCTAAACACAGGAAACATGCGCCCCTTTACAGGCATACTATAGACACCCCCCAGGTACGAAATTTAAAGGGATATTACACTTTTATTGTTTGACTTTAAGCATTATTAAAATCACTGCTCCTGAAAAAACGGCCGTTTTTAAAACTTTTTTTTGCATTGATCCATGTCCCCTGGGGCAGGACCAGGGTCCCCAAACACTTTTTATGACAATAACTTGCATATTAGCCTTTAAAATTAGCACTTTTGATTTCTCCCATAGACTTTTAAAGGGTGTTCCGCGGCATTTGAATTTGCCGCGAACACCCCAAATTGTTCGCTGTTCAGCGAACTTGCGAACAGCCAATGTTCGAGTCGAACATGAGTTCGACTCGAACTCGAAGCTCATCCCTAGTAGAGACAATAGGAAGCCATACTGCTTCTTGAAATGAACCAAGAAGGCTACTTATGGCAGAAAAGGGGGGGGGGGTCAGTCACAGAGGTCTTAAGCTGGCCATGCTCCAGTATAGAATTTTGGTTTAAATCCTTTTTTCTTTTTTAAATGTTTGTTACATTTTCTAAACGGTAGTCCTTTCCTCCCCAGCTTTTCTTTTCCCTGACCTGCCCCTTTCATTCTTTAATTTTCAGTTCTATTAATCATAGAGGCTCAGCACCACATGTGGGCATTACCGAGGGCAATCTGAATTTACATGCGGCCTAAATGCAATGGAGGAACACTCCTCCAGACTGACATTCACCCATAAAGGCTTTCTGATATTTACATAACTGCTCCCAAGAGCCAACACACTTCTTTCATCAGGACTGAAGGCTCTTGGGAAGAGTACTGAGGCAGGCTACTGTGATGTTTCCAGTAAGTTAGGTACCACATCCTGCTAGCCCCTCCCTTTAGTCATGATCTGTTTTCATTGCATAGAGAAGCACAGAGACTCAGGTCTAATGTTGGGTTCACATATATGTGAATTGGATGTGGGTTTCCCCAGCATTCCAATTTGCATGACAGGCGAGTGTGACCGGTTCTCAATGGAAAAAGAGATTGATTGCAGTGCGCCGGGGTAGCAATCAAAACACCGTTGATAAAATGTGCCACATCCTAGTAGTAATAAATTGAAAAATAGAAAGAAATGGACTTTGAAGGCACGTATAAAATATTATAACAATTTTTAATAATTCACATATACAGTAGACTACATATACAATGCAAATTGACTAGAACACATAAAGTAGAAAATACAACAAAAAAGGAACCATTGAACAAACCCAAGAGATTAGGTGCCACTTGTATGCTTCCTGTGGGGCTTGTATTACTGAACACCAATAAGACCTCCACTAGGGTAGGGCGTCCACTAATAGGTTGTTCATGGTCCTTATAGATTAAAATTTGCTCAACATGTTTCGCGATTTAGAATTATTGCTTCTTCAGGAGCTCTGTATCATAACTTAAAGAGATAAGTTTACAATTAGAAAACAAATATTCAAAACTTGAACAGTGTATCAATGCTTGATCATATACGCATATAGTGTGAACTCACCAAACTTGGTGTTTAGATACAAACAAACCAACAAACTACGAACCAACATTGAACCTCTCTAGCTGGATGGGAGAGGGTGACCATAAAGTAACTCCACTGCCTGCATTTTAAATTATGTATCATGTGTACAATTCCATCTTAAACTGATATATTGTGCATATGGTATGCTATGGACCAATTAAATAGAGTGTCCGCTTTCTGTATGCAGCAGGGTGTTGCCCGCGGTACTTTTCGGTATAATTTGATGGCTAGATTATTTGAGACATCTCTGTATATCGTTAAATCCTAAAAGGATATATTGTCCTTGTTCCACTCAAATGTGAATTTGAGGTTGTAGCTATTTATATTGAGTTGCTCAATGAATTTTTCCAATGATGTGACCGTCCCTGTCCATATCATAAGTATATCGTCGATATACCTGAACCAGCATGATGCTTGGTCCAGGTATTGACTCATACTTTCATCAGTAAAAATCTCGCGCTCCCATCCCCCGAGGTACAGATTGGCGTATGCCGGCGCACAGCACATGCCCATAGCAAAGCCCTGTACCTGGAGGTAGTGGGAGCCAAGAAATGAGAAAAAATTATGTTTCAAAATATACGACAGAAGTTTCAGAACAAAGGAATGGAGCTGCCATTGCCGATGATCTTGTATGTGTGCTGGAATAGAGCCTCAACATCTATTGTGACTAAAAAAGCGTCCGGAGGGATTGTTAGTCCATCCAGGCGCTTCAAAAGGTCAGAAGTGTCTTGTACATAGAACGGAAGTCCAATGACATGTGGCATAAGAAAAAAATCAACAAACCTGTTCACATTCTCTGTGATGGAGCCTATTCCTGACACTATGGGTCTGCCCGGAGGTATGTTTCTATTTTTGTGTATTTTGTGAAATTTTGTGCATTTTGGGAACAGTGTAAAAAATTGCTTCCCTTGGAAAAGGTATATTCATAAATTCATATGTTTGCTGATCAATCAGGGCATCTGTGAAGGCTGTATAAATGATCTGCATTTTGAGACCCTGTTCGGTATAGGGGGTCATTGTCCGTTCTTTGTGGTCACCCTCTCCCATCCATCTGGAGAGGTTTGATGTTGGTCAATGTGATCTAAACACCAAGTTTGGTGAGTTCACACTATATGCGTATATGATCAAGCATTGATACACTGTTCATGTTTTGAATATTTGTTTTCTAATTGTAAACTTATCTCTTTAATCAATGATACAGAGCTCCTGAAGAAGCGATAATTCTAAATCGCGAAACATGTTGAGCAAATTTTAAACCATAAGGACCATTAACAACCTATTAGTGGACTCCCTACCCTAGTGGAGGTCTTATTGGTGTTCAGTAATACAAGCCCCACAGGAAGCATACAAGTGGCACCTAATCTCTTGGGTTTGATCAATGGTTCCTTTTTGTTGTATTTTCTACTTCATGTGTTCTAGTCAATGTGCATTGTATATCTAGTCTATATGTGAATTATTAAAAATTGTTATAATATCTTATACGTGCCTTCAAAGCCCATTTCCTTCTATTTTTCGATTTATCGGTTCTCAATGGAGCCAGTTCGCACAGGTCCAGGGCAGCCGTGGTCCAAATTGCAGAAGGGTCCTGTGCGTGTTTCAAGTGCAAATTTAGGACCTGAATCACATTTGAACTGGTGAACAGACACACACTGGACCCCAGGCACGAACCCTCGGCCGCCTATATGTGAACCCGGCCTAAGATAAAGTATGCTATAAAAATTGGAAAGGTTTTATTTAAACGTTTACCTTTTCCTTTATACTGTGTTTTCAAAAGAACAAATGCGATAATTTAGGAATTGGATGAAAAGATTAATGTACCATCACAATTTTAGTAGTTAAATTGTGCACCTTTTAGGCTCCGTGCACACTTGCTTAAAAAATGCTCCTAGCAGCAGCTTTTGAGTATTTTTTTCTGCTTCTATAAGCAAATAGTGTTATCCTATGTGTCCATGCACACTATTTTAGTCTAGAAGTGTTTTTGAAGCTTTCAGTTTTGATAGGAAAAAAAATATATATTTCTTTGTATTTGTGGCAGTGATTTGCCAACAGAAACAAAGCTGAAAGCTCATAACAGCTGCTAAAAGCTGCCACAAAAAGGTATTATGAACATTTTTACATCCAGCATTTTTCTGAAATTTATTTTTAATTATAGTGTGCATGGAGCCTTATGGAAATTCTTTATTTTATCAGATAGAAAAAGAGGTACTATATAATGTATAAAGTACATATCATTGTTTGTACGATGAGTCAACACAGAAAAAAGAAGGCATGAAAAACAGGAATAAATCTTAAAACAGAATCACTAAACATAGTTCTAGTATTCCTGTGACTATACTTGTCTGTGGTGATAAAATTGTGACAGAGTTAGTGTGGATAATGTTATTAACCATTTCTCCTTTTTGTATGAATTTATGGTGTGTGGAAAGACTGGAAGAAAGGTAAATTAAATGATATGGGACCTACTGAGTATTTTAGGAACAAATGAGTCACAGAGTTAATAAAAAAACAAATGACCTGTCTGTTCACTAAAAATCATATATGACCTAGGCCAGTTTATGCAGAAGTTACATGATTTACAATGTTCAGTAATGTACAGACACAACTGTTATTACATAAATATGATTTGTGTTTCAGACTGTTATGTGAACTGCACATGGTCAGAATGGTTTGATGTCAGTTACCCGAAATATGAGCCAAATGGAGGGGATTATGAGACTTATGAGAAGATCAGAAATGCTGGTTTGGACATATGTGAGAAGCCAGAGGCTATTTCCTGCAGACAAGACAGATTCCCAAATATACCACTGGAAGAGCTGGGGCAGAAAGTGACCTGTGATGTCTCCACAGGCCTTGTGTGTAACAATAAAGACCAGGCTGGATCCATGCCACCAGTGTGCTACAATTATCAGATCAGAGTCTACTGCTGTGTACCTGAGTTACCTGAGTGGTGTAAATCAACCCCCAAGCCACCCACTACAACTCAAACAACAACAACTACACCACCTACAACTATTACAACTACTACAACAACTACACCACCTACTACAACAACTACACCACCTACAACTACATCACCACCTACAACTACTACAACAACTACATCACCTACAACTTCTACAACAAAGCCTACAACTACAATTACTACAACTGAAAGTACATCCACATCTACTCTATCGAGCACCACAGTGACCCCAACAACTGTTCCTACTTCTCCAACAACAGGTAAGTTCAGAATTGCAGCCTTTTAAGGATTTCTGAAAAAAGTGAAACGCAGCTTAGACAGCAGAAAAGTTTTTATTAGTGGTTTCTGTACAAAGTATTTTTGTGCATATTTATTGCAAATAGGAATTTTGAGGAAACATTTAATAAAATACTATACTAAAATACATATTGCTTCTTGAAATTAACCAAGAAGGCTGCTTATGGTAGAAAAGGGGGGGGGGACATCAATCACAGAGGTCTTAAGCTGTCCATGCACCAGTAGAATTTTGGTATAAATCCTTTTTTTTTTTTTTTTTTTAAATGTTCAATTTTTAAAAAGTTAGTCCTTTCCTCCCCAGCTGTACTTTCCCTGAACTGCCCCTTTCATTCTTTAATTTTCAGTTCAATTATTCATAGAGGCTTGTTTTGGATTCAGAACAAAAGTTCCGATATTATTATATCTACCCCCGATCAGATTGTTTAATACAAAAGCATGCATGCTTCAAGTAAGCTCAAACTGAGATAGCTTGGTTCAGAGTCAAATTACTTTCTGTTTAATATTTCCGCTTCTCAAGACTTTTGTGTTCAATCCAATTGAAGATTGAGATACGTCAACAAGACTGGCGCATACAAACCACAAATATAAAAATACAAATATGTGACAAAATTTTGGATTTCAGCTGATGCACATTTGCAGAAATGAATAATTGTTCTTGCAGCATTCTCTTGCTCCATTGTGTTATGCTGTTAGATTCTGAATGTATTCTGGGAAGCAGGCGCAAACTTTTTGATTAACTCTTTGCAGTCAGTCCAGTTCCTAAGCGAGCTTTGAGCTTTGCAGAACATCTGTAAATGTCTTAAGGCTTAATAAGCATAGAAGCTGGAGGAGTGTGGCCAGGTGCTATCTTTCCCTATAGCCCTACAGTGTCGCATCTCAGGGGAGGGTGACTGTAACGGAGTGTAACACATAATCATCATCAAGTCTTACATAATCCTCATCATCATCTGGTATTTCCTGGTTCACAAACATGGGAGTAGATTGGGCAACAGATTTTTCTACACACTTCTTAAAGCAGGGAAGAACATGGCAGACCATGACAGCTAGGGTCACTAGAATTATCGGAATGGCTATTCCAATCTGTGTTAAAATTCCCTGCTATCCCCCCTTGAACCAGGTGAAGTACTGGTCCCAGGGGTTGGAGAGCCCTGAATTCTTCTTTAATTCTTTGGTCAAATCCTCAAGCTTCTGGATGGCTAAAGTCACTTTACCATTTGGGCCTGTGTTATCTGGGATATAAGTACAGCATGTACTCATTTCAGGTAACATCTTACACACACATCCCTTTTCAGCTAGGACCATATCTAAGGTCATACGGTTTTGGAAGGTCATATGTGAAGCGGGTTCTAGTTGTTCGGCTAAACCTCGACTGCACCTCTGGTGTAATTAACAAACCTTTGTTGGTTGTAGTAGATGTAATTTATCCAGTCTACATTCTTGTTTACAGTGATAATGGGAATCAGTGCCTCAAAACCTGCTGCTACTTTGTCTCTTGCTTTAAACTCATCTGGGACCCCCCTTGGGACCCCTATGGCATCTATGTATACATGAGGGTCAAAACTTCCTGCTGGGGCACTCCTGCGTCTTCTGTTTGGTTTGGGTACTTCGCTTGCTTCTGGCTCTGGGTCTTGTGAGAGAATATGCAGGGGCATTATGGCTTTATCCATTGCACATTCTCCTGTCCACTGTCCTGTCATTCTACTTCTAATTTTCATGCCTCCACAGATCCAGTACACGTTCCCTAAGGACTGAACTTGATTTTGCGCTAGATCTGCAGACACCTCACTATAAGACTCACAGTAACCTTCGGTGAAATTTCCAAGGGGCTTTCCCGCTCCATGGTACTTTCCATAACATGTGTAATTGCCAGGATATATGGTGATACCTTCTGCTGGCTTGGGAGCCTTAGTGACTATGGGGTACTTTTTTTTCCAATGCTCACACAGGGAGTAGTTAGTGGTTGTTTTGGTAAATAGGCTAAGGACACAGGTCTCATGTTCTGGGAGTACATTAAGGGGCACTGTTCCACTTCCCCACCATAGGCCCAGAACATAGGTCCCACTGTCTTCTGGGCTAGGATTCTGAATGGTCAGCCTGAACTCTTTGGTGTAAGGCTGATCTGTGTGTTTGTTGATTGTCATTCTATCTAAGAGCGACTTCCTATTTTTGTCTATTCTATTTTGGGTGTTTTCAGGTTTGTATCCCCAGTTTGTACCCCCAGTGTTCCAACCCACTGCTCCCCAGGAATCACAGTTGTTACCCCAATAGGTGTCAGTGACGCATACATACACAGTCATGGGTCTTACTGCTTCATCCCAGGACCGGATCTTGTACATAGTACCTGGAATTATCTGTTCATAGGAGGATATAAAAGTGGCAACATGTGTATTGGATGAGTTATACCAGAACTGAGTTATAACATCTTTTTGTTTGATGGCTACCTCTTGCGCCTGGGAAATGATTATTATGAAAAGGATATACAGAATCTTTTGGTCCCCCCGGCCTTTTCCTCAGGTACAGGGACTTTCTTGCATTGGGAGGTGTGTGTCCACGTGTTCTTCCCGGGCACTTTGACTGATGTGGAAGTTGCTAGGAGAACCTAGAAAGGACCATCATATCTGGGTTCAAGAGTATGTTTCTCACAAACTTCTTTATCAGGACCCAATCACTAGGAACCAGCTTGTGTGTGGCTGTATCTAGCTCAGGATCTGGAATGGAAGAAAACACTTCCGAATGGATACGGGTTAATTCTCGAGATAAAGCAGTCACATAATCAGTCAATACATCAGATTGAAGCTGCAACTGTTGTGGGAAATAACAACCTAGTCTGAGTGCTGAACCAAACAATATCCCAAAGGATGACAGACCATGGTTTCCCCTTGGAGTGTACCTAACACTGAATAAGGCAATGGGTAAGCTGTCTGAGGCCAACTCATTCCCGTTTCCTGAGACATTCTTAGCATTCTAGATTTTATTGTGCCATTTAATCTTTCCACCTTCCCACTGCTCTGAGGATGGGTCATCTGGTGTGAAAAGCTAGTGTGACCTCTAAAGCTGCCCATATCTCTTTGGTTACTGAGGCCGTGAAAGCCGGATCCTGATCGCTCTCTATGACCTCTGGGACTCCATATGTGCACACTATTTCTGTTTAAAGTCTTTTAGCTGTGGTTTTTGCTGTCATGTTGGTGACGTGACGTGGCAGACACGGTCTCTTGTTTAATTCCATGATTCCTTCAACTTCTGTGGCTACTTTTTTGATCCACACTTCTTTTTCTTCTTTGTCAGCTGCCTCCTGTTGCTCCTGTAGAATCATAGTGGTTTGTACAGTCTCTTCAGGGGTGTCTATTGGGTCATCCAGGATGGGTGCATTCACTCTGCTGACCACTTCCCGCGTTCAATCTGCAGCTTGTTTCGCATCGGTATCTGCCAGGTGATCCAGGTGATTGCCTCGTGCTTCTTGGGAAACCAGCTTGCTGTGTGTCTTTACCTTAAGTATAGCCACTTGTGCTGGGAGGAGTAGGGCATCCATTAAGTCCTTGATAGCTGCACTGAGTTTTACAGGTGTTCCTGCTGCTGTCAGGAACCCTCTGGTTTTCCGGATGGTCCCAAAATTTCCTTCTGCCAATTTGCATGCCATAGTTAATGCCTGGAGTTCTGCATCCTGGGCAGACATGGAGGAGGGTAATGCCTGCATACCTGGAACCATCCACAAAAATTGTCAAGTCATGATTATCTAGGGCTGTTTCACTGACTGTCGGTAAGTGTGTTGTTTCCATCTTCATCACTTTGAAGCAGTCATGAGCGGTGAGATGAGGATCATTCTCCAAAAAGGTTCCCCCCTCGAGAAGAAGAAGCAGAGTGAATGGGTTAAGGGTAGCACATCGGAGGATGGTGATGTTATCGGGGAGAAGCAAGGCACACTGGAGTCTGAGGTGTCTTGCTGAGGACAGGTGTTTGGGCTGTGCTTAGTTCAGTATGGCAGTTATGTCATGAGGGGCATTGGGCTGCAAAGACGGCTTTGAGGCAGGAGGTTCCCCCCCTTACCACTGACTCCAGTTGACAGGAGTAATACCCAATGGGTCTGAGTCTGTTACCATAGGCCTAAACCAAAACTTCTGTGGCATGTCCTTGCCTCTCTGAGACAAACAGTTTGAAAGTCTTTTAGTCCCAAAGCAGAGGCTGTTGAGACGATCTCCTTCAGAGTTTCAAAATTATCCACAGCTTCTGGAGAAAGCGAGAAAGGGTCAGATTTCAGGGCATCATAAAGGGGTTGCATCAAGAGGGAGGCTTCTGGGATCCAAGAACGGCAGTAGGAGATTAATCCTAGAAAGGCGTGAAGGGGCTTTTGACCTTGAGGGATGCCCTTGATTGCAGCAACTCTTTCTTCAGTGAGATGTCGGGTGCCTTGGGAGATGCAGGAAAATCACCTTCTCTCTAGACTTTTCACTTTAAGGCCTTGCATCCTTGCTCAGCCAGGTAGTGGAGGAGGCTTTCAGAGAAGATTGAGGCATCACCAAGGGTATCTGCACAAGCCATCTACATACTGAAGGAGTACAATGTCTGGGTGTAACTTCATCCAGGTGTCCAGAATGAGGGCCATTGCCCTGGCGAATTGGGAGGGGGAGTTCTGGGCACCTTGTGGCATAACAGTCCAGGTGTAGCTGGCAGGTGAAACAGGCTTGCCTGAATCCTTGTGGAGAAGGTCCATATGATCTGGAGTGGGGTGGGGTGGTGGACGAGGTGGGGTGTCATGTCCCTGGTACTGGGCGCTTTCATGTGGACCATGGTTGGGGCTTGGTTGACTGTGGGTGAATTTCTGGGGGCTTCAGTATTCCCTTCTGGAGTGGCCGGGTCTTCCGCAGTTGTAGCAGACACGTGGAGTTGGTACCGGTGGGCGCAGATAGGGTGTGTCAAAGGCCATAATGAGAGGAGCTACTCTCTACTGCTCTGTGAGGATTCTGGACCTAATAACTACTAATAACAATGTCTCAAGCTCCAAGGTTGTGGGTTCTCTATACTCAGACGCTTTCGGATTGACTCTTTAAGACCTGAAATAAATGAGGCAGCTAACATGTGTCTATGCGCTCTGTTCAGCACGCTAAAACCCAAATCAGTAAACTTTTTGTACACATATTGGCTTCAGGCGTTTTAGAGTGGAGATGTGAACCATCTCCATACAGAATATTTTTTTTTTTTTCAGAATACAAAACGCTCAGATGTGAATGGGGCCTAAATCTAGCACATAGATTTAAGCAAGGAAAGCACTTCGTCTTTCGTTCTCCTGGCATAACGCCCAGAATACATAAACTTCCTCTTTATTTATAATACTGTTAAATATTGAAATTGAACATTTTAAACTCCCTAATTGTTGCTAATACAGCTTAAACACAATTAAAACCATTAGCATAAATATAGCACATTTGCGACATTTACAGATATTAGAAAAGAAACACCTTTTAGCTTCAATAACGCAAGGGTAAGCAATTACAACTAAATACAGACTCTGACTGAAATATTCAGAAATATTCAAGACATCCTATACATAAATTATTTATTTAATTAAAATGCTACATTGATTGGGGGCGTGGCCTGGACGGGAATGAGATAGGACGTGAGTGACCAGAGATCCTGTACCCGACATCCTGAAACCCCGAATCAGACATTTCTCCCGTACTCCCGCGAATCTGAAGCTGGATACAGCCTAGAACATGTCTCCGCCGAAGAGGAACACTGCCGCTTCCTCTTCCCTGGACAGGTACCGTAGAACGGAACGCGACCATGAGGGGCAAGATGGCGCCTCCTCACCAGAGCACGCAGCTCCCCAAGCTGACCAGGGGACGGCTGATACAGCCAAGGTGCTCGAGGCGATATCCCTCTGCCAATCCACCCTCACAACGAAATTGGAAGAGGTTAAAATGGACATATCTCTTATCAGGCATGACATGACCAAGCTCAGGGAAAGAGTTACAGAGTCAGAAACCAGAATCAGCCGGGCGGAAGACACACTCTATCCCCTGCAACACTCCCAAGAAGATCTAAAGCGCCAAATTCAGCTGCTGGCACAGAAGCATGACGATCTGGAAAATCGCGCCCGTAGATCCAACCTACGCTTTATTGGCCTCCCGGAGGGCTCAGAGGGACCAGATCCAGCCACTTTCCTTGAAAAACTCCTAATTTCCACGTATGGCAGAGAGGCCTTCTCTGGGACTTTCGTAGTTGAGCGGGCTCACCGTATGCCGTCGCGCCGCCCACCTGAAGGAGCCCCGCCGCGCACGTTTATAGCGAAGCTATTAAATTTCAAAGATCGAGATGCTGTACTACGCCTCGCCAGGCTGAAGGGTAACATCCCATTCCAGTCGGGTCATGTATCGGCCTTCCCGGATTTCTCCGCCGAAGTACAGAAACAGAGGGCCCGGTTCCTGGATGTAAAAAGGCGCCTTAGGGCTCATAATTTGAAGTACGCTATGCTTTACCCCGCCCGACTCCGCGTGGCTGGAGACGATCGTGCCTACTTCTTTGAGGACCCGACACAGGCATCGGAGTGGTTGGACCATCGCGATGCTGAACGGAACCGTCCGGCCCAAGACTGATATCCAAGCAACGGTATGTAAAGGTATGACTCTGGGAAAGACTCCAACCTATCGTACCCATATGCAATTTACCCTTGCCCAAATCTCTCCAAGTTGTGCAGGCCTGGCAAAGTCAGACGCAGTTACCTCACGCTTGAAATCTTTATCTGAGTCCCAGGGTATGTTGGCGCTCAGGGAACTGCTTACTACATAATCTAGCGCCCGAAATCATACCCAAGTTGTAGATATGCATAAGCCATGGCCAGCTGAAACCATCACACAGATCACGGGAATTAACCTAGAGATCTGCCGGGCCCTGAACTTTGGAACTTTTCCACCTCAAGGATATGTACACATAGAGATGAACTACCACCATGCGGCCCTCTCTCCTACTTCATAGGAACTTATGCCAACCCATTACCCATGAAAAGGCAAGGAGAAGACCAGAAGATACAACACGTTATACAGGGGGTAGCTCTTAACCCATGCATTATATTACAGATTGATTACAATGTTTATATGCCACAAACGGAGGGGAGAACGTCTCTCATTCCCGGTAACAACCCAGTGTTTATTTGCCCCTACTAATAGGTTTAACCCTACGCCGTGAGTGTAGCCGAATAGGCCTTCACTGTGGATGTTAGGGGTGTTGTGCACTACCTTGGCTCATATAGTTTGCACTATGTTCAAAGGTAGTGACACTAGTTATGGGTTGGATGTCCCAGCTAAGTTGGGGTGGCTGAGGACTGGGTGGGGGGTTGGGGATATGTTTTTGTTATTATTATTATTTTTAAAGAACATGGAATTTATTCTTATGCAACTCAAGGAGCGTGAACATAGATTGCACCTAACACTGATACGATGTCATAATTTCAGATTTGTTGTATTGAATGTATATGCACCTGCTCTGGGAAATGGTCTCGCGCCGTTCCCACCACGCTATATGTCTGTTGGAGGATGACTGACATCAAGTTTCTGACTTGGAATGTCAGAGGAATCCGTGACAAGGTTAAGCGCACCGCAATTTTCGGATGCCTTAAGTCATATCGAGCAGACATAACGGTACTGGTCGAAACGCACATCACAGGCCAACTTCAGTTGGCAATGAAGCGCCCGTGGATAGGCTGGGCGTATCACACCACCCACTCTTCTTACTCTAGAGGAGTATCCATACTCATTGCCAAATCAGTTTCGTTTGGAATTCTGTCGGTGCGGACGGACCCCCAGGGCAGGTTCATTTTTCTGCAGTGTACAATATGTGGTTCGCAATACCTACTCATGGCCTTCTATATTCCTCCACCATACAATTCTAGCCTTCTTACTGAGGGCTTAACATACATGGCACAGTACCCAGCAACACCTGCTATCTGGTTGGGTGACTTTAACGAAGTTGTGAACCCCTCTCTAGACAGACTACGTACGCAACAAGGTAGTTTAGCCCCGGACATCACTAGATTTGGGCGTCTGCTGCGTGACTTTTCTTTAACCGATGCGTGGCGATACAGACATCCTCACACTCGAGCCTACTCATGCTTTTCGGCAACACATTCCTCTATGTCCCGAATAGACCTAATACTGATCTCAGACACACTTATACCATCCCTTACAGAATCTGGGTACCACACTAGATCCATGTCGGATCATGCCCCCTGCTGGGCCACCCTGCGTATTGCTCCCCCCGCGGGGCCCCACACCTGGCGGCTACACTCCTTTTGGCTCTCATTACTTGAGGACCGGGAGGACATTAGCTCAGAATGGCAATTCTATTTCAACACGAACCGCGACACCGCCCCTATGGATATGATATGGGAATCATTTAAATTACACGTCCGTACAATTATCTCCCATCGTATAAATAGGCTAAAAACCACATCCAAACTCAAATTGACACAGGCTACCGAACAACTAGACATCGACACCAGAGAATTTAGCCTAGACCCCACACCCGCCAATGCATCCCTTCTTAAATTACAAACGAGAGTGCTGGACCAACTCCTCTTTGAAAAAGCCAACCAGAAACTTCTCTTTTCTAAACAACGGGTGTTTGAACAGGGGGAACGAGCGGGCAAGCTCCTGGCATACCTAGCAAGACAAGACACGAACCCCCCGGTGGTGGTCTCTTTAAAGGACCCCCAGGGCACAATAACATCTGACCCAGACACGGTAGCAAACATATTTCGTAGATACTACGCTGATTTATATTCTTCCAAGGTGGGGGCTACAGCGCAAGAGACCCAGGCTTTTCTCCAGAACATACCCCTTCCTAAATTGTCAGAGTCCCAGATGCAAGAAATGGAGGCCCCAATCTCGACGGACGAGATAGCGGCCGCGATAGCTTCGTTAGCTCCAGCTAAAGCCCCTGGGCGAGATGGTATTCCCCTAGATTTCTACGCTACCTATTCCGAAATCCTAGTGCCTGAATTATTAAAATTATACAAGCATATCTTTGAGACTGGGTCTCTTCCACAATCCCTTAGGCAAGCAGTAATAGTAGTGATTCCCAAACCCGGCAAAGACCCCCAGTACCCGGAGTCCTACCGTCCAGTCTCGCTCCTTCAGGCAGATATCAAGATTCTAGCCAAAATATTAGCTATTCGCCTTAACCGTATTATCCTATCCATAATCCATCCCGATCAAACGGGATTCATGCCTGGGAAAAATACAGCCATGAATCTGCGTAGGCTCTACATTAATTTACAAGCAACACATGACACAGTCGGGGACAGGGCGGTGGTGGCGTTAGACGCCGCCAAGGCTTTTGACTCCGTGGAGTGGGAGTACTTATGGGAGTGCCTTAGGGGGTTCGGTTTCGGCCCCAACTTTGTCAAGTGGGTTCAGCTATTGTACTTTTCACCAGAGGCCACTGTACTTGTGAATGGG
This sequence comes from Aquarana catesbeiana, assembly GCF_042186555.1. Lineage (NCBI taxonomy): Eukaryota > Metazoa > Chordata > Amphibia > Anura > Ranidae > Aquarana > Aquarana catesbeiana. Next base: position 101,836,733 of record NC_133334.1, on the reverse strand, counting down.
AGGACCTCGACACCTTTTCCACTACAACGTGGAACCAGACAGGGGTGTCCACTCTCCCCACTCCTCTACGCCTTGGCAGTTGAGCCTCTGGCTATATCCCTCAGGGTACACCCAGACATTCGGGGTCTTGGGGTGGGGAACCTGGTGGAGACGGTGAGTCTATATGCAGATGATATGCTGCTGTACTTGCAAGACACAGGCCCGTCTCTCCAGGCTGCCCTACAGACCATCGAAGACTTTGGTAGTCACTCAGGCTTGAGTATAAACTGGACCAAATCACAAATCATGCCACTGGACCCAACTGCACCTACACATCTCTCCGCATCCCTCCCTCTACAAAGAGTAGCGTCTTTCAAATACTTAGGTATACAGATCACCAAAGAGCCCCTAGAATTTCTCCCCAATAATATTGAGCCATTACTCGCACATTTAAAACTGCGCACACAAGCATGGGCAAAACTCCCATTGGGAATTATGGGTAGGATTAACCTATTCAAAATGGTACTCCTTCCAAAATTCTTGTATATAATGTGGAACTCGCCAGTTCTTATCCCTCTTAAAACCTTTAAAGTAATAGATCATATACTTAATTCATTCATCTGGGGAACCAGCCGGCACAAGTTGGCGTGGCACACTTTGAAAAACCCGACCTCTTCAGGAGGCACGGCCCTCCCAGATCTACATGCATATTATATATCGGCTCAACTTTCACACTTATACCATATCCACAAAACTGATACCACTAGATATCAAACCTTGACTTGCAGGAAACCAAACTCATCTGCTCACTCCCCCCTCCAGGTGATTTTTAGAGGCAGAGGCAACAGGAGGGGCTGGGCTGTTCAGAACCCCCTGCTGCATCATCATAAGAGCATATGGGAAAATGCACTCAAACTTGTCGGGGCGGATTTTTTCCACTCACATACACCATTATGGCACAATCCACAACTACCAGAATTGAAGCAACTGTCGGGAGCGACTACATGGGCGGCAAAGGGTGTAATATATCTGTTTCAAGTGATCTCCCCTCTGGGTGTAAGAAGCTTTCAATCGCTACAAGAAGAGTTTGAATTATCCTCACTCATGAAATTTAAATATATCCAATTAAGGCACGCTCTAAACACCAAATTTGCGACAGAAATCCCCAATATACAAATGCTGCCTATGGTTGACGTAGTCATGGGAGAGGACCCCGAGAAATTAATCTCCATCCTATACACCATTATACGTGCACGCACGGTAGCGAGGGTTGTTGACACAGCCAAGCTCAGATGGGAGGTAGATATTGGCCCAATAGATGATTCGGACTGGGACGAGGTACTGGAAAATGTTAAACAAGTGTCTCCTAAATTATCTGACCGTCTTACCCAACTGTATATTGTCCATAGATCTTACCTTACTCCGGCCAGACTAATGAAATTTAGCCCAGACCAGAGTCCTGACTGCCCAAGGTGTGCAGACAATCCATGTTCTTTCTTCCACCTGCTCTGGTCCTGTCCACATATCCAGAGTTATTGGGCACAAATCATCAAATTCCTACACGACCAAATGGGCTCCCCAGTGCAGGTGGATCCAAGAGTGTGCCTTTTGGGACTGCTCCCAGACGTCACAATTGAGAAATACCAAGCCACATTCTTACAGGAAACTCTTTTCTGTGCCAGGAAAGTAATCGCCAATTACTGGATGCGACCCCACTTTCCCTCAATTCAAAATTGGTTTGCTGAGATCAATAAATCACTGCCCAACAAAAAATTGTTATACAAGCATAGAGGATGCCCAAGCAAATATAATAGAGTGTGGGATAAATGGCTTGAGGCTAGTGAGACCTGCATGGAAAAGTCTGACGTGGGCGTGTTATAGGGGTACAGTGCAAGTTTGCTAATCTATATTGGTCGTAATGCTATTATACTCCAATGTACACTATGATATCGTAACAGGATTAACAAAAGTAAATGATGCCTTTATGTTAGGTTATCGTATGGAATACATTATGTTAATGACAAATCTGAGATACATTGAGCACATATCTTTGTCATCTCTGCAATACATTTCTCGTCTGTAACTGTATGTTGTATAAGATATCTATGTATGCCATGAACACGAATAAACATGTTCTTTCCTAAAAAAAAAAAAAAAAAAAAATGCTACATTGATTGCTACTATGTTCCATCACTGGAAATATGTACTGTATATACTTGAGTATAAGTCAAATTTTTCAGCCCTTTTTTTTTGGTCTGAAAGTGTCCCCTTCGACTTATACTCGAGTCACCGCCGTCTGTCTGCATGATCAGCGTGTCATGCAGGCAGATGGCGGCCGGCGTGTGATGATAGTGTTCAGAGGCTATTCCAGCTTTCAAAAGCCGCGCCTCCTCTGTGATAGGCTGAACAGCTGTCAGTGTACAGCCTATCACGGACATTCTCTCATCCTCGTCCGTGGTATGAGAATGAGAGAATGTCCGTGATAGGCAGTCAGCGGTCAGCCTATCACAGACGAGGAGGAGGCACGGCTTTTGAACTGTGGAATGGCCGCCGGACACATGCACACAGGGACACAGGAACACAGGACACACATGTACAGGACACACATGTAGAGGACACATGCACATGTACAGGACACATGCACAGGGTACAGGTAGGCTGCACAGGACACAGGGAGGCATGCAGCTGCAGATGGGCATTGTTGACCCTCTGCATTTCTCACCCTCGTCTTATACTCTAGTCAATACGTTTTTCCCAGTTTTTTGTGGTAAATTAGGGGCCTCGACTTATACTCGGAACGACTTATACTCAAGTATATACGGTAGGTGGGTTTTGGTGTGGGCGGTTCAGGGGGTGGTGGCATAGGGCAAGTTGCCACAGGGGGAAGTGTCACTTAGAACAGAGGGGTGGTAGACGAAGGGCAGTGTCTACTTCCTGGGTAAGATGCCATTATAGGGCGGTGGCTGACTACTTAGCTTCCTCTTTTCTATTTTTCTAGTTTTCTATACACATATACAATACGACCATTTCGATTATTTTGATTAATTGCATGTTCTGTCCACCCCCTTCTTCATAAATAGCGTTTGCAACTTTAAACCAAGCATCTGCTGCTCGTAGCAACCCATAATCTGACAACAGACCTTATTTACGTTTCAAAAACAGTACGCCATTCATCTATTTGTAGCCTTCCGCCCAAATGCATATCAACCCCATACACTTTTGCCAACTTCTTTCCCTTTTTAAAAGCACCTTCTCATTCCCACTCTAATGCCCCATATACACGGTCGGATTTTCCGATGGAAAATGTCCGATCGGAGCGTGTTGTCGGAAATTCCGACCGTGTGTGGGCTCCATCGGACATTTTCCCTCGGATTTTCCGACACACAAAGTTGGAGAGCAGGAGATAAAATTTTCCGACAACAAAATCTGATTGCGTCAATTCCGACCGTGTGTGGCCTGTTCCGACGCACAAAGTGCCACGCATGCTCAGAAGAAATTCCAAGACGGAACAGCTCGTTCTGGTAAACTTAGCGTTCGCAATGGATACAGCACTTTCGTCACGCTGCAATGTTAAAAATGGTTTAATACAGCGCACTCTCTTCTTCTTTATAATGTGACAAGAATTAAGTAGTTTTGCTGCTCATATTCACACACACTTCTCACAAAGTTTTATTTTTATTTTTTTATTGGTATTCCCTGAATATATTGTTATTAGTTTTAATTTTTTTTTTTATTTAATTTTTTGGGGGATTTTAAGCCTTTTTTTTTATTTAATGTTTGGATTTTTTCAAAGGCTGATCTTTGTTCAATGTTATTTTTATTTTTAATACAGAATATTTTTGTTTGTGTTTTGTGTGTCAAGTTACCCCAACACCTTTGATATCTTTTATTATTTAATCTCAAGGAGATTGTTTGGTGTTGGTGTCCCTTGTTAATTTCACGTTGTATATTTGAAATGTACCTGAATCCTCACAAAAAAACTGTCCTTTTTGAAGTAAAACACATAGGAGAGTATAATTCAAAACAAAAATCCTTTATTAAGGGATCAGAACCAAACAAAGAGGGAGGCAACACTGGATCAACAGGAGAAATTAGCGAAGCCTGGGACCCCCACGGCAGACATCAATTCTTGAACATCAAAATTGGTGGCCTGAGGAGTCCATATGTAAGGGAGGGCAGTCTGGTCCAGAATTCGCAGAGATCCGGATAGCAGCACATGACGTCTGTGTCCCCAGGCTGTGGTACCACAAGAGGCTGCATTTTTTGGCTGACCAGACTGGATCCAGAGTCCTCACTTTCTGGTCTTCCTTTCACGCTTCATTCCGGGCTGTAGCTGTGCAGTTGGAGATGTGGCAGGAGGAGGAGTAGGACCTGGAGGAGGACTGTGAGGACCTGGAGGAGAGGGAGGACGAGGAGGAGGACCTGCAGGAGGAGGAGGAGGACCATCGCAAAGGTGTGTCTGAGCTGTCATTTGGCCCCTCATACCTTTGTTAAGAGCCTCCAATATGAGCGCCTCACACAAGACTTGTTGGCCCTCCTCCATCCTCTGCTTTTAATAGGCAATGACGGCAGCAATGTCCTCCTCCCACGGTCTGTGGTGCTCCCAGGACCTCTGTAGCCCTCCAAAAGAGTCCTCCGGTAGCCTCCTCTAGGGCACTCCTCCTACTGCCACTTTCTCTTTTCAGGGGGGGTAGAGGGACCTGCAGATCAGCCAGCCGGCTCGGCCCGGCCACCTCCTGGCTGAGACTTCCCTGTGTATGAAAAAGGGACATGGTTTTAGTTGTTGCTTCATCAATCACAATCCTAAATTAGTACTCCAAACTAACATTGATTGGACAAGCAGAAATATTTAGAGGAGTGCTATACCTGGCTCAATCTGGGCTCCTCCACATGTGGCCTGGAAGGCCCAGGTTGGGCGTCAGAAGCCTCAGCCGGGGGGGGGGGGGAAGCGTGGAAGGAAGACTGGAGAGGGATGGCCTGGGTTCAGTCTGGCCTGCCAGAAAATGCAGCCTGTCGTAGTACAACATCCTGGGGACATAGATGTCATCTGCTGCTCCGGATCTCTGTGAATCCTGGACCTTCTTGCGCTCCCTTAGATATGTGCTCCTCAGGCCACCAATTAATATCTTTAAATAGGTGATGTCTGCCGTGGAGATCACCTGCTTCACAATTTCACACAATTGCTCCAGTGCTGCCTTCCTCTTTGCTTGGTTCTTGAAATGGGGGTTGGTAATCTCCCACAGACAGGGCAGCTCCCTTAAGATATCTATGAATACTGACATGAAGCCATTGTCTTTCACTAAGATATCCATGTTCACTGCAAGACACAACACAAGACAAAGCCTAATGTAAGACAAAACTCTCCTAATCTTGTTACAATATAGGCTTCAATGTAGAAGCAGTATAGGCACAAGTTTGTCTCTTACCTTCGTTCTTACGATCGGCACGTCCAATGCTCCTTCCTCCGCTCACAGATCGTACGTAATATGCACACGTGTTACGCTTTATACACACTGCGCATGCGTGTAACTCCGCCCCTGACGTTCTTTCTAGTCTATTCCCCCCCCTTTTCGTTCGGCGCAGTGGGTGAAGAGCACATGGCGGAGTTAGAGCAGGTGTGTGCTAATTATAGCAACGAGGAGGAGGAGGAGGAAAGCCCGGATCCGGACACGTCACGATCCAGAAGGAGACGTTTTAAGGCCACAAATATGTCCTTTGGGGAGATGTTGGAGATGGTCGACATCATGAAGAAGTCTGACTATGACGGAAAGTATGGGCCTTACCCCAACCCCAACATCAGAAAGGCAAAGATCATGGCGAAAGTGGTCAAAAGCCTTCACAATAATTTCGGGGTACGACGATCAAAAGATCAGCTCAGGAAGCGGTGGTCGGACCTGAAGTTAAGAGAGCCAGAGCAGTACCGAAAGATCCGGAGAGTGCTGCAAAAAAGTAAGTAGTTGTGCTGTGTTCCTATTCTTTCTGTCTTTATTGCGTTCGTGCTGCTTCATATGCTTTTCTTAATTGTACAGTTTAAAAGGGCAACTTTAATGTTCATGGGCCCATTATTCGTTCGTATCAAGCATTTTTCTTTCGGCCTCTAAAACACCATTGTTTAGGCCATATGCATTTTCCCACATTTTTTTGGGCCTACTTGGAAGCCAAATATTTGTTTGTGTAGATGGGTTTGTTACTAGAATGAAATGCCAACTAGATTCTGTGTAAGGAGAGGACACTGAGCAGCTGTTTTCACATCTGGACACTGGAGCACTAGTGTGGGACACCAGAACACCATTTTTATTAGGGGGCCACACAGGTGCTCCAGTGTATACTATGCCAATAGTAGGCCAATAAAAAAAATACATCTTGGAACTCGGCTAAAATAGACAATTGTACCCCACTTCCAAGCAATGTTTCCTATTTCTAGTTCTGCCATCAAATATCTGTGTGCTAATTATACCATTTTGTTTTACATAGGGGAGAAAAGACTCGGAGGACACCCCTCATCCGAGGAGACCAGAGACCCCCCACCTCTGGAAGAAGGTGAAATACCACCAACCCAAGCTGAGCAGGAGGAAGAAGAAGATGTGGTGGAGATTGGCACCACAACAGGTGAGTGTCTGCGACCACAGGCTCAGGTTAACGAGATGGATGGTGGCAGATTTTTGAGACCTGTTTTTGTTTTGTTTCTCTCTTTTTAGGTGATCGTGATGTTGTGGATCCAGAACGTTTCACATCAGAAAGTGCCCAGATCCTGATCGGGGAGATCATGGGGTGTAATGTCGAACTGCAAAACATACAGCAAAAAATCAATGATGTTATTAAAAAAAAATAATAACATCATTGATGTTTTGGGGAAAATTTAAAACCCCACAAAATCACTTTTTGGATTGTGGTCCAATCTTTTAAATTTTTTTGAAATGTTTTGAAAAGCCAAATTTGGAGGATGCACACAGTGTGCCAACATGTGCTATCTGCCATCACGGGGATCAATGGACGCGTTTTGGGGGTGCAACCCCTTCCTCAATTATAAAGTAGCGTTGAGGAAGGGCTTGCTCCCCCAAAACACGTCCCTTGATCCCCCCTGATGGCAGATAGCACATGTTGACATTCGTAAATTGGTGTGCATCTTCCAAATTTAGCTTTTCCAGGGGTGATTTCCCCCCATCTGAACGCTATATCAAACCCAGTTCCTAAATACTGATGTCTGATATAGCCTTCAGGTTTTACCTAATGTGAACTTTGTAAGTTCAAGTTTTTTGTCTTTCTTGTTGGTTTTACACAGGCCTGTTTTATCTGAAATGGACATTTCGATTTTTGATAATGCTAGTGCAAAAATTGTTATACAACAAACATGTTGGTTTGTTTTAAAAACCTTTGGTAAATGCACATGTGATTGTGCAGGTATAAAAAAGTTGCTTACTCAAGAATGTGTGGATTATTGTCTCAGCACTACAATACAACACTTTTGGGGTGATGTAATTGCTGTTTTCTGCAAAAATGGGTGTTATTTTCTAAGGGCAAATCCTCTTGGCACTACAAGTGCAGTTTCAGTGCAGTTGCAAGTGCAATTGTAGTGAAATGTGTTTTTGCATTTAGGAAATAACAGCCAACAGTGCTTTGTATAAGGTTACACAATCACGACATTTTCTGGACTCAACACATTTCTGTCAGGGTCAGCTAAAACAAACACAAGCAGTAAATGTCCACCAAGAATTTCTTTTTTTTTTTTATTATAAAAAGGCTTCACAGATTTGCTGGCATATTGATAGACCCCCTACCCGCAAAGAACTCCAGGTAGCGTAACCGGACATCACGGGCACTCAGGGAGGGCAAGCCAGGACGGCCACTTTCAAGCGCCGTCAGTGTGGTTTGATGTAGGATTCCGGCCTCAGGCCCAACTGAGCCAGCATAGTTGGCCGAATGTTTCCTTAAAAAGTTATGGAGAACACAGCACGCCAGTATAATATGGTTCAGTTTATACTCCGCCTTATGGATGGGTGTCAGAAATAGTCGGAACCGGCTGGCCAGGATTCCAAATGTGTTCTCCACCACTCTTCGGGCTCTGGCCAGCCGGTAATTAAAAACCCTCTGTTCCGGGGTGAGGGTCCTCATTGGGAATGGCCGCATCAGGTGGTCCCCCAGCGCAAACGCTTCATCAGCAACGAACACAAATGGGAGTCCTTCCACATTGTCCTCTGGAGCTGGCAAGTCCAAGCTGCCATTCTGGAGACGCCTGTAGAACTCCGTCTGGGCGATGACTCCACCATCGGACATCCGGCCATTCTTCCCCACGTCCACATACAAGAAGTCGTAATTAGCCGACACCACCGCCAACATCACTATACTATTAAACCCCTTGTAATTATAATAGTATGACCCCGAGTTGGGTGGTGTGACGATGTGGACGTGTTTCCCATCAATTGCCCCTCCGCAGTTAGGAAAGTCCCACCGCTCGGCAAAGTGGGAGGCCACACTCTGCCATTCCTGTGGCGTGGAAGGAAACTGTTGAGGAAAAAACAATAAACATTACTATTTTTACTCTGAAACATGGCAAGCAGATTATACACAAACATTATGGGGCAACCTCCAGATAGCATTTACTAAGGGGAATTTAACAACGCCAAAGTATAAGGTACACCTATCATATTCCCCCCCCCCCCTCTCATGGGCCATTTCTAACATTATAGGGGGTGTGTGTAAATCTTGGACAGGTAACCCTCTTCACTTCATTGAGAGATGAATGCCTAAATAATGGGTATTACTTTGAACAGCCCCTCCTTAGTTACACTATTGGCAGACCACTGGACAGGTAAGAAGTGTCTGAATACAAAGATATAAATACACACTGTACACATTTGAGGACATTTGGACATTCTGCTATTACCTATCAAGATAATAATAGGATACAAAAACTTTAAACAGTACCATTGGAAAGTATACAGGCAGGCCCTTGCACTACATGCTTTGGGGAATTCATCCATAAATCTGACCAGTAAAGAGATGGGTATAGTGTGTATGGGTTTGGCAAAGTCAGCAGATAGATGATTGAGGATACATAGAGAATTGGGATCAGCTGACTTAGCAGTTGGGGGAGGGAGGGTTACTAAAAATTATTTGGGGACACCACAAAAAAAAGCCTCTGCCACTCTGCCTGAATTTAAATAAAAAATAACATTTCCAAACATTTTAGGGGGTGTTTGGGGTAAAGCACTACTATGGAGCTGATAAAATACATTGTTAAGTGACTACATGAGGTGAATATAGGGCCAGGAGACACCATGCTGGGGAGGTAAGTGAAGGCAAATATGTATGAAGGACCTAAAATAATAATTACATAAAAATCCAGCATGCATGAGGACAAAGGGGACATTCACAGCATATTACAAGCATGGTAATTAGGGAATGAGGAAAGAAATACAATATATTAGCAAACATTCAATACAATAAAATGTGATATAAAAGGATAAAAATCTTACCTTCATATACTCCTTCTGCAGGACCTGGATGATGGCAGAACAGGTCTCTGGGATGATGATACCCAGAGCCTGGGGGGAGATGCCTGTCGAGAACTTGAGGTCCTGCAGGCTTCTCCCTGTCGCCAAATACCGCAGGGTAGCGACCAACCTCTGCTCCGAAGTGATGGCTTGCCTCATGCAGGTATCCTGCCTGCTGATATAGGGGGTCAGCGAAGCCAACAAATGGTGAAACACGGGGTCCGTCATCCTGAGAAAGTTCCTGAAATCATCAGGATTATTCTCACGGATCTCACGGAGCAAAGGCATATGAGAGAACTGGTCACGCTGAAGCAACCAATTCTTGGTCCATGAACTCCTCCCCACCCTATTCATGGACTGGACTTGTGTCAAGGTCAGGACCCCAACACCAAGCCCCCGCACAGCACGAACTCTACGAGGAGTACGCATACGAAACATGGCTAGAAAACGGTCGGCTGCTCAGAACGAAGTAACAGAACGCACTGAAGAACAGCAAGGCCTGTGAAGAGCGATCTGAAAAACAGCAACGAGCGGGCAAGATCGCACAGAAAACTCCGATTCGAACTGACTGCACGCACTGAAGAGCAGATACAAACCCACAAGCACAAACTGAACGGCAGAAAACGATCTGAAAGCCACGAGTCTGAAAAAGCGCAAATCGTCTCTCACCAAACTTTTACTAACACGAGATTAGCAAAAGGAGCCCAAAGGGTGCCGCGCTTGGTTCTGAACCGGCCTTTTCTAGTCTCGACGTACGTGGTGTACGTGACCGCATGGTTGGCGATCGGAAATTCCGACAACTTTGTGCGACCGTGTGTAGACAAAAAAAGTTTGAGCCAACATCCGTCAGAAAAAATCCTAGGATTTTGTTGTCGGAATGTCCAAACAAAGTCTGACCGTGTGTACGCCCTATAACACCAAGTCACAAGCCAAACTGCCCTCTTTGGGCCTCAATAACTTTTGCCCCATCGTTAGAGAGAGATAGAGGGAGAGAGAGAGAGAGAGAGAGAGATAAAGGGAGAGAGAGAGAGAGAGCGAGAGAAAGAAGATAAGGAGTACAGTAGTTAATATTCAATGAACCACATTAAATGTCATTTACATGTTCCAACTCAAAGCCCAAACTTCTCACTCTGTCTTTTTCCCTTTCTTCTAACCCTTCCGGTTGTTCAGGTTGCAAGGGGCACCTCTTGGCTGCATGTCCTGTTATTCTAGCTTGACCTCGATGACCCCCAATGACTTGCCAACAACAATTTTCACTGGGTAATGCACATTTAATCTGAATACCAATAAATGCACAGTATGTGGCAGTAGGGGTTTGTAACCAAGAAACTCAGCCCTATATCCTGGCTCTACCACTTTAACCAACCCCCAACCCTCTTCATGTATCCCAAATAACAGACCACTAACACACATTACAGACCACTAACACGACATTACCACCAACAACAAAAATGTGACCAACAACACAATGTGTGACAACCGTAGAGGAATACAGGATTGCTCAGATCCCACGGGATCCCCACGCCACCGCTTGGTGCATTATTCCTGACACCCTCTCCTGGTTACGTTACCCGTGCACTTCCTTGCTTTGCCATACAATTATATTTCCCCCAGGAGAAGTTTAACCACGTCAACTAATTTTCATCCGTGACTATATAAGCAATCCCTCATTCCCAACAGCCACCACAAAACACAAGATCGATCAACAAAACAGAACAGAACAAAATAGGCGGTAGATATAATTGCAGGTTCCTTAATTTATCAACAGACTCGAGGCAAGATAAATACCTGTCTTTGAGGGCCGCAGGACGCCGATACACAGAGGTTGACCAGCCACGGGTACAGGATAAACAGTAAACTAGATATACGAGATATCAAAAGTGTCTTACCATTTTTAGAGGTGATCAGTCTCCATATCCTGTCTCTCCGTGTTGGCTTGTCCCAGTCCCTTCTGGCTCGGCTATCCCTTAGGATCCTAGCCTCGAGCCCCATGTTTTGAGTGCCAAAATGTTGTGGATTCAGAACAAAAGTTCCGATATTATTATATCTACCCCCGGTAAACTCACACTGAGACAGCTTGGTTCAGAGTCGAATTACTTTCTGTTTAATATTTCCGCTTCTCAAGACTTTTGTGTTCAATTCCATTGAAGATGGAGATACGTCAACAAGATTGGCGCATACAAACCACAAATATAAAAATACAAATATGTGACAAAATTTTGGCTTTCAGCTGATGCACATTTGCAGAAGTGAATAATTGTTCTTGCAGCATTCTCTTGCTCCATTGTGTTATGCTGTT